>NW_015150479.1:2304405-2320206 GCF_000732505.1 Cyprinodon variegatus
TATATATATATATATATATATATATATATATATATATATATATATATATATAAAATTAAATAAAATGCCATTAAAAATAAATGCCAGTAGGAACATTTTATTGTCACTATTGGGGTGGGTCTATTTGCGTCACATCAACATTACCTAATACTCTTATTTTATAAGTTAAAAAATGTATATTCTGTATATATCTGGGGTTTGTGTTTACATCTAACTTCATGTACTTTTTAACAATAACTATATTCAATGTAGTACTCAGTCTGATTGATAGCAGAGAATACCATCTTGACAGACAGGATGTTTTCCACTGACAAAATGCATATGTAACATCAGAATCTCTGCTACCATTGGAACCATTCCAGTAACCTCTGAGTAAAGGCTTTCAATTAAGTCATAACAGATACTTTGTTGAGAAAGGACCTGGTGTGTTATCGTAAGTCACTTCCTATGATGGAAACGTGCTGACACAGGGCTTCAAAATTTCTTAAAGAATAGATAAAAATGTAGGCTTTCGGGAGCCACACCACTTGACCACTCGGCAGGGTATCAAGTACCATGATGTGGCCAGGAGGCCCAGTAAGGTTTTTTGAGCAGCTCTGTGGGGCATGGTGCTGAGCGTCTGGGAAAGCTCATCAACACCTTATGACTCTGTGAGCAGAATCTGCCACGTCATGGAAAAAACTCCACAGGCTAGGTTAACACAATCGAAAACCTTCAGACAGCGGTATGGGAGGGAGATGGCAAAGTGAGGAATCAAGTGCTAAATATGGAAGGATCAGAATGAAGAGAAAGTGTTGAATAATGAAAAAAGGAAGGAAGAAAGAAAAAACTAAACAAAGGATATATAAAATAGATGACAAAAAGCTAATTGAATGACATAAGTTTTAGAGAAAAGACTAACATAATAAGGCCAAATGAACAGGTCAGAAAACAACAGAAGGGGATGACACAGAGGTAAAACAACAAAGAAGGAGCGGATAGCTTGACAGATGATGGGAACTGCAGAGCAAAGTGAGAGTAAAAGGTGACAGAACAGACTCAAAGTTACACAAGATGAAAGAAAGAGATAATTAGAAATCTAGAGACTGAGATGAAAAGAGAAAAGTAGAGAGACAGAAAGTGTGGCAGGGTTAGCATCACTACAAGGCAAGAAGGTGGACATAGCAAAGATGAATCTGACATCAATGTCTCTCCCCGCAAAGAATCCAGCAAAGAATAAGGATCTATATATTTCAGAATTACAGACAAATATTATTCATACCCCAACCCGGTTTAGGTATTTCGGTATCAACAAAATTTTTCTTGTGGGTGGAAGGAACATTTTGGAACAACCCAACAACAGTAACAACACAAATCTGATAAAGAGTGTGTGGAGAGAGCTGTGCACTTCAGCTGCTGACTATCTGGATTGATTGCTGCCTCTGGCTTCTCAACTTATGTCAGCATGGAACCCGCTGGTGTTGTCTAATTATTGCAGAAGCTGGGATTTATTCACATCATGATTCAAAGCCTAATAAATTTGTGTAGTTTTCATTGATGGTCAATATAACTCACAACCTCTCCTTCTATACTGGACTTTTACATTTTTTTTATTGGTATTAGTTTGGATGAACTACAAATAAATACAATGTGCTAACCCGAAACTAGAACACTAGATTCTTGAGTTATAATAAAAGAAAATGCTTTAGCAGGTGTTATGATAAGGAATGTCACATGGTGAGCTGGATTCTTTCCATTTCCATGGTTTGACATTTCTTTGATCTATTTGAGACCTGGCCAGAGGCCTGAGGTTATCTCACCTTAATAAGGAGCTGTGGAAGCCGTTTTCGGTCAGCCCCACCTCAGGCAACAGGGCTGTGATATTGTTCTTCTTTAAAGCCCAAAGCTTCACGATGAATCCTTAATTCCCTGATTTATTTGCTGGTAAACATCAATCATTTGGCTGCACTTTTTTTCTTAGGAACATCTCTTAACTTTACAACTTTGGCAACTGGATCAGGAGGAATTTATTCCCCTGGTATTGACAAAAACGTGTTCTGCATCGGGACCTTTTCAACAATGCCTAACATGCAAACATGGTATTTTTTTCAGAAAGTAGTGTCAACCTGCAGAAATGTATCCTCCTTCCGAGGAATGTCTGGAGGACAGTGAGGTTATATCCTAAAGGTGTCTTCAGGGTTTATATATTTAGTGCATCTGTAATGGACTTCTGGCAAAAAAAGGAAAATCAACTTCTCAAAATGACAAAAATCCTCTCCCAGATGAACAAACCCGAAATACTAACAGAGCAACAAAAAATATTAATATGGACAAGTAATGGAACAGATCTATCTATATTTGCTTCTTGTCATTTATTTTTGAAAACCTAATTATAAAATACTTGCTTAATCCAATGAAGAGTATGTCTTATATTACCATACAGAGTTTGTATCGAAAATTGCTCTTTATCATGTATTCCACACATTTATCAATGACTCATTAGGTTAATCAAATCTGTATTGTTCAATCAATGTCATTTTTTACCACATATTGCATCTACAGTAATGAATGCATTGATAAATACATGATAGAAAACAACAATGAAGTATTAAAGCTTAGCAGTTTGACAGGATAGATCCATGGACTGACAGCAAGGAAAGCAATGAAGAATAAAGTTATGACAGCGCGGTACAGGCTGTAAGGTTGATACATCATGTGGAGAAACTCACAAACTTCAGAATCTGCAGGGCTTATGTGTGAGCACAAAACCCTTTACCAGACTGTGCATAAATGTTCTGTCCAGAGTTAAAAGTCATGCTGTGAAGAGTCTAAGCTAAAATCAGCAAGAAACTGCAACTAGGAAAATCCAACACAAGAACATGGCATGCTGAATCTAGAACAATCAGTATATTCAAATCTAATATGTTGTGTCTCGGCTGGTTTCATAATATGAATCTATTATGAGACCTTATACTGTCAGCACACACAATATTTTAACTTAAATACTCTTTGACTAAAACCATGAATGGGTCTTATCTAGTGCTTAGTTTCTTAACAATTAGCAGCATTCCAAAAGTTAACTTTTAGCTATTTGACAAGAAAATGGTGAGGATAGATTACAGAGATCCTAAAGCAATCATTTGCCATATTGTTAAGTCTGGGTTGGTATTCTGTTTTCCTTTGGGTTGGTATTCTGTTTTCCTTTGGGTTGGTATTCTGTTTTCCTTTGGAAGTACCATACCTTTGCCAAGGAGGTTATGTTTCTAGGAGAGTTTGTGTATTTGTCTGTGTACAGAATATTTTGAAAAGTTATAGACAGATTTTTGTTATTATGTGTCCCTCTATCAAGGAACAATCCATTTAATTTTGATGATGATCTAGATCATAGTCTAGATACAGATTCTCTAAAATCGTGAGATAGTGATATTTGATGGAACGAGCAGTTCCCCACTAATCCAGAGGGTGGCAGTAGTGATGTAGTTGCAGTAGTGACTAATGACAGCCTCAGCATCGGACTCAGGAAGTCCACAGATAATTTACTGAAGCCAAAAACACAAATGCTAAATGGCCTGTACTCATATAGCACTTTTTCAAGTCCGGAGGCTTGACCAAATCGCTTGACACTACATTCATTCATTCACCCATTTATGCACCCACTCACACACTGATGGTGGCAATCTACATTGTAGCCACAGCTGCCCTGGGGCTAAATGACAGAAGCGAGGCTGCTGTACACCGGCGCCACCGGGCCCTCTGACCACAATGAGTAGACAATGCAGGTGAAGTGTTTCGCCCAAGGACACAATGACACTGATAGCCGGAGCCAGAGCATGAACCGTCAACCCATCGATTTCAGGGCAAACTCCTACATCTGACGCCACTGTTGCCCACAAGAAAAGGGAACATTGATGGTTTGTTAGCAGGATCAATTGTAAACTTATGAACAGATTTTATGGACATGTTTACCAGAGGTATCCCTCGGGCCAAGGAGCAATTAATTCAAATTAGGTAATGATCCAGATCATTTGCAAGTTTTCACTATACTATAGGTGTGAGTTGCAATATGTGGCAAAATTTGCTGCTTGGCCAAGGTATGGTTCTAGTTGTTAATGGAATAGGTTTAACAAGTTGTCAGAAAGATTCTTTAGATGTTTTTGTCCGTAATTGCATGACAGTATCACTCAAGTCCAGTAGACCTGTCAGCTGTAAAGTTCCACCAAACTTTCAGAAGGTCTCTTCTGATGCCCTGGTATGGGGCTGTAAGAGTACAGTCAGAAAATCATGTGTCCTACTTTAAGTAGCTACCGGAAGACTGGTATATTCTGTTTATAAAGAGATTGGCATAACACCATGACCACCAGCTGGAATGTGTCACACAAGAGAGTTTAGAACTAGGCTATCATGATGTTAATTGCTACTGTACGTTCAGACCCAACCACCTGTATGTAGCAGCTAAAATGGAGACTCAAAAACCTACACAACATTTATCCAGTTTGTTATTGTTCAACTTCACAGTCTAAGAATATTGTAGCCTCAGTTTCCTGTTCTCTGCTGGAACTGAGGCTACAAGGCATCCAGTCTCTAGCATTTGATTCAACATTAACCATGCTCTAGGTCCACCCACCCCTCCTTCTCTATTATTTAAGATTAGTAATTCCATTATTTTTTTTAAATCCACAAGTATTTTTGCAAAAAAAAAAAAAAAAAAAAAACTGCTTCTACATTTGTTTGATCATTCCCAGAATGTCTACAATTTGGGGAAGATAATCTAAGGAGCTATAAGTCTTGGGAAACGGTATGGAAATTGAGTCAGTATGTGGACGGGCTGGAAAATGTTTAAGCATATTATGGAGAATTTCAACTCTCAACCATGATTGCTCTGTACCAATATTTACATAATGGCCAGCTCAAATATACTGTAAGTTCTAATAGTTGGGTTATCAATAAAAGTAACAAAGAATTGTAAAATATTTTGTAATAACATCTAGATTTCCAATCCAATTGTGAATTAAATGGTGTCCCTTTTTTGTATAGCATTTTATTTTTGTAAACTAAATAGTTCTTACTGTATCTCTGTCTACATCTGTGTAAAACATCTTGTAGGCAATTAGATTTTTTTTTTTCTTGGAGAGGGGGTTATATTCTCTTATTAAAGGCTTCCATATGTTTTGCGCTTTGATACAACAGTGCTGTGTGCAGTGTCCTTCAAAACAGTTTGAAACCTAGCAACCGTGTCATGCTGCGTTAGGTCAATATCTATATGCTAATGCGGAAAGGTACTCGCACTCATACAGAACACTCTGGAATGCATCAACTTTAAATACCAATTATTACTTTTCACATGTGGGTCTGGTAAATATAGATACACCTTCACCCACAGCAACACACACCAACTTTCCTGTCAGTTGGTGCAGCCGATGAGCTGCTTTCCCATTTCTCATCTTGTTCTGTCTGACAGCCCAGGTGGGCTGACACACTACTGGAGATGTGAAAGGTGGGAGTATGGGGGAAGAAGAGATTGAAAAACGATGGACGAAGAGAACAGAGAGGAAGAGAGGAGCTTTCCAGGAAGAAAAAAAAAAAAAGGAAATGGGTAATTTTTTCATCAGACGTCTGATCGGCTCAAAGGAAGTCCAGCAGCTGCCACCTGTGTCGTCACATTAAAATCAACCGAGTACCTCGTTGCACCCATCATCCATTCACTAGGACAGAAAGAGAAGAGGGGGTAGACATAAATGTTTCTAAAGACAGATTTCATCCACATATTTAACACTACTGGAAACCATCTCTAAAAATAAGTTTATTTTAAAGTTATGCAACTTTATGTTTTAAAAACGAAAAGGTTAAATTAGCCATTAATTAATTAAGAAAGTTTTTTTGTTTGTTTCTTTTTGCTGCAAGAGGTTCCCAGACACAAAAAACAGGGCTGTTCTTCATGGGTAAAGCTGTCTGATATTATTTTCTTCATCATGCATCTCCAAGTGCGTTATTACAAGGGACACACTAGTTTGAAAAAGATTAGCTGATTTGATCAGCAATGGCAGTTACCAACTCCAAACCTAACTCCAATTAATTTGTCCTAATTCAACCCATTTCACATCCACACCCCTGCTGTTCCTCTGCTGCATCAGCTCCTCAGGTCATAAAATTACCAAGTACCTGTTTGTCACAGCTAAGTGAGTCTGTCCTCTGAGCCTGCAGTGTTGGCTTCTGCAAAACAGTATGGGCGTTCATTTACAAAAATAAACAACCCTCATTTGGTTAGTTAACTTCAGGCAAGTGACTATATTTACAGACAATTAACACAGAGGACAATGTCAACAGGCTTATCAGAGTCAACTTCTTTGATAAAGGCACACAGGGTTTATGGTCATGTCTCCAAAGTACTCTATACTACGTGGCATTCTGTGAGTCATTGTCAGATCATCTTTAGTCCCCAAAAAAGATCTAGAGTATGTTCAAAGATGCATGTATGCATCTTAAAGTAATAACTTCTTTTTTTTGAAAATAGAGATTTCATGTTGCTTTAAGATATCCTGCATGGTCTGTAAATGAATTGGCACATTGCTCAGCAGATGATAATGGTGCATCCTGCTGCCAGATTAGCATGCGTTGAAAAATATATTCTCAAAGTAGATTGTTACAAAAGATTTTATAAAAAAAAAAAAAAAAATAAGAAAACTAAATGAATGTAAACAACCCAAGAATGTTTACACTCATCTTAAAGTATGGCTTATGATAATAAGCTGTGCACAGTTGGTCTTGCAAAGCTTCTGGAAAAAATCCAGAAACCCATTATTTTTCTTTTTCAAATGAAGCACATTTTCCAAATGGGGTTGGGCACAGAAAAAGAGTTTGCAAGAGTTATTTTGCTCTAATTATGTTTTAATTATCTATTTTTGTGCAGAATAATTGGATCTTTTGCCTCATAAAAGCCACAGAGATCATTAGCCTACATTCAACATTCATGTTGTCATTGTTTCTGCACTGTCCCAATTTAAGCCCTATCAACTAATAAATATGTTGCAATGAGGATTGTATTTAAATAGGAACCAGTTGCATTAGCAGATGAAGTAGCCCAACCAAAGACCAACCCCACTGGGATATAGCTTCTCAGTTGAACCTACAGAAATCTAAACTAAATAAGAGATAATGCTTAAGTCACATTCAACGAACAACTTTTTTTCTGTGATGATTGTTGCTTGAAACATTTAATAAAAAAAAAACTAGAACTATACTACATTTTGATGGCATCTCAATTAAACCGTTTTAAAGGACTGATTGCAAAAAGATTACATTTTTTAATCATCTGAGTAATTGTAACAACAAAAGGCATAATTCAACAGTAACTGGAACTTTGCTCAGTTCTCTGAACACATTTCCGCACTTATCCAGAAGTCTTTATCAGTTTTGCAAGCTTTCGCTGAAGAAACTAGAGGTTTGGTAGTTGCTGTTTTTAATTACAAGGAGAAACCTTCAAAATATGATGCAAATCACAGACCCTAAGTCATTGGAAGTTGTTGTTTGGTTTGAGTTATGTACTTGGTCAACTAAATCCTGATGAGACACCTCAGGAATATGATCTCCTGTTTGACAACTGCGTAAGAAAAAGTCCATGCACAGTACAGACAATTAGCACACATCTAAATATACACTCATTGATGTAGATTATCTGATAAACATCAGCATCCTGGTATAAAGGATCAGGCTGTAGAGATTGAAATATGTCTAATGGGTAAAACTGAGACTAAACTGAAAGCAATTTTGTCTTTACATCAAAAAGAACTGCTTACCTTGAAAATAGAGTCTCGGCAATAATAGTTGTAAAATGTAAATATTTTGATCAGTTTAAATACATAGAAGAATAAAAGCATCAGATATCTACAGTATAATCATAGCTAATTCTAGGCATGGTAATCTTTATTGGGAATCAAAAGGGGCAGAGATGGTCATTCTTTGCATAATCCTGCACATTACACCTTACCTGTTCCTGCCCCATCTCCATAAAAAATAGCAGATAATACATCTACAGACTAATGAGTAAAAACAACTTTTTTCCCCCCACTTCCTACTAGAGGTGGGCGATATATCAAATATACTCGATGTATCTTAAGGTTTCTTAAACCACACAATGGTTAAAATGACTTTATTGCTACCATGCAGTGCACATTTACAGGGCAAGATTGAGTCGCTGTATTTAATTCACTGTGAGTTTAGTTTTTCCCACGTGCTATGAACGCATCACTCACTCCCCATCAAACCAGAAAGCTTTCTGGCACACACAACAAGCATGTACGTATACTTACGTCGACAAGACAGCGAGAACTATAGCGACAGCTAGAGTTTAACCTAAAAAGTAAAATTAGTCTGAAAAGGATCCAGACAAGCTGGTTCAGAAGAGCAAACAGCATATGGCAGTGGTTTGGATTTCAAAAGAAGGATGTTGAACAAAATGTGGTAATTTGCAAAACATGCCGAAAAACCATTGCCAAAAAAGGTAGCAGTGCGACAAATTAATTCCAACACCTGAAAAGTAATTCACTGCAAACATTTGTTTTTCAAGGTTATTTGATCATATGGTGATATAGCCCAAAGATAACGTGATATTAAATGCTCTTCATATCGCCCATCCCTCCTACCTTTCATAAACAACAAAACTGCTTTCCCTTCAGAGTTAACTATGAGCAAGTCTAGTGTAAGCCCTACCATTAGTGTGTAATTAAAGAGTAACTGTAGATCAAGGAAGGAAAAGAAAGAAATGTCTAAGGTCAGATCTTGTTGAGGATTAGTCAATTTTTGTTATTAAAAAATAAATTCCCTACAATTCCAAAGAGAACATGTTGACCTGTAACAAAGCAATAGGTAAGTCTGGTGAGAAGCTTTACTTTTTTTTGTCAAAGTCAAACACTGAAGGTTATATTATGCTGAAGTATATGCTGCTATGAAAATATATTTTTTACATAATGTGGTTGAAAAATAATTATTGCCCCCTGTGGTCTGTTTTTAATTTTATTTCCTCTTAGAAACTATACTACATTGAATTGAAAAGAATCCAATTATTTTTTACCCCTTTGGATTGAATTAAATAAACTCACCTTAAACAAAGCCCTAAAACAACATTGTTTATTGTGTATGACTAGCTGATTTGGACACATCTTTTGGGTTTATGTCAAACAATTCTTCTATTTCTTTGTCCTGTTTCGTTTATGGTTTGCTTTGTTTTTCCTGCATTTCTTTTTTTCCTGACTTCTTATTTTATGTTGATGAACTGTTTCTCTCATTTCTATTTGATTTCTGCCTAGCTCCACATCAGGCCATTGTCCCAGATTTCTCCTGATCAATTCACTGAAATTAATCTTCTTGCTCTCCATATATTCAGCCTAGTTTCCTTTGTTCTTTGCGTAGTTGTCACCATTCATCATGGTCATGTTTGTCCATTGTAAAGTAAACCTGAGTGAAGCTGATGTAATTTCTGTTTTTAACTGCTTCTGTTAAATACTTTCCTTACATATTCAAACATAGTGGGGGAGTCTACTTTTGCCTCTTTGTGTTTCTGATAATGTTATAACATGAGGAAGCAAAATTCTAGAAGATGGATAATTTACAAAAAAGTGTATTCCAGCAATAGAAAATGTTAAGAAATGCAGCAGCTGATTTGGTGTAAGTACATACTGAATTGAAATATTGCTAAAAAAAACAAAAACAAATATTTCCTATATCATAGGTAGAGATGTTGTCTTTCAATCTAAACTAACAAACAATCTAAAACGAGTGAGTTGGCCTCATCTGTTAAATATGTACGAACGTTAAAGTTTAAGTTTCAAAGCATGAATGTGGCTGTTGAGTATTGTTTTGAGTGTAAGCACAATGTAAAGAAAAAACACTATATATTTTGTCAGTACATTTATTTAATAGTGCATATCTCTATAAAAATCAAAGTTATTTCATGCTTCGTTAGGATTTTGTTTTCTCTCTCAAATATGTGTGACCAATTTTCTGAGGAACAAAATTGTCTTCATTTTCAACTTATGAAGGCCCCTTCCTTCTCATTATACCTGCCATCTGTGTCCAGTGCTGTTGCCAATTGTGGTTTCCTGATTTAAAAAGTGTCTTAGGTTTTGTTAATCAAATTATCTACATACACAATTTGTAGACATACTCGCACGATGACAGCAAATAATCAACACCCTGGTACTTTTCTATATATTTGAGAAGTATATGTCAGTCGCTTCTAAAGGAATGTTTCAGCTATGTGCTCCTAAATGTTTGCATTCTCTTCTTCTTTATAAAAAAAAAAAAGCTTCCCTGGAACCTTTTAATTTATCAAAGCTTTGTCTTGTTTGCATTTCCACTGTAGAGTCGAGAACTTGTTATTCAATGTAATATAAGTTGCCTGGAAAATTCTGCTTGTACACAGCTCTCTGTCCACAATCAGAGTTAAGATTGTGATTGAAAATAGTAAAATCAGAGCAAAGCAGCTTTAGTAACTGATTGGTACATAGCAGCTATGGTTTAAAAGCCATGTTTGCAACATCAAATGTCAATGTGTACCTAGAATTTTAAACTAACCTTGATGATCAACTTTGTACTGGAGAGAGGAAATGAGAGGAAGACTTAACAACTTTCTATCGACGGATGGTTAAACTCTGAAACTAAATTAAAATCACTCTGTATCTTCAATAGCTAAAGCCGTTTTGTTCCATCTTAGAGGAAGTATGCACATATACTCATAGCATCTACAGCTGTAGTGTTTGCTAAAATAAATCCTAAAATATCTACATGCTCAAAAATCTTCAAGGTCTATTGATTTATTTATTCTTTATATAACAGAATAGAAATTCTAAAAAAAACATTCTAATGTTTTTCAGGTAATTTTTTTTAAAGTTTTAGTGAGTTTTTTTTATGACAGTTGAAATTTCTTCTTTACCTTTTCATGAATGATAACTAATTTTAATGTTAATTTGAATGTGAATTCTGAAATGTTGATAAAAGAAAAATATATTTTTTCTAAATTTATTTTAGTTTTGAGCATTGGTTCTCCCATATTGTATGTATATGTAAAGAAAACATAATAATTCAGATCTCTAGCAATTCATCTTTAAGTTCATACAAATACAAACTGCATAGGAAGATAAACTGGTGGAGGATAAAATGATTTGAAGAATTGTAAAATACCTGCCAACCAAAAGCACCACCTATAGTTCAAGGCCCATCCAAGCTTTGCTCTTTTTCATTTTGTTGGAGTAGATTTTGACTCTTGCAGCAGAAATGATTAGGAGGGAAATTAAAAAGTCCAATAAAATAACCTTATTCCTGTGGTAAGGTTCTGGCAATGATGAATCTATTTTAACATCACGTTTTTAAACAGCTTAGATGGTTAGATATTAAAGGTACCTTAAACATAGCACTTTGGTTTATTTTACATGGATTATGTTCCCTGCCATCTTTTCTTTCTAAAAAAATAATAAAGTCCAGGTCAATCGATGAAAGTGACACAGGGAAAAGATCGTGATGCAGTGGCTCATCCACGGCTACTTAACTAAAGAGATTCTGCAAGCAGAAAACCTTTTGGACATGCCACCACCCAAAGTATGTGCGACCGTGCAAGTGCAGAGAATTATCTGGGTGGAAGACATGAGAAACCATGTCAATTTCAGATTTCATGTCATCACTGAATATTCATTAGCAATATTTGTCAGTTTAATATTCAGTCTTTAGTGTGAGCCTTACTAGTTAGCTTCAAGGCTATCCGGAATTTGTAGATTGCAAATGAATGTGTTATCAATATTCATGTAAGTTTATGCTTTCATTAATGTTGCAGCAAATTGTCTGAGATCAAACTCACAGCATGTGTCTGTGTCCACATTGGTGCATCTCACAGACAGAGAGAACAAGGTTGAGAGGAGAGGGAGAATTATCAGAAGGGGAACAAAGAGAGGGACACGACTGATACAGATGGTCCTGTGTCTCCAAAAGATAAGAGCAGACTTTGAAAAAGAAGGGAAGGGATCAAACGGATGAGGGTAGACAGAGGAGAAATAAGTGGGAGGTCAAGAGAAGAAGATGATAAAAGAGTTAGTGATGCTGAGTGGGAAGGAGGATGGAAACAGAAGAGTTAAGTTCTGAAGGTGTCTGGCCTACTTTGTTCTGACTAATGAAGCCAAAGTGTCCCAAATCTGTCCTGAATCACCAGAGGCTTGTTAGACCACCCTGTTCTGTTGGTGTGTCTGTGTTTCCCCTGGCATGTTGGTAAGCATGTGATGTGTGTTTGAAGGAGTGTAACTCTTGATGTGAGCCTGATTTGATATGCTTCTCTCTCCGCTCTACCCCGAAGCTGTGTGCGTGTGTGATCTCAATGCCCTGCGTGTGGTCTTGCCTCCACTTGTCACCTTGCTTCATACCAACAATGTGAGTGAATGCTGCACATAAACATGCCCATTGCAAGGCCACGTACGACTGCACTTCTAACGGCAAATTTTATTTGAGATATTCAGTGAGTTTGCAAGACAAATAGCTCAATTGTGTGTTTTCCATGGAAATACATTTCTCAAAAATTTGACGTGGTGGCATAAAAGGTCGCTTAATAATTATCATATACCATGACAACCTGTTTGTGAGTCAGTCCCAACCCTACAGGGTTTATATGACTGGTCCTCTCTATTGTTGAAGTATGCCCTGCTCATTGACATAGGAAGGCGATTTTTATGCTCATACAACCTAATATCAATCTTCCTGCCACTCCATGCATGATTGTTTTCACATGGGACAACAACTAAGAGTCATGTACTTGGCTTCTGTGTACCGAGAAGAAACAAGTATAGCATCTTAAGTTTAAAAAGTGATGCCAGGCTAAGATCAGTGAAATTAACCACAGATAAACACTCACCTGCCCCTTTATTAGGCCCGCATGTCAAATAGCTTGTTAAAACAAATAATAAGCCAATCACAGGGCAGCAACTCCATGTATTTGGTCAAAGTATTTTAGATACTCCTGTTCAGTGCTCCTGAGACTTTTATGCTATACCATCTCTTTTGTTTACTATGATATCCAGAGGGATACAGTTGTATAGGTTCATTTTTGATATTTGGATTTGACCAAAGATCAGAGGAGAATGGGCAGTTAAGTTTAGGACAGTAAGGCAATAGTATCTCAAATTAATCCACTATTTTTATCGACAGGTATTAGGAAAACCAACTCTGAATCCACAATACACTGAAAGCTAAGGTGTTATTCCTTTCAGCTGAGGACTAAAAACTGAGGCTGAATTTCACACAGGCTACTAGTATGAAAGCATGGCTCCATCCTGGCTTGTATCAATGATTCACGCTGCTGCTGATGGTGTAATAGTGCAGAGGATATTTACTTGACAGACTTTGGTCCCCATTGTGCCATCTGAAGTTTTAACTCCACAGCTTTCCTGAGTATTGTTGCTGACAATGTCCATTTACTGTATGGTTACAGTAAGGACTTTAAGCAGAAACATAATATACACCCAATGGTTTGTAATTGTTAATCATTTTATACAATGTGTCAGGTGCAGAATATTTTGGTATTTGCCTCAATTCACAGGTCCTGAAATCTGCAAAAATGTAGATTTCCTGAATGGCACCTTCCAAACAATTTTAAAGCTTGAAACATTTCCCTCAGCAGCTTTCAATTTAGAATGTTCTTTGAAAGAAGGACGAAACTTTTTTGCAAGAGTTGAAAGGTTGTTTTCGTTTTTTTTTCTTGGTTTGAAATCGTCTCGGATGACTGAGAATTGTCCATGGCATAACAAAAAATAAGTCTGAAGAGACTTAGGCAATGTATGCCCAAAATTTAAAATGCACAAATACTAGGTTATTTAAAATTAAACAGATGGCAGAGCTTTAAAATGTACTTCTCATGGACCCTTGTGTTCATAGAATAGATGCTATTTATATGAAAAGTCGAGAAATAACAATGAAATTTGTTTACATAGGATGGTGTCATTCCATCCATCTTCAGACAGGTGAGAGCCTTGTTGTCAAACCCGTCCTTGCCTGGCTCTAATTGGTTAAGCCATGCACCTGGAGCTTACACAACAGTAAACCATTCCACCTATATGTTCATACAAATTTAGTACAAGATGGTTTAGTGGTAAGAACAACTTAATTGTCAAATATGGGGTGACTCTATTGTGGGGGATGTATAGCAACCCTGCCAATCTTCTAATGGCCAATCTGAGCAGGATGTCATCTCAAAAGTCATACTGCACATATAGAAAAAGCAGTGCACCAGTTCTATTTCTTCTCATCAGCTCCATTTGATAAAGAAAGAAAAAAACAACAACACACAAATACAAAATCTTGAAGGTATAAAAAATAGTGTTTTTCTCCTCTGCTCTCACCTGTTATTTTATCATCATGTAAGCTCTTCAGTATTGTGCTCATTATTCACACATGGGACTCAAACTATGAACCAATTTCTTTTTTAACGACTTAGAGCGTAGCTTTTTGCATGTAAATCTCTGGGTCATGTGACTTTTAGTGAGCATACAGCTTTTCATTTGTTTCTCTTTCCTTTTGTACATAAATAGAGACAGAGTGAAAATTGGTCTTTTTTTCCAGTAACTCCCAAAACTAATCTTTTTGAAATTATTGAATGTAACACTTGGGAATGCCTGGATGATGGACTGAGAAAAAGAAAATAGTAGCACAGATATATTTCATGCTTTCAATGGCTCTTTAGAGCATTATAAAATATGTTTTTTTTAATACACCAGGCAACATTGCCCTACTAGAAAAGTCTAAAATCTAAGACACGCTGTACAAAGCTTTTTTTTTATTTTTATTGCACGTAACTTCAGGGAGACATTTGTTAATAGATATCATGGATTATGTATAAAAAGGAAAACAAGGGTCTAAAATATCCAGTGAATTCAAAACAGAAAGCATTAAAATTAATAAAGCAAAAATTATCATCATTATAGTAAAACCATGTTTTTAACTGCTAGTGGAATTGTATTGATCCGAAATTAGCTTCTTCAAAGGGAAATGGTCTTTCATCTTATCCTGCTTACACTAAAAAGCTCTTTTGTGCATCATTTGTTCCTAAAAGAAAAAACTCTATTCATCCTCTATGGATTTCTGCTTTTTCTATTATTCACAAAAATGAATTACTGCAGATATAATTACAGGCAAATATCAAGAGCTTTTTGAAATCATCAATAAACAAACAAATTAGATAATTAAAATATAAATATATATGGTATATACACATATGTACATATAAACTAGAGGTGCGATCATTAACTGCTGGTTTTATTACTATGAAAATACTATATTTAGTAAGTAGTAAACCTTAAATCTCCATATGTATTTAATCGGAATTACATGACTGTTTGTCAGTGTATATTTTGAAATGAATTGCTCAGACTAAGGCTTAGTGTAACTTAAGCCAAACTAGATGTTTTTAAGCTGCTCTGGTGTAAACTAAATCTGAAAACAAATCCTGAGATATAATACGTGAATTTAACTAAAAATATAATAAAAAATTAATGTGAGTTTATGTGGAAACATAAAGGTTTGTACTGTGTATAACTAAAAAATAAAGTTAAATTTTTGCGTGTTAATACTGTAGATTCAAAAGTATTCCTTTACTGGTATAAAATTAAGTAAATGTAGACATAATAAAAGAGTTTTATTTTGAGTCTAAAGTTGGGATGGCTCACAGTATGGGATGACTTGACCCAAATAAAAGGATAAAGCGACCAGAGGGGACATGTGAATAACTGAAGTAATATGTGAATAGAGGAAACAACTAGCGAGGCTCAGCAAAAACATAACATTGAAAAAAGGACA
>NW_015150479.1:2320280-2339568 GCF_000732505.1 Cyprinodon variegatus
GTTTATAAGTAACATGGGTTTGAAAAAAAAAAACCCAAGAAGGATCGCTGTTGGAAGCAGATGTAATACGAGCTAAAATAAAAAATGTGTTAATGGATAACTAAGGTAAAAACAAAAACAGGACCAAAAATTCTCACTAAACAAAGCTCAAGTAGAACAGACTTTTTTTTTTTTTTAACAAAGCTTTAAAAAGAAAATGAGCAGATTATATTCCTTAATATTTTCTTATTACTATATTATAAATTAATTAGTTCTTGCTGGTTAAACATATTTGTAACTGTTAAAATAAAGCCTGAGGTGTTTCATGCTTCATAAACTTAACATTATTACTATCTGCAAATTTGCAGGTCCTTCTGTTTTTATTACAAAGTTTAATCTTTAACACACATTAAAACATGTTCTCACTTAAGTGCATAGTGAGCTTTCTTCATTCTATGAGGATATTTCATACTGCATGAAATATTAAGTAGATATCAAATTACCAAGGGTTTGGTCAAATTTTGTAATTAAATGCCAAAGTCAGGTCCAAAAATTTATCAAAGGCAGCTTTTAAATTTATAACATACATTTTACACTCATTTTACAAAAATTAATCACAGCAACATGCAAACACTGTTTAAATGCTTTTAAATATTTTTTTTCCTCTTAAACAGAGATTCAGATGCTGCAGCTCAGTGTGCTCACTGGGACCCCTGCTACTTTTTAGCTTCATTTTGATGTGCAATCCAGCCAGAGGGAGATCTGTTTCATGTGCAGGCAGGTGCTGTCCAAGACCCAGCTAATGCCCAGAATCAGGCCCTAAATTCTACACAAGCTAATTGTAAATTCAGCAGATTTAGGACCACTGCAAACCAAATAGCTCTTAGGAGGAAATCTAAGCCTCTTGATCAAGCAAAGTTAAATCCCAAGAAATCAAAATAGATGGATCTTAAGCAGTGAGATAAGAAGTATACAACATTATTTACCTTCAAACCTCAATGACAGCTTTATATTATGACATTTTATAATCTTTACTTAAATGTATCTTCTAAATATTTTTTCTTTCTTCCCTCAGTACAAAATAATTTTACTTTTGGATATAGTTAAATATCATTCAAATTAATTCAGACCAATTGAATATTAAAAGCCCAAGTCAGAGGATTTCAGCTTTCCATGAATTACATCCATTTTTAAACATTTAATGTGTTCTCTTTAATATGAATTATAATCTCCTTGCAATGCAGATGAATACATTGAAGCTTCTTTATTTTTGGTTATTTCTTCTTAAGCTGCCAGTAGAGAAAAGAAATTATCTTGGTACCCATCATCCCATCAAATGACAAACACTATCAAACTTTCACTCTGAGCCTTTAACATTCTGCAGTCCAAAGGAAAAGTACATCAATAGACAACAGAAAAAATAACATGGACAAAGAAATCATAATTCATTACTTATAATTAAAGCTGTATCCCACATTAAATTGTACCATAATGCATCCGTGCTTCCTGTAGTGTACTATTGTCTGCTTTGTTCTAAACCTTGAGAAAAAAACGACTCCTACCAATACCTGCAGGACGAAGTGCTTTAGAAGGCCTCTGGGTTAAACGCCCTGGAGAATTTCGCCAGCCGTGTATGCTCAACACTACAGGGACTCCTCTTTCTTTTCCATTGGTACCATGGCAACTATGAGATTTTCTGTGTCTGTTCCAATTCTCCAGCTCCTTCTAAGACGTCCTAAATTTTCTTCCTTCCCGACAGGCTCTATCCTAAATTACCTCTGCAGCTCCTGCTTCCAAATCTAACATATGCAATTTTTCATGCGATTATTTTTGTAAGAGGTGATAAATCTGCTTGAGGATCATGTACCTTTCATAATCTTCTACGCTTTTAAGCTTCCTAAAAAACAGAATTAGGAAAAATTTGAATCTGAAAGCATTACTAAGAAATATCCTTTACATTAACTTGAGAATCTCACTGATAGCACGTGGATAGATCCTAAAAATCAGATCAGAAAGATTTCTGCATATTTTTGCAATCAAAGGACCTAATCTCTATAAATGGGGGCATATCAGACTGTAGCAAGATTGAAAAGATAACTCAGTTAAGCTTCATTTTAATTTAAATCAATAGTTTAATGAGATAATGCCTTGCAGAAATATGTATATTTAGGAAATGTAACCTGTAAAGTATTTTAAATGTGATATACTAAAATAAAGCAATGTGTAATAGTGAGTTATAGTGTGGAATAGATCCCCTCTAATAATTAGGGGTGAAAAAATTTGAAAAAAAAAAAAAAAAAAAAATCGAATTAAAAATAAAAAAATCTGGGATTTTATTTGAAGGCCATATCGCCCAGCCCTACCAGACACGCAGCTGTGAGGGACAGACGACACATAACGTGCAAGCAGAGAGGCTTTGGCTACATTTTGGATTAATTCTCCCTTTTCTTGGCCAGTTGGTTTAAGTATTTCACTACAAAAAAATATTATAATTTTAAGCATTAAATCAACAGAAGATAATTGCAAACCTTAAAATAAGGCCAAGCTTGTCCTTTCTGAGTTGACGAATAGAAACACCTTACATCAAAATAACTTGGCCTTTATGCTTTCTTCATATCATGTTTAAATATAATAAAATCAAATATTGTTCAAGAATGGCTCCCTGGAGAGGACCAGGTGAGTTGTTCTTTAAACAAGCTCATATACAGTATTTTTAAAGATGTCTTAATTTCTACTTAAAGCCTGCAGAAGTTGAATCACACCAACTGTGCTGCATAAAATAAACATATTCACCCCACATTTATATTCACTTTATTATCTGTGGTTATTCTTCACTCTATACTTTTCTCTTTCTGACACATTTTTAAGCAGTGTTTTTCTCCTCTAGGCTCATATTTGGAGAATTTCATGATGTTGATGTTAATTATTCTTTGACGAAAAATGCTAATTCCAAGAAAATAGAAAGATTTGCAAGGGGAGGTATTGTTTCCACCTATTATTGTGTTCTGAGACAACAGCCCTATCTTTATTCTGTGCTCAGTCACTCACACATGACATGCACGCACAATTGCTTTCACAAACTTTTTTCTCCTGCTGTTTCAGCCGCTATGTAGAGGTCTGTGTTAGATTAGTGTTGGATTCAGGCATCAGCTTCACATTCACAAGCCATTTTGTGCAAAGGCTTTTGGGGAAAACTTTAGAAACACATAACAAAACTTACATTTGTATTTTTTTCCTTTTAACAAGAGTATAACATATATCTTTCTATTTAAGGAATCAAAATATTTTTTATGGCATGCCTCTGGCTTGCCCCAGAGATCTTTATGAGACGCCAGATGCACAGCACTGTCATTTCTGCAGCACCTTGTGAAAAGGATGGAACTTGAAAACACTGATGTAGGCTAATGGGGGAAGTAACCCAGGGGTCAAGTGTAATCTCTAGGGCATTTGCGAGTTTGCTTTAGAATTGATCGTTGCTTAAATTAGGACACTCACAAGCATTTCTAACTTGTTTACTACCTCCCTGACTCTAAAGTGGAACTATTCAAACACCCCACAGATGATTTTGCCATCCTTCCAGTATGATTAGCTTCAACAACTATTTTTTTGCAATGTTCCTTTTATTTGTCATGTTAACTCTCCATTAATATCCGTCAGGACGCTAAGAAGAGACTAATCATTAAATAGTAGGACTCTTCAGCTGAAATAGGAACAACAAGAACAGAAATCCACAAAGGGTGCAGTCAGTCGTAACCTAGCCTCAAATAATCATAAATCTAGAGGTTCACTGACTTCTCATGCTAAAATATGAGAAAGATTAGATCATTACATTCTCCAACACAGATGTCTGCTCTCAGAATGACTGATAGATAATCCAAGAAAGACAGAATAACTAACAGAGGTAAAGTTGTGTTTGCAGAGGGATGCAAAGCAGCTTTACATGACTACTCTGTTTAAAGATGCTAAGATTTGAAAAGTAGAAAAGAACAAATATTCCAAAAGAAAAGAGGACATGAAATAATAGGACTGAGGGATAATGATGTAGATGTCAGAGTTTGGAGATTAAGGAGCAATAAGCAGAACTGCACCAATAGGCGAGGTTTTTGACTTTTCAAGAAAATATCTATACTACAAAGTATTTTTGCTATTGTTAATGGTAGATTTCTGGATTATTTGGACAGTAAATAATAATACCACAGAGAAGAAAATATTTTCAAATGATGTTATATTTGGGTAGTTTTTCATCTATATGCAAACTTTAACTAGCATCTGAGATTCTATTGAGACTGCATCTTCCGTGTTTAGATTAAAAAATGTGATCTTTTCATGGTAATAATGATCATTTTTATGCCTTTTATTATTTGTCACGTTTTACCATGTATTGACATATTGCAAATCATTTTCGTGGGTATCGTATCGAGTTGGAAATTTTAGTATGGAGACTACCCTAATCTGGGTAGTTGTTAGAGCATAGAGCTTGGAATCCTGAGGTTCTAAGTTCAAGCCCCACTCTCACAAACTGCCACTCTGGGCCTCTGAGCAATACCCTAAAACCCCACACTGCTCCCCGGGCAACCCACGATGGCAGCTCACTGGTATCCAAAGGGATGGGTTAAATGCAGTGGTAAATTTCTCCTATGCGAGATCAATAAAGTTCAACTATTATTATTATTTTAGTCTGCAGACAAATAAAAAGATATATGACAAGAGATGCCTCTCTCTACCTCGACTGCACCCCACCCAACCATCCCCCTATCGGGGCAAAAGGCAAATACACATTAAAAAAAGCAATATCTTTTGGAGGAAGATCTCTAGAGAAATAGTAAGGAACTCATAACTTTATAATGCACCCTTCCCCCATTTTGCTCCTCTATAGTTGTAAACATGAGATTGATGAACAACAGAGATGGTACAGTATGTGACGTCACACCATATTCTATCTAAATAGATATCTGTAGTTATTCAAATCATTTTTTAGTTATTTCTATTTAAATCGATGATTAGTTGCCTATTGCTCCTATAAAAATAACAATGACTGAAGATAGTTGCCCTTAATTATTGAAAGAGGGAAAGTACAAGTAGATGCCAAGTATTAATTCTTTTGAGCATTTTCAGAGAAAAACACTTGTTGTTGCACTATATTTCACTCTTCTTTCTATTCCCTCCGTTTTTCTCTCCCCTGTGTGTGTCACACTTTCACTCACATGTCATGTTCTTTTATGTTCTTTGGTTCTAAGACATTTAAACCCGTGTGAAGTGAGGCTGAAGGGCGAGTGGTTGAGTGTGTGGGTGGGTAGGGGGCCAACTGACTCAACAGTAGATGGGCTGGTGGAGTTTTACTGGCTATAAACTTGGCTTGAGGGTTTGGAAAAATAAATTTAGCAAGGTTACACTTATTTAATATATTTTTCTCTTTTGTTTCTGTAAAAACAACTGGCAAGCATAGATGTCTGATTGTGAATCAGTTTTTGACTTGGCATCAAATCTCTCCTGCATTTCTAATTAAAACCTAGAATTTTGATTCAGCTTCACAAAAAATACATAATTTGTTGTCAGATTACTTCAACATCTAGACTTTTCAGCATATTTATTTATTAACAATGATAGGCAATTGATTAGCCTTCATTTTTGTATCTTAAATGCATTTTATTCTTCTGGGCTCTGGTCCTGAAAAATGAAACGATTCTTTATGTTCTACCGTTGTGTGGATAAACAGAGATTTATGGACAAAACTGGTACTTGGATCTTTAATTCTGTTGTGGCCAATGCGTCACATCCATCTGAAGAGACAGTCAGCCCACAGCATGATTGAATGACTATCCTCATGTGCTTCTGTAGATATGGTTGTGTTTTGGCAGAGCAGGGCTGCTTTGGAGCACCTTTTCAAAGAGGGGCCCAAAGGTTTAAGCTTCATTTCATCAGAATGTAGCACATAAGCCTGAAAGATAAAAGAGATTTCACTAAAATTTCTTTATAAGATGGGGGGGGTTTCTGGTTCTTTTTAGCTCTGTTCTACCGGCCAGACAAACACAGAATTTAGGAGGTTGCATTGACCTTGCATTGACCATTCCTGCAGCTCTTGAATGTTACTGTTAGCAACTTTGTAGCTTGCAAGACAAGTTTCTGTCTTGTCTTTGGGGAAAAAAAACGTCCTGCTTTTATAATGCCACCATTATCCTATATTTTCGCCAATTACTGAGTTCTGTATTCCCTGAGCCTAGGCTTTCCGATGGTGTTTAATATTTTGTTTCTTAATGGAGGAGGTTATATTCGAAAGTGCTTCCTTAAAGCACACTTTGTTTTAATTCAAGCGCTTTTAATTCATGCCTGCGTCTTATATGCTGTATGCTGAGCCGAATGCCTCAACATAATGTTATTATGGTCTCACTATAAAGATTCTTTAAAGACATTGATGCCCAGCTCTCCCTGTCAGATAATTGTTTTCCTCTCTGTTATCACCATCAGGATAAGTAATAGATGCACTGTCGAAAACAACACAACAGTTAGTTAAAGACAGATTAAAGGTTTCTATCACCTTTCCTGGGTTTCATACATCATTCAACATCTGCTAACCTGATCTCCTCATTTTGTAATGGGTTCCCTATGACTACCCTATGATACCCACTGACCCATCCATCATTTTCTAAGCTGCACACCAATTAATACTCTACCTGCCTCTCTCTCACTTCCATCCATCCATCGTTTCATCCGTCACACTTCCTGGCCTGCCCAGGTCATTACCCACTGTGATGATGGTTTTGTTACACTAATTAGCCTAATTATAATTGTCAGTTATAACCTGGTCCTCTGCAGGGACCTTGTGATCCTACTGTGACTCAGTCTGACCTTGGCCATTTGATGTGTGCACGTGGGTAGTATCTTTGTGACCATGGCTGACCTCAAAGCATAACAAATTGTTCCTTGTTCTCATTGTGGTGTATTTGTATCCTCCCTGTGTCATCTTACTCTAATCACCCTGAAACTACTCAACTCTAATCCAGAGGATTTTCTTTTCTGTGAGGTTCTTTTGTAATTGTCACCATAGCCTCAAATTAAACAAGGTTAAAAAAGGTCTTTGGTTCACTCAAGTCTATTTGTTCTGCTTTTTAGTTCTTTCAAACTGTACATGTACTCTAACCTAACGTGTTGTGTTTTTTTCACTTTAAGGACAGTGCTGAATGTAAGCTGTAAATGTCCAGCTTAGTTCCATTTTATGTCACCCTATAAAGCATTACAAGAGGCCATCAACTCCTGCTGGAGGTAGCTGTAGCTTAATAGGTGTTTACAATTACTGACAGTCTGTCCCTCTTTTATTCAGAAGGTAAAGTCCTCTTCCTGTGGTTAACATTTTAAATAAAAGCAAACCTCTCTGCTATTATCTTTGGCTTGCTGTGCTAATTATCTACATAGCTTTAATAACAACGTTAAGTTGATCATATTTACCAGGAAGGACTTTTTAACATTATTATTATTTCAATGAAAAAAATTATGACATATTTAATTGTGTGGTTTGCCATCTTTTGAGTGTTCACTGGCCGGTGACCATGGGAACATAGCACTATAGAAATTGATTAATCAGATTGTGTTAAAAACAATAACTTGTTGCTTAAGGCCAGTTTAATCCACTTTAATTTGATCTGGATTATTATAAGCACCATGTAAAACTATAAATCAATTAAATCTCACTCGTTTTATATACCAGCTACACACTGGTTGGTTGCAAGTATTAAGTTCAATCAACATTTCAAAAGGTTATGCTTTGCAGACAAAAGATTTTCACACACTTGATCTGTGCAAGATTTCACTTTAATGTGAGCTTTCAGTCAGAAAGACCTTTATCAGTGCAAAAGGTTATGCTTTTAAAACTGTGATAATCTTATCAGCCCAACTGTACGAATTAATTTTGATGAAAATGCAGAGAAGATGCCGAGGTAATATAGTTTCCCGCAGCTGTTTAAAGCATTAAGTAGACCACGCCGACCCCCCTCCACCTGTTTCAACCCACAGCTAGTTAGCTTGTTCAAAGAGGGCTCACACAGACGTCCTCACAGGAAATATTTCAGTTTCTACAAAACAAACATGGCATGAAAAAAATATTTTTGGTTATGAAAAAAAATCTTTGGAATACCATGAGACAGAATGGTGTAACTGCTGGACCTTTAACCAGTATGACCTCTACTTTGTACCATTTTGTTAATATATTTTGATGTTCATGCATTGTGCATTTTAACAGGAAAAGTTGTCGTGCCTTTGCCAGCTCTCCTTTAAAAACAAACTCATGATCTCCAGAGACCCCCTGCTTAAATAAATAAAACAAACTGACTGCAGGCTGACTTAACTAGCTGACAAGTAAATTAAATCACAAGTTAATATGAGGTTGGTATACTTCCAGCGCTACTCCATAATAAGCAGAATAATTATATTTTTAACTTTAACAAAGTGAGACAGCACTTTGCAACTTTGTAGATGAGGAAAGTATTTATTCCCATTCCACTTTAGTTTTGAGATAATGATTTAATGCCTCGTAATAAACTATTTTGGCGAGGCTTGGTTTACAAACAAGACATTTGTCTTTCATTTTGCATAATAAGTTGAACGCACAATGAATTCACTCTTAATTTTACTGGGTTCTAAAGTACAATAATAGTTTCCTGTTTCCTTGGCATACTAACAAAATAATAGTGAATATACACTCACCAGCCACTTTATTAGGTACCCCATGCTAGTAACGGGTTGGACCCCCTTTTGCCTTCAGAACTGCCTCAATTCTTCATGGCATTCCTCAGGGAGTTTGGTCCATATTGACATAATGGCATCACACAGTTGCCGCAGATTTGTCGGCTGCACATCCATGATGCGAATCTCCCGTTCCACCACATCCCAAAGATGCTCTATTGGATTGAGATCTGGTGACTGTGGAGGCCATTTGAGTACAGTGAACTCATTGTCATGTTCAAGAAACCAGTCTGAGATGATTCCAGCTTTATGACATGGCGCATTATCCTGCTTAAAGTAGCCATCAGAAGTTGGGTACATTGTGGTCATAAAGGGATGGACATGGTCAGCAACAATACTCAGGTAGGCTGTGGCGTTGCAACTATGCTCAATTGGTACCAAGGGGCCCAAAGAGTGCCAAGAAAATATTCCCCACACCATGACACCACCACCACCAGCCTGAACCGTTGATACAAGGCAGGATCCATGCTTTCATGTTATAGACGCCAAATTCTGACCCTACCATCCGAATGTCGCAGCAGAAATCGAGACTCATCAGACCAGGCAACGTTTTTCCAATCTTCTATTGTCCAATTTCGATGAGCTTGTGCAAATTGTAGCCTCAGTTTCCTGTTCTTAGCTGAAAGGAGTGGCACCCGGTGTGGTCTTCTGCTGCTGTAGCCCATCTACCTCAAAGTTCGACGTACTGTGCGTTCAGAGATGCTCTTCTGCCCACCTTGGTTGTAACGGGTGGTTATTTGAGTCACTCTTGCCCTTCTATCAGCTCGAACCAGTCTGGCCATTCTCCTCTGACCTCTGGCATCAACAAGGCATTTCCGCCCACAGAACTGCCGCTCACTGGATGTTTTTTCTTTTTCGGACCATTCTCTGTAAACCCTAGAGATGGTTGTGCGTGAAAATCCCAGTAGATCAGCAGTTTCTGAAATACTCAGACCAGCCCTTCTGGCACCAACAGTCATGCCACGTTCAAAGTCACTCAAATCACCTTTCTTCCCCATACTGATGCTCGGTTTGAACTGCAGGAGATTGTCTTGACCATGTCTACATGCCTAAATGCACTGAGTTGCCGCCATGTGATTGGCTGCTTAGAAATTAAGTGTTAACAAGCAGTTGGACAGGTGTACCTAATTAAGTGGTCGGTGAGTGTAATGGTTAAAGAAAATCATTAAAATATTAAGCTGTAGAAAAATGCTGCAGCTGTGTGGGGGCTAAAAGAACCTTTGTTCACAGAGTCAAATTTTTCTACTGATGAAATAGTGTCAGGTGACCTAAAGTATAAACATGTTTATAGGTCAGTTTTAGACTTAGACATCAAAGCATGATAAAATAAAAAAATCAATCATGCTAAAATCATCCATCATACATACAGTTTGAATAACCTTTAATAAGATGCTAGAACAACATCTGAAGCAGCTGGAGATTTATCTGGTTGTAAGAAGAAATACTATGTATTTTTGCACCCTCCTTCACGTACAGCTGCACTCTGCTGCTAAGCTTTCCTGAAGAGGGCTGACTATTGGACTTTTCCCTTACCTGAAATTAAGAAATTTGATCTGTTTGAGATATTTCAAGCCACAAAAATTCAGCTGACCATATTAGAGCTGGAGATTCACGCATTATTCTTTGTCAAGATGGGATGAAACCTTGAATTTAAGTACTCTTCCGTTGTCAATTACTATCAATACCTCTTGAAATATGCAGATGATGCTTTAAAAAATAACAGTATTTTAAAAGAAAAAATACTCTTTTGATTGTTCCGTTCTTGCCCATACCAAAGCCAGAAGAGTGGCATTACTCCGGGAGATGGGCAAGGTAACATGGCAGGAATACACACTGAAACGGATAGTGATAGCATCAAAAATACTCATGCATCTTTGTCAAAGAGCAACAGTGATGAACAGAATACATTTAACATGCTCGACAGCAATACATTGCTATATATCCAAAACATGATCTCTTTAGCTCCTGTCAGGTGAGAGCCGATCAGCTGTCACAGGTTCTGGGGCTGCAGACGAAGCATTCAGTTGCTAAGGCGGATGCTTTGGTGCGTTATATGATTTAGCTGAATGATCAGGTAAGATCAGGTAAGGTAAAATATGTGTGTTGAGCCCAATTACTAATAATTAATTGTCTTAGCAGGATGTTTAAATCTCTCACATGGTGATTTAAATTTAACGCATACATTTATTACCAGCACCAACATTACTGTCTTAAATGAAAGTATTTGCAATAAGTTGTGCATCTTTAGCTAGAATTTTATCATAAATACAGTGAAACCTACAGTTTCTGGCTGCTTCAAACATGAAAGACACAAGGACAGTGTCAGAAAGGATTCGGTCGTATAGCTAAGACCAAAAAACAGCTTGTTATTTTGTCTTCAAATTCTGTTAGATGCAGTGCCCCTTTAATCTGCTGCATATAAACAAATAAACAAGCTTTCTTTAGGATTTCTTTCTTGTCCTTGTGGCTCAATCTTTTTTTCAGAAGTTTTTGATAATGAAACATTGAATCCCTAATGATGGAGTATCAAACCCTAGTTCAAAACTTAGACTTTAATACATGGCTTAATTCTTGACTCAACTTTATCTGTGCTGATCCCTTTTTGCTATATTCCATAATCACGATAAATGTAACACTTCACTTCTTAATCCTGCCTTAGAGCCACATGTTTGGGTGGAAAATTATGTTTGTTGCAGATTTCTAATTATGATTCATGTGATGTTTCTTGCGCATGCACATTGCATATATGGGTGTAAAAAGCGGGACCCAATTCTACAATGCGTAAGTCTTAATGAGAGCATTCCTGCCTTAAGGTCTGACATCTTCTCCTGATTTTTCCTTTGCATGTCTATTTCATTCTGCCTTTTATGTCCACTTGCTCTGCCTCTAAACCCCCTGCAGCCACCAAGTATCTCTCCATGTCTGACCCCCGCTCATTTTTGTACTCTGCATGGGCTCCTTTCTGGAGCCATTGCTTCTCTTCCTCTCCCAGGCATCTTTCTGCTTTAATGAAACAGATGTCCCTTCATTAATAAAGACCTGCTCCACCAGGGTAATGAAGGAAGGAGCCAAGAAAAAGGGAATAAAAATGTGGCAAAGACAATACGTCATGTGTTTTTGCATGTTATGCTAGGAGCCAGAACACTGACACTAACCAGACACTTGATTAGATACAGCAATTCAACAGCTTGTTAACACAAATAGTAAATCAGCCTATTGAAATGCAGCCACTTGATCCATTTAGGCATTTTAGCATGATGAAGCACAAGAAAGGGGGAAGTGGGGTATTTTAAGAGAAATTGATTGTGACGTGGTTATTGGTTCCAGTCGGGCTGGCACAAGACTTTGACAATTTGCTGATCAACTGGGATTTTCATACACAACAATCTCTTGTTTATTTTTTTCTGGAGGCATACCCCTTCCAACCTTGAAGCAGAGGGTCACACCCTCATGTCATTTCTCTCAGCAAATAATAGAAAACTGGGGCTACATTTCCAACAGCGCATTAAAAGTTGGACCAAAAAAAAATAGCTTCCTGATCCAAAGAGTCTCTCATTTGTGATATTTGGAATTTTAATTGACATTCAAAACCAAGCACCTCTTACAAGACTACATCCACTTTCAATCAACAGGTTAAGCTGGTGGAAAAGGTTTTATGGTATGGAAGATACAGTCAAACATAAGACAATACTTGTCCGTTCTCATGTGCCTGTGAAACGTCATTAGCCTAGCATTGTTCCAATTCACAAGAACAAAAGGCCAAGGACAGAAAAAAATCCCGGATGTTGTTCTTGACCCTCCCTCTTTACTTAGTATGCATCAGAGCAGACTTGTCCTTTCTTGAGACTGACAGCTGTCCCAGCATGAACCGCGGCAGCAGCAGCTTCCAGGGGAGCGCTCACAGACTGTTAAGTTAAAGATCTCTTTCCTGCTGCTGTTGTTCTGTTAAAGTACGTTAATTATCATTCCCCAACTAAAAAAATAAGTAAAAATGTATTATTATCTAGAGACTATTAATAACAGGAGGTAAAAATGCAGCTCCAGACCAGCCGAGCATGTGGTGACGTCATGAGTATGCTTCTATTCAAATGGATCCATGTTTATTCTTGGTCCACCCGTTCTCCCCAAGTCCATACTTTCTGTGTTCTTATCAAGAACAAACTTGGTGAGAACACGAGTCTCTACACGAGTGTTCTTGTGAATTGAGAAATGGCTCATATTTGTGCATAGAGAATCCTCCTGCATGTGTAGTTAACAAATCTGCAGTAACTACATCTTGCAGTAGTGCCAAAACCTCTGGACTAATAGCTGAATCTTTCTAGAGAAATTAAACGTACTGTATATCTGAAGACAAAGTGGATCCATCCAGTAAAATAAACTATTTACAAAGTTGATTAAGCAGACAAACAGACACCTTACTGGCACAGAAAGTCCCACACAGCCAACAAGGCATTCTTTCGCACTGTAGCTAAAGGAAGTGCTTGGTTAGTTTCAAGGAGAGTTTAAGTAGCTTCCTGCTGTGTTTCAGGATAATCTTGCATCTTTTCCTCATGAGAGCCCCAACATGCTGAGACATACCAGCTGTTCTGCAACTCTCACACCAGCACAGACTCTCTGCAAATATGGTCACCGTCTTCACGCAGGCAAACACAGAGACGCTTGATAACACATGCACACACAGATTCATCAGCATGATGGCACAAATTCACACTTTCGATATTAAGCTTAAGGCGCTTTGAGCTGTCTGCTGCTACAACGATCAATCACATTTTTATTCTCAAACCAGTGCAGAAAATGAAGTATCTTGAGGCGAAAGGACAGAGCGGATCAATCAAGCAGTGAACTAAAGAGGACTGGGTGAAAATGTGAGTTGAAGAAACAAAGGCTTGAAAAGCAACTCTCTGCTGATATTGTGTGCCATCAGTTGGTATCTTAAAGCGAGCCGTTATATTTCTGCAGGATAAAATCATATTTTTTAACAGCTTTTGCTGCTTTTCAAAAAGGATTTTTTCGACACATTGATCTTTTTTTCATGCTTGTCATATTGATTCAACACATCTGTTTCGTAATCATCAGCGATGAAAAACAACACGTCACATCACCAGTGAAGGGCAGATAAAATGCTAACTTCTCTATAGAGACAAAACTGAGTTACTTGGCCTTCTTCTGATTTCTATCTTTTTTTTTTCATGCTGCTCTAAACCAATTATTCCAAGTCCTCCCTCCTCACTCTTGATTTGATCATTTGTCCAGCCCTGCTCTAGCCGTTCATTTTCGAAATCAAAATCAGACACACTCAGACAATTTTGTCTAATTTAGGCTAAACGAATGAGAACACGGTTATGTGTCTCGGCTGATAGTGGAACGCTGCAGAGGTCTGATAATTCTGGAGAACGAACAGTAAGATCAACAGTAAGCAAGGCTGGTGTTTGAAAGAAATTTTTTCTTTAAAAATAGATTAACATAAAAGACGGGGCATCATTTTAAATTGTAGCAAAACCAAGGTTATTTATTTTCAAGTCCACTAGTAATGTTATGAACCAGCATACTGGTTCATATGTCAGGGCCAAAAGTAAAAACCTCTGAGGCATTTAAAACTCTGATCTACATTTGAATAAACATATTATTACTGTTAAAAGTAACTATGAATTGCAAAACCTGAGTCCCTTAAAAATATCTAAAATAGACATTTATACCTTTTATTACATAACAGATAGATGGTGGATTTCTTTACCACAATAATAATCAAAATGAGTATGCTTGAAGCTTTTACTAAATGCCAGACTAAAAACTAAAATAGTTAAACCTTCACTTCTGACCCACATGAATTTGCATTCTTTGCACGCATTTAGCCAGTTCAAACCTACATACTGCAATTCTGCCATTCCTGAGTAAGAATCTTAGCTACAGGTTACTGCCCCTAAGGATGGTGGCTTCAATGTAGAACACATGCTGGAAGGTCTAATAGAAATTTAAATTTAAAGATTGTTATTCTACATAAACAAATAAAAAAACATCTGAAGGTTGAGCAAGCTCCTTCTTCATGTTTTAACTTTTTATCGCTATCCTTACAATCTATCCTTGATGCAAACATTGAAAGAGATGATAGGTGTATTTTTTTGTTACAAAAGACGAATATAAATTCAGGGTAGTTTTCTGATCTTTGTTTTGACCCATTAACACATATACATTTCTCTACAAGAAGAAATTGGAATAGCATTTTGATTCAGCAAATGCTTTAAAGAAATAATATATGTATGTGGAAGGCATTGTCTTTAAATCAGGAAAAGCTAGAATGTTTATATTTATATGATAAAATATTATATATCTGTATGTATTGGGTAGAAAATAAAGGTCCTTAACCTTAAGATTTACTAAAGCTTGTCAGCTAAAGTAATTTATTCTTACTTATGTGCAGAAGGGAACATCCAGAAAACGCACATTGAGATGGACTGGATGGACTTATATAAGTACCTAGGTGTTCAGGTGAATAACAAACTCTGTATAAGAAAAGTCAGAGCAGACTCTTCCTGCTGAGGAGACTGAGTTCTTTTGATGTGGAGGGGGCGCTCCTCAAGACCCTCCATGACTCTGTTGTGGCATCAGCCATGTTCTATGGAGCTGCCTGTTGGAGCAGCGGCTTATCTGTATCTGAGAGAAAGTGGCTAGATATGCTGATCAGGAAGCCCAGCTCTGTGATTGGATGCCCTCTAGACTCAGTCTAGGGGGTTCGAAACAAAAACACCATAACTAAATTAACGTGTGTTGGTTAATGTTTTCCATCCCATGCATGAAGCTTTTGCAGAACTGGAGAGCTCTTTTAGTGACAGACTGCTGCACCCTAAATGCAGAAGGGAGCGTTATCGCAGATCCTTCCTCCCAGCAGCTGGAAGACTCTATAACCATCACTGTTCCCAACAACCTCAATAAGTTGTTACATTCATGCTGTTTTTTTGCAGTTTCTACCTTAGTCAGTTAAATAACATGCTGCTGTCATTTTGCACATCTCTGATGTTGCTGCTATTTTTAAATATCCATTACTGTAAAAATGTCCATAGCTGTATATTGGTTATTTTCTCTCCAGGTGCACAGTTTTATATTGTTAAAAGACTTCACAGTGAAGTACTTTATTGTTTATCTTTTAACTCTTCACTTTTATGTTATTCTTATACATTTTTCTAAGGTCCACATTTGTGTGACAATTTTTTCTTTAATCATTTGCCTACTTTAAACACCAGAATTTCCCCATTAAGGGACCATAACGGGAATTTTCTATTCCATTCTATTCTATTCAAATATATTATAGCACCATTTCAGACCTAAATGTAATCTTTACAATTCTGTTTTTATTAATAATGGCAACTGGTTTTGGCTTTGAGCTTCCAAACAGCCGATCACTGGTAAGGAAGTGAAAAAGTTACTAAACCTTTTATTTGCTCTGAACCGATTTTTCCTATTTCTGTGTCTGTTTTAGGGCTGCAACGAAAAATTATTTTTGCAAATCCATTAATCTGTCAATTATTTTTTCTATTAAACAATTAATAATTGGATGGCAAAGGTTCTTTAACAAAGACTTCTTAAGAAATTAAACCAGGTGAAACTAACTTTTCCATTTGAGGAGTTCTGGATATATGTTCTATTATATTTTATTATTCTATTATATTATATTTATAATTTATTTCTATAAATTTTCGATTTCATATTTTTTGTTTTTTATTTGTATTTTCTTTTTATTTTATGTATAAGATAAACCCCACCCTGAGTGGTAAAAATAATTTATGTGTGGTATCAATGAAATTGAATTACCCTGTTGCCCACTTTACTACTTTTATTGCTACTTCATGGATCTAAATAATTGATTATGAAAGGTAGACACTGACTCTAATAGGAATGCTTGATGAGTAGTCTGCCTCATAACCATTTCTGCAGATCATGTTAGGTGCTCTTTAAACAGTTTGAATCTAGTGACAAATTTCACCTTTGTTAAGTCCCAAAGCCTAAATGTGCCAACGACATGGTAATGCTATGGAAATCACCTGCTATCAATCAAAACAGTCAACCTGAGGTTTCCTGCAGCATGAAATATTTCTAGACAGGTTACTTAAGGCATGCAAATGACTGCTGAGTCAAATTAATTTGTTTATATAAATCTCAAGAAAACCATGCTGTACTGGAGTAATAAGAGCTGATTTGAAATGAGCAAGAAATGATGAACACCACCAACCTTCAGCACACCATAATATGATTATCAAAATATCAATCACGTGATATTTTGAGAGTCCAACAATGAAATTTGTAGAAATAAATGTTCATTTAAATCTCTTAAGCCAATAAAAAAGCTGTTTTTTCAATTTGCATCCATCATTGTGAAGCATAGGATATTAGATAAGGAATTATCATCAGAAGTTATAACTTTTCATGTGTTATTCTGGAACAGTTAGAAATCCACTGCTTCAGTTAATCAACTCTGAAATAAGGTTCCAGCCATCTGAAGTAGCTGTCCCGCTACTGTCAATCAAGTCTCCCCTTTATCTGTCTTTGCAGATTCTGTCAGAACATACAGATGGATTTTGATTTCCATCTTTAAGAGTGAAAGGATGAGAGGAGAGGAGATTTGGCAGGAATAAGAAAGCCACTTGAGAGCGCTGAGAACGACACAGAAATAGAATGCTCTGGATTACACCCGTGGGGTCAAATTTACCATAACGAAGGTAAATCAAATGTTCAGCTGTCTTGATTAGAGAGAGAAACAGACTGAGCAGTATACCACTAGGAAAATGATGGATAGATGGCAGATGGTACAAACAAAACTGGGCCGGTTGTGAGGTTATCTCTTTCCAGAGGGCACATCAGCCATTACATGCTATATGGCCTGCCACAATGGATCAACCAGTGATGATCTAGATAAAAATGAGCAAGATGATCACACCAATTTTCTGAGCTCCTTTTTTCTTTTTTCTTTTTGGTAGTGTCTTATAAAACACAGGCGTTGAAAAACAATGTGAAATGAAAAGAATTTTAAAAAGGAAAACAGCGATTGAGGCCCAGGTTTGAATTGTGACACATCTCCTGACACGCATACCTGTTGTATTCCTTTGTCACACCATGCTGCTTACTGCTTTCCGGACAAATGAAGGTAGACAGATGGAAAAACAAAAAAAAGACACAAAAAATATGATGTAATATGAGTATGGTAAACACACATATGAATACAGTTTGAATAAAAGGCTAAAAAACAGGACAAATGAATGCTTGTGAATGATTTAACCTGTTAGCATTGAGAAGCTCCAACTAGCCATTAATTACACTTATAAGTATTTACACTATATACAGACACACACATACACACACACATATATATATATATATATATATATGTATATCTACACCTATATAAAGACAGACTGATGGATGGACTGACAGACATATAGAACTACATATAAATAAAACTTGAAGTATTTAACTTCCAGTCTAAGAAAAAAACTGAGTTAAAGAAATAGCTCTGAACAAGGATGATCTGAAAAGCGAAGATAGAGGGGAGAGCTGGAGAAATAAACAAGCAACAAATGGAGGGGAGTCCAAGTCAGTGGGAGTTCTGGGAAAAGGACCGTGAAAAACAGAAACAGATGAGAGGAGGATTAAAGACCAAGACCAAAGCCTATGGAGTAGAAATGCAATTCAAGATTAGGATTTCGCATAATAGCTTTACATTGGTAATTACAGGTACTAAAAGTGCCAAACACCGCTTTCAAAAAATTTTTTCGCTTTTTCTTTGGGTTTCGGTAGTGGGTCAGTGACCGGCTGGCGATCCCACATCATACTTAGCAAGTACCCCTCTTCATGTCTCACAAAAATGTACCACATTAATCATCAAGTGGGAATGCTTATGCATTCCCACTTATTGTTTTTCACTTTAAATTTTTCTGACTCTAACTAGTCCCACAGTTTTCAACCGATTTCAACAATTTTGGTATCAAAACGTTCAGCTTGTTCAGGAGAATTGTGCTATGTCTTTTGGTAAAGATATTTTTTTTAGTTTTCGCGATATTCAGCTTTTTCTGCTTTTTTTTTTGTCCCATTGAAATGCATGTAGAATTCTTAGATTTCAGCAAAATTCAGCTAAAACTTTATCATCTTCGACCTTTAACTACTGCAGCATACTTTCAGTCGCAGCCTCCACTCTGGGTTCCTGAATATCGACCCTTAACTCCACACTGCTCCCTGGGTGTCGCACGATGGCAGCCCACTGATCCCCAAGGGGATGGGTTAAATGAGGAAAATTTCTCCAATGTGATCAATTAGTATTTATTATCTAGGCTGCAGTGTGAAATTTCAAATTCCTGGGTTTTTTCATTGGGTGCACAATCAATGTTTCAGTTTTGTTGGAAATTTGCCATAAGCCATTTACGTATTTCTTGGTTTTGTGTTGTGAAATTTCTCGCTCTCCATTCAACCCTCCTCTTTTATCCGGGCTTGGGACCGGCAAAGTAACCTTAAAAGATACTCAGGCAGAGTTACTTTTTTATTTTTTTTATTCTTTTATTTTTTCCAAACTTTAAAAGAATGAGCGTGC
>NW_015150479.1:2341338-2342700 GCF_000732505.1 Cyprinodon variegatus
AAATCTGAGGTTTCACTTTCAAATCTGAGGTGCTTTTCTTTTTGAAGCTCTGTCTCAGCTTTCTACAACTTCAGTTCAGCCAAACGCATTTCAAACTCATGTTTAATGTTGAGGTGGAAAATTTGGTCTTCATATTTCATTTGTAGGGTAATGAGTTCCTTCTGGTGTTTCTCTTTGGTGTGGCAGCAGGTGGACCTCATCTGCGCTTGGATTTTGTCTTCAGCTTGCTGAAGTTTGTCCTTCAGCTCCATAATTTCCTGCTGCAAAGCCTCATTTTCTTGGCTCAGGACCTTGTTGAACCTTTGGAAGACGTTAGAAGGTTGATTGGCTCCAATATTCTCCATTGTCTTATTTTTAACAAGGTGCTGCTAAGTGAAACTGTTCTCTCAAGTAGTTCGCTAAAGAATGCGTCTGGACTGTGCACTAGACTAGGCTTCTAGAATTATTTATAGAATTCTAGAAGCCCACCTACATCATAGACTGATGATGTCATCAGCATGGAAACAGTCACTGATCCCAGATCAGCCTGTCCACTGAATGGAACCTTGGTCACATGACTGCAAGATAGCTAAAGATACAGGTGGACTGGGCAAATGGCATAGAACAAAGGTTCCACTTTTATACGTGACTAAGGACAACTTTAGCAGAGGTATTAGTTTTGATTGAACATAATAAAAAACGAACCCACTTCTATTCTAAAGCAAAGTGACAGATGATGAAATACAAAAAATATTCAAACATGAAAAGCATTTTAAATTGACAAACAAGTTATAGCAACAAAATATTTTTAATATCCACAAAAGAATAAATAATCAAGTGGGAATGCATAAGTATTCAACCAATTTCAACAATTTTGGTATCAAAACGTTCAGCTTGTTCAGGAGAATTCTGTTATGTCTTTTGGTAAAGATATTTTTTGTTTTTTTTCTCGATATTCAGCTTTTTCTGCGTTTTTTTTTTGTCCTATTGAAATGCATATAGAATTCTTAGATTTTAGCAAAATTCAGCTAAAACTTCACAAGCTTTGACCTTTAACTGCTTCAGCATACTTTCAACTATAAACACCATTCAACTTTTAAAATGTTTCTGTATCTTTCTGCAATTACTGTTTAACTCAGCTTTTTGCTAACTTTTACAGGTTTGCTTCAGTGAAGCTTCAAACTTTTAAAGAATTTTTACAGATTTTCAGATTTATACTGGAAGTCTATGGACGGAACTTTCAGCTGCTAGAGTGTGGTCACTCTAGGGTTTTCAAACATTTCACTCATGCCGAACAGCTTCAGCTCACTCGCTCATTTTTTACTCTATCTAGAAAACTTATGCATCAAAACGTAAGTATTTTTGTCAGGATTCAGAAAATGT
>NW_015150479.1:2344717-2365961 GCF_000732505.1 Cyprinodon variegatus
GGAATCCCGTGACCCGTGGGATTCCCGAAAAAATGTCAGTCTCTAATGTGGAACAGTTCAGCCCAATCCTAAACCGGCATTAACCCTGGGCACTAACCATCCATTTGCTTTATGCAGTGGGACAGCGACATTGAAGTTATGAGGGAGGATTTTAATGAATTTTTGAAAAGACTCTCCACTTAAAAAAAAAAAATCACATGAACAACCCAGTACCCGCTGCCGGGAGAGAACACCTATTAAACCCGTGCAGGACATGCACAAGCCCATTTCTCATGCACGCCCTGTTTAAAAGTTGCCTTTTTGCATCATTCATACAAGCTTACTTTCCAAAAGAAGGTTGATAATGATTACACTGTCAGACTCACCACCGGCAAGTGAAAATGGGGACGAGCACGTAGGACGGCCTTACGTAAACATATCATCAGAAAGATTGACAATTAGGAGGACCACTCATTTTGATGACCCGGAAAAAGAACATCCTCCACTATATCTATAAGGGCTGTTCTAAACCCTGTAGTGGGTAGGGTTATTGGACTGTTCAGCCCCTAAATACTGAGTCAGCATTAAGTGCATTTAAATGTAAGTTACACCCCTTTGCTGCATCGTCATCACACTGACAAAAAAATCACATATTATCTATAAGAAAAAAACGTAAATAATTCCAAAATGGAATGGGTTCTCTGAAATAGTTTTTTTTTTGACCATATACATTTGTATAAAGAAATGCGGAAATGTTATATTTTATGTCACCCTGTGCCTCAGGGCTACAGCCTGGACCACTACTGGACCATGTAGTGGTCCATTAGTGGTCTGGTCCAGGCCCACTACATAGTGGCAGGCTACAGGCTTTGCAAGGACTGGTTTATTTTTCCATTGGAACGAAGAGGCAGTCCTTGTTTGCCTTCCACTTCTGTGAGTGTGACTTTTTTGATAGTGAGAATTGATAAAGAGTCAGTGGTTAGGGAGTGGTTTGGGATTCCTTTTCAATGATTAACATGACTGCGCAAGTGCTCTGCATGATGCAAGTGAGCGGGGCAGAGCAGAGTGGAACAGTGACAAAGGATGTGGAATCTGGGGGTGAGATAGATCCCAGTTCCATTTTAGTCAGATTACACAGCAATTCAGAGGCGATTTCATGGTAGGACAGGAAGAGAGACACAGTAACGTAGTAAAACATCATGTTTGAGGGAAAATACTAAATAAAATCCCTCTATCTCAAGGGAAAACAGTCCGGTTTGGAGTCACACAGCGCGTACATATCAGAATGGTCAGACTTGTGCATTAAAAATCAATGAAACCAGTGGAAGCTTTTGCTCATGGGTGACTCATTTTTTAATAAGGAAATAGGGGGTGCTGGCTATGACTGCCTGCCAATGCTTTGGAGGAGCTCACAGGACCCATGACAGCACACTGAAGACAGTAAACTCAGAATGATAAGTGCCAACAACACAGAAAAAAAGTCTTCTTTCTCAGACTTTTTTCTGGTTTAAATAAAAAAAAATCTTGCCAACACCTACTCTGATTAAAATTCCGACATTTGAGTTTTAGTGTCAGTTTTTAGAGACAGAAGCAGGATTGTGACAAATTCTCAGTAAATTGTCAAAATGCCCAGAACATGTAGACGAGTGTTGTTGGAGGTTTTTATTTCCCTAACTCAACATGTGTCTGTGAAAAATGAAAAAAAGCAGCAACTCATTGTTTTTTTTTTATTATTTGTGTCGTTAATGCATGGACACCATGTGTATTCCACAGTATGATAGCCTACGCTGCAGAAACAATCTAGAAATAAGTAAAAATGTTTTAAATTAAGTGTATTTACCCTTAATTTCAGTAGGTAAACAAGATGATATGCCAATGTTATGAGTATTTTTACTCTTAAAATAAGATAATTAGATAATATGCACTTGTAATAAAACAATGCAATTGTTTTTTCTTATTTTAAATGTAAATTGTCTTGTTCCATTTACAAAGTGTCTCACCTCCTCAATTCAAGACAAAATGCACTTATGTTAAGACAAAATGACTTTTTTTGCAGTGAACATACATACAATGGCAAAAGTCTTGTCTTACCTTGATTTACGCCTGCTAAAAGTGGTAAAAGTTGCTCATGTTCCATCCAGGATTGCATATTTTCAGAAAATTTAGTAGAAAACCTGGAAAGAAGCCAAGCCTTAAGCATCTCTCCCATTAAGCACACAAGTGGTTTAATGCCCCACAGAAAGCATTTCATTGGAGAGAAAGAATAAACTTTAGCAGATTTGCATCTTAAGCCTCTTGCAGAAGTACCGTATTTTCACGACTATAAGGCGCATATAAACGTCTTTTTTTCCCTCAAAATGTGCGGTACGCCCTTTGGTGTGGTGCGCCCTATGTGTGTTGTTACTGCGGACTTTTGAGACCACCATGCACCATGCAGAACTCCTCATCTCCTCATTGAGGAGATGATGAAAGAGTGGCTGAGGGAGGTGAATGTAATGAGACCAGGTGTTTTTTTTCCACTCATCACCATCGCTGTTAATATGTAACTCCATGCGTGCCCATCTCACAGCTGATGTGAAAAACATGGTGAAACAAATGAACACTGTGCTTGCTGTTATTTAACCGCTCGACATCGGTGTGAACCGGACACAGCAGGCGCAGCAGAAGCAGTGAGTTTACATGCAAAGTCAATGGTTGTCAAACGTGCAAAGTCAATGGTTGTCAAACGTGCGTATAGGCGCAGCAAAAGGTCCCGCAGCGCGTTTTAAGCAGCAGGCGCAGCGCGTCGGGAAAGTTTAAGCATCTGACGCGCTTGACGCGTAAGGCAAAGAAAGGATAGGATAGCTCAGCCCAACGCGCGTCAGACACACTTTTGCACCGCGCAGGCAGAGCAGCAAAGCTGCTTCAGCCGCGCGTCAGAACTGGTACAATCTGCAGGCAGCAGGATAATAAAAGCGAACATATTCTGCCGTCAGAATAATTCCACGAAAAGTGGAAGGCAGCGCCGGGCAAGTTACGCCACCGTTTGCGGATGGATTGTTGATGCTTGGACTCATCATTTCCGAGGAGCCGCCCGGCACGGAAAGTGATTCTGACAGCGAAGAAGGGGAAATTGGCATGTCTGATTTAGCGCAGCTGTTTAATTCAGAAACAGAGGATGATGACTTTGATGGGTTTGATCAATACTTTGTAATAAATACATGAATAAAGCACAATCATACTCAGTTTTGCTCCCGCTCTATTTTTCTACCTGAAAACTTAATTCAACAGCAGCCTCTGGGCCGGGTCGCCTCCGGGTTCACCGCGGCGGCTGGTAGGTGTTTTTCATCTAAATAATCTAAAGGATTATAAAAGGATAATAGGATAATAAAAGCGAACATATTCTGTCGGCAGGTTTCAGGATTTTAAGTTAATTTATGAGTCAATAAACTGTTTCAGAGGAGTGATCACAGCTCTGTGTCATCAGCGATGTGTCTCTCACGGCCGGCTCCCAGGTTTGAATAATACTTTGTAATAAATGCACCTTGCAGCTGTATTTGCTGTGATTACTGGGAATAAAGTAGTTTTAATATGTTTTTATGTGAAAAAATCCACCTGAAAACTTAATCATTGCAGTCAATTCATCCAGATTATCATCCTGCCTTCTAATATTAGTTCTGTTGGTGCTGCTCACACCCCCACATACCAGCGGTGCACGACAATAGGACGCGCCCTATAGTCCGGTGTGCCTTATGTGTGTGTTAAATACAGAAATGACACAGATAACTGAGACTGCGCCTTATGGTACAGTATTTGTTTTTACAATTAATGTAGTCCAAATGAGTAGCCCATATTCTTTTAAAATTTATAATGTTTGTACATACTCATTTCAAAACTGTTTACATATTTTGCTAACTGAAATGGGACATAGAGAAATTATAAAATGACACTTGAAATTTCTGCCAAATATAATTAAAAAAGACTTTCTCAAATTTAGGGAATTTTGGTAGGGCTAACATACCTACAAGAGAAGACAAGAAGCTTTCTTATTCTTCTGTGGTTACTCTAAATTGACTGAATAAAAGCCACAGTGTTCCATCAATATGTCTTTGTTGCCTTATATGGCAACCTCTCTAAGGTATATGATTCCTGTAGAGAAGGATGATCATACGGTTAAGAAATTGTCCAATCTTCCAACTTTTAATATAAATCATCTGTAGCTTGTTACTAAGTAGTTCCCAAGAACTAAACTTCAGAAAAAACCTGCAAATCAATTAGTACAGTTTCCTTAACTGACAGAATGTTTGACCTCTCTTCTTAGTACGTATATCTGTTTGGGGGTGTTTAACTTGTACATTTTTTTCAGTCAAATATCACATATACTGTAGGGCTTCCTTATCTGGCCCATCTAACTTATTTTTCTTGTGAAAATTGGTGAAATTATTCGTTTGTTATCCCTGACCCTTTATTTTTGATTTCTTTCTTTCTTTTTTTATTTTTTTATTTATTAATTCTGGGTTTTTGTTCATGATTTTTCAATGGAGAACATTGAACAAAACATTTCTGTCTTTTTCCCCGTAGCATTACCTCTGTTTCTCTTTTACAAATACATTTTGTATTTACCTTTCTATGTTGCAAACACTTTTTATTTTCAGTCAATAAATAGAAAAAGCCAGCAGTCAGTTTTGGAAATGAATGTTGACAAAAGAGAAGTGAAACCAATTCAAGCATGTGATGAAATTTCAAAGTAATTTACAAAGAATGCCTGTATTCTAAAAGGAGCATATAAAAGAACATACAAAAAATACCTGCTTGTTTGTATATTGAGGAAAAGTTATTCATACAATCTGGCATAATTAAATTCAGTTTGTCTGAAGGAGTGAAGTAATTACAGGTTCAAAAAGTGCAAAAAAAGAAACATCAGCAGCTTCTTAAATATTCTGGTTTCTTTGTTGAACTGAGCTGCCTATCAGAAAATGATTACTGACACCAAAATGTAATATTTCCCAATCCATCTAAAATTGATTTGTCTTTGTAAGTAAAACCATGTTTCTTTCACAGAATGGTTTTGTTTGTTGTGAAGATAAGCAGTTGGAAATTGAGATTCATTGAAAGGGAAGGTTATTTTCTTTTCTGTCTATGGAATGCTAAAAACATGTCTGGTGGTTGATTTGATCCTTATTTGTTGTTTTTTTATTATTATTATTATTTTTTTTTTTCTGTCAGTGGCTCTGACCAAAGCCTGATGTGAACGTTGGTGCAACAATTAAAACCCTTTATTTGATCCTCAAAGCTTCAAGGTTGTAGAATGTTTGTAAGCGTTTGGTTTAATCTTTAGTTATTCCTGATAGCTACAGTTTTCTCAACTTTATATTATTTGATAAGGTTAAATTTCCAGGGTAGTTTTCTCCTTGCTGTGTTGCTCTGATATTTAATATGAAAACAAAGCCAATAAGGTACATTTTGCCTCTAGACTGCTGTCAGGACAAGGCAGAATGCATGGATTACTTCTAAAGATCCATGTGTATTGCATGTGTTCCAGATGTGGAAATGGCCCATCGATTGGAAAAAAAGAAATAGGCTAATTGCTCTAATAACATACTAAGGGCTAACACTGGATTCCTAAAGGGACTGTGTTACAGATGTAGCATGGAATGGTAATATCGGGGAGTTAAAAAAAGGGCATTAAGTAGCAATGTCCAATTAGATATATACATAATGCATAAACTTCCTCTGTAGATTTGTTCTTCAAGCTGCAACAATGAATATTTATCTTAAAATATTTTTTTCTGCACAGATTTAACATCTTATTTGAAGAGGAAGTTATCCAGTGGGGCAAAGAGCATAGGTTTAATAGCAAAGCCATGACACCTCTAAAAGAAGCTACCAAGCAGCAGCTCTAAGCTGGCGCACTAAGAAAAGCACAGCAATGTTGCAATTCAGCACAGTGGAGAAGAACCTGCTTTGTTGAATAATAAGAGACACTATCTCTCTTAAAAAGCTTTGGCTCAAATTCTTCTTACTGCAGACTTATCAGCGAGTGACCATTACTGGTTTCTCAGATGGCAGACTGTAATTATCTTTGGGATCCAAAAATATGCAGCCTTTATCTTGGCCCGCAAGGTCAAAGACGTTTACATACTGATGTTCATTTCGAGTCTGCTGCTGGGAAAGCAGTGAGTAAAAGAGGAAAAGATCTTGTGCAAGACAGAGTGGACTTATGGTGTTACAAAGGTTCTATTTGTTAAACTCCCCTTTAACTTAAACCACCCTGAAAGAATATACATGCAGATTCTGTACGTTTGGTGTTTTTTTTTTAATACGGTGTCTTTTTTTTCTGTGTGTAGTTCTTCCAAGGTTTTGACCAATGCAAAACTGATTTGTATGCAACAAAATCTACTTAGATTGGATTTTTTTGGCCTTGCTGGAGAAAACACATCACCAGTATGTTTCACAGTGTTCACCTCCCATAAATAGTTTTGTATAAAGACTAAAAATGGAATGGCCTTATCTTAACAGAGCAATTATGATTTCTGCTGTCTCTCTTGCTTGTCCACAAATGCAACTGCCTTTTAATAACTTTATTTACACAAAGGCCAATTTTGCAAAGTACAGTTAAAATAATATTTCTTTTGAGGATTGTAATCCTGTTTATTTCAGTTTTACCATTGGCCTTCTCTCTGATCAATGCTTTTCCCAGTCAGGGCNTCAACTTTATATTATTTGATAAGGTTAAATTTCCAGGGTGGTTTTCTCCTTGCTGCGTTTCTCTGATATTTAATATGAAAACAAAGCCAATAAGGTACATTTTGCCTCTAGACTGCTGTCAGGACAAGGCAGAATGCATGGATTACTTCTAAAGATCCATGTGTATTGCATGTGTTCCAGATGTGGAAATGGCCCATCGATTGGAAAAAAAGAAATAGGCTAATTGCTCTAATAACATACTAAGGGCTAACACTGGATTCCTAAAGGGACTGTGTTACAGATGTAGCATGGAATGGTAATATCGGGGAGTTAAAAAAAGGGCATTAAGTAGCAATGTCCAATTAGATATATACATAATGCATAAACTTCCTCTGTAGATTTGTTCTTCAAGCTGCAACAATGAATATTTATCTTAAAATATTTTTTTCTGCACAGATTTAACATCTTATTTGAAGAGGAAGTTATCCAGTGGGGCAAAGAGCATAGGTTTAATAGCAAAGCCATGACACCTCTAAAAGAAGCTACCAAGCAGCAGCTCTAAGCTGGCGCACTAAGAAAAGCACAGCAATGTTGCAATTCAGCACAGTGGAGAAGAACCTGCTTTGTTGAATAATAAGAGACACTATCTCTCTTAAAAAGCTTTGGCTCAAATTCTTCTTACTGCAGACTTATCAGCGAGTGACCATTACTGGTTTCTCAGATGGCAGACTGTAATTATCTTTGGGATCCAAAAATATGCAGCCTTTATCTTGGCCCGCAAGGTCAAAGACGTTTACATACTGATGTTCATTTCGAGTCTGCTGCTGGGAAAGCAGTGAGTAAAAGAGGAAAAGATCTTGTGCAAGACAGAGTGGACTTATGGTGTTACAAAGGTTCTATTTGTTAAACTCCCCTTTAACTTAAACCACCCTGAAAGAATATACATGCAGATTCTGTACGTTTGGTGTTTTTTTTTTAATACGGTGTCTTTTTTTTCTGTGTGTAGTTCTTCCAAGGTTTTGACCAATGCAAAACTGATTTGTATGCAACAAAATCTACTTAGATTGGATTTTTTTGGCCTTGCTGGAGAAAACACATCACCAGTATGTTTCACAGTGTTCACCTCCCATAAATAGTTTTGTATAAAGACTAAAAATGGAATGGCCTTATCTTAACAGAGCAATTATGATTTCTGCTGTCTCTCTTGCTTGTCCACAAATGCAACTGCCTTTTAATAACTTTATTTACACAAAGGCCAATTTTGCAAAGTACAGTTAAAATAATATTTCTTTTGAGGATTGTAATCCTGTTTATTTCAGTTTTACCATTGGCCTTCTCTCTGATCAATGCTTTTCCCAGTCAGGGCCACTGTCTTGCAGGTTTCAGAGGTTTCCCAGCTTCAGCAAAGCTGATTCTGAGGACTGCAAATCAACAAAAGCCTGATAATCAGCTGGGCTGAAGCAGGTTTCGTTCAAGATCTTTCTATGTTTCACACGATTCTTATATTCAGAAAAGATACAAGAAATATCACTTGATGAGATGCACCGGTCTGTGATCTCAACCTGTGTTGTGAGAAAAACTGCATGGGAAGGTGAAAAAGGCCAACTAATATCTTGTGTTAAATCAATGAATGATATATTACACCATGAAATGATAAAAACAAATCCTTCGAAAATCATAACAGAATGTATTGTTTATTAATCTCTGTCTTCTCATGCATAAAAACTTTATACTTTTAAATATCAAAGTAAACCTTGATACAATTGTAAAACCTATAGAATAATGACATAACATTATTTGTATACCTGTAATATGAGTATATTTGTAATGATTAGAATTTTAAGTATACTTTGTTTAACAATAGGTGTACAAGTCCAGTTTTTTCCAGGTTCTGAAGAAGGTGTTGGTAATTCTAGAGAATAGTTAGGGTGTTTTCACATATTTAGCATGTACAGTAGTGCAGCTCTGTATATTAAAATTATACATTGTTTTATTTTTCATTAGTACTATAGCTTTCACACAAGCTTTTTGTCACTTTGAGTGAAGCACTTGGAGGGCATCGCGTCTCCATGACAAGCAGTTGAAGAAGAAGCACTGTCGCTGAAAAAGTAACAGAGATAAATGGATAAAATTTTATCATGGAGATTGAGGTACAAATGCTGACTGGAAATATCTGCCCGAGTCAGTCGAAGGTACAGATTAAGGCTCTGTGACATCCACTATGACATTCTAATCTGGTGGAGATAACTACAAACAACGAGGGAATTTATGTCTGTTATATATAGTAAAGTAAAACAAGCAGTTTTTGAGGTCATGTGTAAATGGACAGTTTCACCTTTCACTTTTATGCAGGACTCATCAATTGACAAAGCTACTTTCTCTGTACTTTTCACTGAAAATAGCATATATGCTGCTGTTTCTGTGTGTGCTGAACACTTGCTTTGTGATAAAATCTTTTCACCAGATTTCTATCAGACACTATTTCTTTTGAGGTTTAAGTCTGTCCCCGATGTTTCCATCTTTCTTTACTGGTTCGTTTGCTGTGACAATTTCTCTAACAACCTGCAATGTATGGCGTCACATTTATTTCAAAATGCCCATAAGCAAAATAAACATACTCACATGTATATTAAACTACTTCTGCACATGGCTTATCTACTACTGTACAACAAAATCATACCTGCAAGAGAAACTGACACTTCGACAGTAGAAATGCGCTCTCTGGATCATGCTTGGGATCCCAATGCATGCACAATTTTCTATCCAGCAGCCATGCTCGAGGACAGCTGTGCTCTCGAAAACGTCTCTGCCCTTGGACTGATTTCCACCTTGTGCAAAGGAAAACGTGTTTTCACAATTTAGGCAGAGACAAACCTCTTCTGTTAGCCATCTCCTGAGTGTGCCTTGCAGACATGATCACATGCAACTTAGTGTCAGGAAGCCTTTGAATGCCACTGACCACTTACCCCTTCGTACCGCAAACGGTGGAGAAGCCTCCGCCACTGTCCCACCTCCAGCGGTTGGCTTCACTTATAGATGACGAGCTGTCAGGCTTCAAGGGTAATTTTGCTGATAAGTTGTAGACTTTTTGCACAGTTCATCCATAGATCCTTTTAAGGACTCAATACAGAAGTAATTACCATCGATTGACATTGGAAAGTGTGCCAGCTCCAACACAAAATGGGTGTGTCTGAATATCCTACCTAACCCCTAAATACCTCAATAGATATATAAAGCGGGGACTATAAAGTGGACTTTATATAACTCAGTTAACTGACTGATCGGACAGATGGTCACAAGTTCCACTCCCCGTTGGTCACGGGACTCCGCCTCCCTGCACGTTGCCCACAACATCTTTATTATCTACCACCCCTACAACAAATCCCATGATGCTTTGTGAGGAGAACTCTCGCAAGCCTGAAACCAAATGATTGTTTCTGTTTGCGCCACAATGTTTTTAAACTTACGTTGCTATTTTGTCTCAATTCAATGTAATACTACAAATGTGGGTAGATTGTTTGAGTCTGACCATCAATGAAAGCAGCGTGACTGTTATGTGAGGCAAGGGGCCTGTAGCCCGGCTTACACAGTGTTGCTTATTGCAGCCCAGTGGGCTTATGAGCTTCTCACCATGATCCTTATTTACCTTTAGGGCATTTTGCTATTGACTAGCTATCTAATTATAATTGTTAATTATTATAACAAAATTACCTCTTGTGTGACATTATTGAGCTTGATAGAAAGTTGTATTAGAATGTGGTCTACAGACAGTGCTTAATAGTGGGGAAATGTGTTTTGTGCTCCTTTAAAAACATTAAAAAAAATCTTTGCTTTTCTGGATGTAACAGGAATGCTAAACTTGGAAAATATAATCTATTGAAAAGCCTGGTTCCGAGACTCCGTCCTCCTCTAATTAGAAGGCTAATTATTCAGAATTAGCTACAGGTGTTATGTAAATTTAGATAGCATTCCACTCTGTCATGGCTGTGAGCAGATAGATGTCAGTGTTAATTTTGGATAAATACTTTCAAAGACACTAAACCATAAGACATGGGGGAAGAAAATGTTCTTTTTAAGAAGATATGATTGAAAAACGTCCAAGCTACATCAGTATGATGTAAATATACAGATTTCATACTAATCTTCATCTAGTAATGCTCGTCTGATGAAGTGAATCATTTTCTGTGGACATCTGTGCCTTTGTGTGGAGTTTCTTCCAAATATGCATGGATAACACAGCATAATTCAATGCAATTCAATTCAGTTTATTTATATAGCGTCAATTCACAACACATGTCATCTCAAGGCACTTTACAGAATAACACAGTATAGTTAAATCTATTCTGTCTGAGATGTTAAATTTCCCTTTTTAGACATTCACAATTGGAACAATGCAAATGGTGATTTCAGAATACCTTGAATAATTCCCCTTCTCCTTTCATTGCTTGTTTTGTTCTTTCCTTACCTCGTCACTTTTTCATGTTGGTGCTCTAAAGTTTACATAAACTTTCCGATTCTGTTTTGCAGTAACTGATAATTAGCCTGTTCTTATGTAGCATCTTTTTTCTAAGTCAGGGAACCCCAAAGCCCTTTGCACTATATCCAGTCACACGTTCACCTACTCATGGTGGAAACCTACATTAGTTACATTTACATTTGTAGAATTTCCCCAAACCTATCTAAATCTTGGTTCAAAATCTCTGTATACATGAACATTAAATAAAATGATTTCATCATGACCTGTGTATACGTTCTTGATCAGATTAAATCATCTGAACATGCGCCAAACTTTTAAATCTCATACAAGAAACTGCCTGTGTTGTACACAATACTGTACTTATCCACTCATCCTAAACTTTAACTACTCTTTGTGCCAGCCACTTCCATTTCTTCTTGTTCATTTCTTCAGTCGTTTCTGTTGATTTTTTTTTTCCCATTATCGACCTTCGTCGCATCTGTTAGGATAATTATTATTGATTGTGTGTGTGTTTATTACACCTTAATATTAGCTGCCTGTTGCACGTCAGAACTGATTTTTCCCCTGTAGTTTATCGGTCCAGCTATATTAAAGAGTTATCTTCTTCATTCTGTACGTAGCAAATATTAGGGAACAGAATGAGAGCGGTGTCCTTCAGCTAAGAACAAAGTGTAATATTTTGATAAGGCTGGAGCCATGGATGTCTCCTCATCTGCTAATGTGTATGATGTAAAATGTGATGATGTGGGAGACTGGAATTGTATAAAGTTAGTCTTTAACTGTTAACCGGGGCCACGTCCCAATAAGTGAGCCCGAGGGTAAGCAGCTGCCTTCTGTAACTCTAAGCAACTTCTCTGATCTGAGTAGGATTACAAGTTCTTTTGAAATCTCTTGTCGTGTCTCATGGTTATTTAATGCATATAAGTCATTAAATATTATTTAAAGAGTTTGTTCCAAGTGATCTCTTTTCATAAAAAAGAACAGTAGAGAGAAAGCTTCAATGTGTTGACACAGAGAGCCTATATTTAAAACATCATTCTTTTGTTTTTGGTGGTCATTTAATTTATGTTAAGGGTTCAGTGGTACATTATGCTAGAGTTCTTTGCTACAGTGGTAGAGGGCATGTTCATCGGTTCATTACATTTAGAGACACTTCCTCCACAATGAACAAGGAGCTAATGGATGATGGTTTGTAAAGAGAAAAACATCAAGCTGATGTTGCACAGATGTGCAGAGGAGATGATTTAATTCCTAAGATGAATGGATCACAGAAACCAATCTGAATGAAATCTTTCAGATTAGCCATGCCAAGTTAGAACACAACACCATAGCAGACTAGCGGTAAAAGCCAACGGATATCACACACAATTGTCTAACTCAGCAATAAGACAATGCCAAAAAAATAAGATGAGTCTCCTCTCACAGACAAAACAGCCAAAGCTTCAGTAAGTTCCTACATCATAGAGATATAACATATCTAGTCAATGAGTAAACTAATTGTTGTTACCAACTCACTGGGTTTAAACTTTTCTCCAAGACTGCTCTTCCAAAGCTATGTACAGAGTGGTAAGTCAATTTTATTTGTATAGTGATTTTCACAGACACACAGTAAAAGCATTTCACAGAGACGCAAACCTAAGAAAATGTAAAAGAACATATAGAATACAAGAACATCCTTAAATATAAAAATAAAAACTTACATTGGAGTAAAATAACACTTCAAGTGATAAAATTCAATCAGGTAGTACTTGGAAGCTTATCTAAACAAAAATGATTTGGGAGCCTTTTAAACACATCTTCTGCGCACAGGTTGCGTAGCTCCAGAGAGAGTTTATTCCATGATCCGGTTTTAAAATGGGTTAGTGTGGCCATCAACAGGTTCTGAGCAGATGACCTCAGCCTCCTGAATACTGAATCATGGGTAATGGGGGCCAAAAGGATACTCTGGATGCATCCCTCAGATTGTCCAAAGAGGAAATGCATTTGTTCGTATTCAAACTCATGTTTTTTAACTTGTGTGTAAGCCACATTAGTTTAGTTATTTTGCTTAGGTCTGTTATCTGCAGTCCAAGTTGTGTGCACAATTCCCATAATTGTTTTCATTTGCACAGCTAAATTAGAAGCAGAATAGAGGTGTCCCAGGAGAATGACTCCAGAGGAAGCACAGCTACAGATGGTACTATTTGACTCTTAGTTGGTGGGAAATGCCAAGTCTGTTGTGGTGGATTTAGAATGATGTTGATTGTGAACCCACCCTTCCTTCTCATTTTATTTTTCCTTTTTTCTTTTTCCCTGTTAATGCATCAGTACAGTATTACCTGAGAGCACCATCATGAGCTGAAATCATTAGCATGAACTTGAAAGATTGCAAAGGACTAGCCACTAAAGGCCAAAACACACTGCTTGCCTCTGACTCTTCACGCTACAAGTAGTAGCCATTCAAAATTTCCCAACTTTCCTTGATAGGGTCCCCTACAATTCCTTTTTAAACATCAATCTTTGTACTAAAATATTCTGTCTGTCATGATTTGTGGACATTAAGATTTAAAGAGAAGCATTGTCTCCTGATCAGACCCTGTAATTCAGTGAAAGGGTCGAGTCAGAGTAAAAATAAAAAATGCCCGCCCAGGAGAAGGCCAGTGGCTGGAAGTTGGAGGGGATTTTGCTGCGGGTCGCAGGTGAGTAGGCTTCCATTCAGCTAGAGTTTGACTGGGCCATTTTGTAGAATGGCTGCTGCTATACGATACCATTTTTTTAAAACATAAACTAGATGCTTCGTAAAGTGATCCACAGCTCAGGGATGATAATTTGTAGATACATATTCAAACACTCTATAAAAAAGTTTTTTTCTCTCCCTTTGTAATAATTAGTTTGAATAAAGTTAGTCATAATCTTCTTTATTTGTTATTGCAAATCTGAATTTTTTCAGAGGGTCAGTTGCTGATATACAACATTTTACAGAATGGGCCATAGGAGGCACAAAATGTCAGAGCAGGGCACCAAAGCCAGACCTCTTTATGAAAAGATGTAAGAAGTCTCTTACATATAAGTGAAAACTACTAAATATAAAAAACACTACTTACTTGATCATCAGGCTTGCCAGTATTAAAATAGATGCAAATGTGTTCATATATGAGCAGAGCAGGTCTTTAAAGAAGGTGCAAAGTAATTTGCATTTGCTAATCAACAATGTATGAAAGCCATTTTTTGCATATGCTTTCATTGATATGCAGATCATATAGCAAAAACCAAAATACACATATTTATGGGTGCAGGATGTAAAAATGTAAATATTTATGGATTCTTCCAAATCTGAATCTCAAACAGTTGCAGTTTTTTATTTTTTATTTTTTTTATTTTGGAAAGCTGGATGTAAACTGACATGCAAAAAATATCTGCGGTCATTATGGATACAAAGATAGCACTGGTACAAGACGATGGAGGGAGATTTGGTGCACATGTAAATATATTTGGAACAAAATAAATAACGATTGTAGTATAATAATTAAAAGAAAAAAACCTGGTACAAATCATTGCAATGCACATCTCTTCATAACACGGGTCTAGATTTTGAATAAATAGCCCACTTAATAGGGAAAAACGTCCATATAGAGACAGAAATTATTAAGTTCCCACAAAAAGCACTATTCAAAAATATGCTGATGAAGATTCTCATTCATCCAGGTCATAGACGTTTCGCCACCTCTCCAGGAAGCTTTCTCAATTATTATTATGCACTAATTGCAGCCAGCTTATATTTCTGTATTGTAAATAGTTTAAAAATATTGTACTACAGGCTGACCAGTCTGGCTGTTCAAGCTATTTCAATGGCTTGTCTTCTTGAGGCTAAACAATGGAACATCTTTTGAAGCAGGTCAAATCCAGACCTAATATCGTAATGATCATGGCAATACTTAAAATGAATGTGTATTTTCTGCTGATTTGCTGAGTTAACAGACAATAACCTTGAAAGATTATATGATAATGCTAGTTATGGTCAAACAAATGGAGCCTGAATTTAAGTGGCCACCCCATTTTTATCTGGGGAAAAAAGTAAGATGTGAAACTATCTTCACTTTAAAATAATGTACTACTTTGTGTTGATGTATAAAAAAAAAGTCAAATAATTGTAGGAAAGTGTTATGTCCATATACGTATATGCAGGAAATTCTTTGCAAAAAAGGAGGGTGTCTAGTAGAAAACTTTAAAATTCTTGATCATTCAGTTTGATTTTCTCAGATGTAGTTATATAAGATACATATATCATTATTTAGTTTGCTGTGTTTGACCTTAAGGCGTGTGAACCTGTCAGCCGAGGAGAAAATGTTTTGGCACCAGGAGGAATTGGCTAATCCAAATGCAATGTGCCATCCCAAATTCTGTCGCTACAAAGCTGCCTTGCATCTAATACCATGGCATTAGAAAGAGAAGATCAGAGAGGTTTCCCACAGTTTGGATCTCACAGACTTTAATACTTCCAGTGGACTTCTCAGCTGAGGATGGAGCTCATAATCATCAACTGCTTCCACAAACTTCCTCTCATCAGATGACCTGCACCCCACTGTGATGCTGGCACTGTGTGCATAGTTGTCTTGAGCAAGTAAATAAACATTTAACCAGTAGAATAATATAAGTTCAAACAACTTTTGAAGAAAATTATAAAGTTTGATGAGGGAATGTCATCAGCTTTCAAGTCTAACATCTACATTCCAAACCCCACTGATCCGTGGAGATTGAGTGGATTTATCAGAGTTATATCCAGGGAGGAGGACTTTGAACTGACTTTTCAGTAAATCTCAATGGGATTCATTTCACAGACTGTGAGTTTTTCAGCTTAAATTAAACCATAGAGAACAAACAAAGAGACATTGAAATGGCCCCAAATAAGGCAGTAAAAATAGATCCTAGTTTTCTAGCTTTAAAGTCAGGTTACTGTTGGGACCTTATTAATTTAAAAATGTTAAGGTGTTGACTCGCTTGCTTAGAATGCAGAAAGTAAAAGAAATTATTATGAAGTTGTTGATATTTTTTGTCACAGTCATAATTTTTGAGGATGAGTGTGCTTGGTCGGCGTATTCTGAACTGATGCAGTTTTGCTAGAAAAAAAAGCTTTATTTAAAGAAATGTTAGAGCTATATTCAGACACTTCATATCTGATATTTTCTGGTTTTTTTTATAACTTCTTATGCACTCTGTTGGTGTCATAGATGTGGAAGTTGTCATAAATGAGAATAAGATGTGCAATACAGCAATCCCAAAAGATTACTCAAAAAGAGAATTTGATAGGTAGGCTACTATTCTTAAAGTGCCATGCATTTCTGCTATGGTTTTCTATAATATATCTAGTGCATTTGTGTGACTCTAATCTATAATGCCCTCTTTGTGGGGAAAATGCAGTCATTAAGATACACAATGGTCATAAAAAAAGAGGTTTATAATAGAAGACATTGTCAAAAGGAGTTTTTTTACTATTAAACACATTGACAAGTTTGAAGATAACCCTTGTTTAAAAAAAAAACAAAAACAGCAATGGTCACAGAAATAACAGTGTTGACTGGAAAAAAAATCGAAATCTAGATACCGGTAAGTTGTTTTTTCTTAAAATAAGTGTATTTTTTCTTGGATTTAGTTCGTAAAAGAGAGATTTTGCCAATGGAACAAGGCAATTTACACTTACAATAAGAAAACACAACTGCATTGTCTTACTTTAAGTGCATTTTATCTAATTTTCTTATTTTAAGAGCAAAAATACTCATTCCATTGGCAAACTATCTCATTTACCTACTCAAATTAAGTGTAAATAAACTTAATTTAAGACATTTCTACTTATTTTTAGATCCTTTTTCCAGTGTTGTGTGGTGGATTTCTCTAGAAAACAAGTCAATTTTCTCATTATCTAAAGATAACGAAAGCCATTTTCTCGTGATAACAAGATGATAATTTTCTCTTTAGGAAGCTGTTTTCTCGTGATAACAAGATAATTGGTGTGTGTAAAACTGATTACTGTCAGGGTTTGGTTGAGGTTTTGAGGACCCAAATGCATAGGTAAGGAGGCAGAGGTGAGTTATTAAAGATTAAATTGAATGTTCACAAGCAACTGAGGCAGGAATCCATAAATCCAACATAAAAATGTAAAACAAACCAGAACCATGGAGACATCAGGGAAAACAAACACGAGGAGCCGGGGAAAGAGGAGGAACCAGCACTGAGGAACGGCACAGGGAGAGTTTATATAAGAGACTGAACAATGACAGGACTAATGAGTTGATGAGTACCGGTAGGTGTGAAGAGAGGATTCTAGAAGGGAGCTAGGGAAAAGGGGACCAACAAAAGGGCAAAAAAAACAACCTTAGAACTCAAATATATCCGGAAAACACAACAAAATAGTAATTAAACCAATAAAACTAGAAAACATGGAGCAAAGTAAAACTGAATACACAAAAGAAACTTAACAGAACCAAGACCATGAAAATTACCTCCTTCAATACCACAACAGCGGGAGAGGATTTATAAGTATAAGTCATGGCAGCCTATGTGTCATTCTGGAAATAATCCTGTGTTTAAATTTTAGATAACAAGACGATATTGTGTTGGTTTGATGATTTGCTTCCACTTCTAATTCATAACCAATTACAATGAAAAAAAGAATGCAACCACTTTTGGCATTTACTTAATCATATTTATTTACTTTAACACAATTGTTTTATTTGCTTCCCTGCTAACACAAAACAATTGTTTTAAAGTAACTAAATATGATTAAGTAAATGCCAAAAGTAAATGAGGCTGCACTATGCCTCTGGCGCCTTAGCGCCAGGTTCTTTCTGAACAGCCCCGGTTTTATGGTTCTCCCCCTTTGGGACTCTGACTTTTTAGTTTTCCAGTTATCAGTTGTTCTGTTTTGTGATCTTTGGTTTTCATATATTTCCACTCACAGGTGCTCCTTATTCAGCTCATTAGCCCATCTTTTGTTCTGTTCCCCTTATATACTCCACCCCTGCAATCATTCAGTGCTGGTTCCTTGTTGTTGTTTGTTGCTTCCTCATCTTTAACTCCTCACATCAGTTTCCCTTGATTTTTTCTGGTCATTTGTTTATTTGTATTTTTGGGATTTTGCCTCAGTTACTCATTAAATCTACAAGATTAATCTCAGCCTCCTGAACTCTGTATTTGGGTCCTCAAAAACCTCCACCCCACCGTGACACCAGGTGTCATCCCTGCAACAGGTATAAGATGTCCAGATTACAGATTTTCATTAAAAAACAGTCAGATTTAGTGCTTCCATGCAATCCAATCATCCACCACAGCCTGATCATGAGTGAAAAGAAAAAGGAAACAAAAAACAGATTTTTTGAGTGGACACGGTACCACGACTGCACAACTACGGCACCACAGGCATGGGTGGACTGGGAATCCAGGGCTGTTTGCCTGCTTCATTCATTACTCATACAGGTTAATCGTCTCGTTATCACAAGAAATCAATAACTGTCTTCTAGTGATAACGAGATAATCATCTCATTATTTCGAGAAAACAATTAATGGTTTAACTGTGATAACGAGATAGTTATGTCTCAAGAAGACAAAGAAAAAAAAAAGGTTGAGTATGACCACTCTCGGCTTCGGTACAGAAATAACTTCAGTCTGACAAAAGTATAAATAAAACATCATGAAAATGAAAAACTGAAAGGCATGTTTCAATAGAAAGATTAAAAAATAAATAAACTTATAAAATAGGTCTGGACAAAAATGATGGTACCCTTAACAATATTTTGTTGCATAACCTTTTGAGGTAATCACTGCAATCGATCAATTTCTGTAATGTCAATGAGATTTCTGCATCTCTCAGCAGAACACCCCTCATAAGCAAACTGCTCTTTTTGTCTCAGGTTCGATGGGCGCCTTCTTGAGACAGCATGTTTCAGCCCCTTCCAAATTTACTCAATAGGTCAGGGCTCATAAAGGGTCACTTCAGAATAGTCAAATTTCTTTGATTTAGCGATTCTTTGTTGTTGTTAGCTGTGTATTGGGTCATTATCCTGTTGCAAGACTCATGACCTGTGACTGAGACCAAGATTCTGAACAGTGGGCAGCACATTTCTGTCTAGAATGTAATGTAATATTTCCCAATTCCTTTATTTAAAAGGGAATGTTTCTCAGAAAGTGGTAAGTAGTAACAGAACGTATTTCAGTCATATTTAACAAAATCAATGATATAAGCAGAGATTACAAATAGAGAAATTATAAATAGAGATTTATATTATAATCTATAATAGTACCTATTATAGATTACCATCTATATTTTTTTTTTGTTAAGGCCTGCCTGACCACTGCTCTAATGAACAGTGGCTCCGATTTTTAGATTTCTCATGTGTATATCTCACAGCTACACCCTATTGGACTGTTATCCGAGTCTCCCTGAGTCAGTTGCACAGAATTTCCAAATCAGGTAACAGAAGACAGTGGATTTAAATTCACAGATCAGCTTGTCACATACAGTTTCCAAAACAAGTAACATGGAATTTTACAGGGTATCATGTACAAGGTTATCACAGGTCCTCAATGGTCCTCAAAGGCTCCCACATAAAACACAGGACATGGGCAGTCATATACAATGGACTTAAAACAAATCACTTAAAAGAGAAAATAAATCTTCTCTCTGCTTTTTCTCATCATAGTAGCTTCATCTGCTCTGTTCCTGTTTGGATGTGCTGCTGCCTTCAATGCATTTCTTTATAGATGTTGGAGCTTGGGCTGTTTTTCAGTGTAGTCTTGTTTCTCTGACTGTGACTAACTGGATGTGCTCTCTTCATCCTCTGACATGAGAGCTAATTCAGAGCTTGTCTGCCTGGCTGTGCGTTTCCTGGACAGGGCCGCCAGTGGAGCTGGTTAACAGTTGTCTTTTGTATCTCTGTTTCTTTCTGTATGTGTGCTTCTGCACTGTAAAATCCAATAGCTACTCTGACTTACATAAATCATAAATATGTTGTGATTACTTCCATTTATTAAGTAACAGTTACTTTTATTAATACCAATGCAAAATACTTAGTGTTTCGAGTGAACATTACTTATTTTAGAGTTAAGCTCACTAGCAATCAGCGTTACTTCCGCTGCACATTCTAAGAAGAAGTATGCATGCGCAGTTTAGTCTTCTTCTGCTGCTTGTCTTTCCGCTCAGCTACCCAACAGGATTAAGAATATTCTGCTGCCTCGACGTTTTCACTGCAGACATCCCAAGTCTCCGGGAGTCTCCCTGATATAGATAGTTGTTCACTGATGTCCGCGAGTCGGATCAATTATCCTGGATTTTACACTCGGTGAGGTGGTGTTTTTTTAATGCCAGTGAGAGCGGGCAGGTAATAATTCATGCATCATGTGTGGATTAGAACTACTGCGTTTGCACAGACAACAACAGAGAGCGGGGTGTGAGGAGGAGGTGAAAACTGTGCAGCGTATCTGTCCGAAGCAATGCTCTGTTCATCGAGCATTTCAAGCTACTGGTTGATCAGAGAGCTGATTGGATCAGTCCGATAAGTTTCTCTGGGTTACTCTCTGTCAGTCACCTAGTTACCACTCAAAGCTGTGCATCCTGTGAAACGGCAGAGGTTGAATCCTCCAGTAAAAAGCGAAAATATAGGACTAATTTTATAGCAGAATACACTAAAGTATATCCACGTCTAGTGAAGGTGAGGAACAGTGGCGGTTCTAGACCAAATGTACCAGGGGGCCAGGAGGGGGCCAGAAAAGCATGAAATAAAAAACAGGGCAAGGGATTTAAATATATCAAGAGAGCAAAACGAAGTGAAAAATGAAGTAAAAATTCTTTGCAATTAGGTTCAATAAAAATTCTATTTCTTATGAGGTCAATATACATTTATAATTTAGGAATTTATATATTTATGACTTAATTTAAGCTAAAACTACCATTTCTATAAAATTTGAATTATAACTCAAGAAAAACTGTTAAATTCATCTGTAAAGATAAGAGGAATTTTTTTTTATTTGTTTGGGGAAAAAAAATCGACAGATGAAAACTGGGATCCTATCTCAGTACCACTGAAGCTGTCACCTTATTGTTTTTGAATAATTAGTCAAACAGAATTTGTAAAGAAAAAGAATGAGGTAGTT
>NW_015150479.1:2366890-2377633 GCF_000732505.1 Cyprinodon variegatus
TTGGACCAAAAACACAGCAGGTCCCATTGAAAAAAACACCCATAAAACTTGACTCTTTAAACCTGGTCTTAAAGTGTTCTTCAGGGTAGGTAAGTCCAATAACACACTATTGATTTATGAAACCCTTATCCAATTTGTGAAAATTATCTTTTTTTTTCATTTAGCCTACTATAAGAGCAGGTCCTGATTAAAAACCACAATTCTTAGACTCTTCAAATCTGGTCTCAGTTGTGAAAAAATGTGCAATTTGTGAAACCTAAATGTATAACTGTGTGAAGCATGCATATATAAATTGTTCTCGGTAACTGACATGCATAAGGAAAAACTTTTCTTTTCTTTTATAGAACAAGAGCTCCCTTTTGAACAAAGGCCCAGTGCAGTAGAGGTAAGATACCTGTAGCCTATTGCTGTAGAAAATTCCATATGAAAGGAATAATTCCTCCAATAATGAAATGCAGTCACCATATACTGTACTTATTTAAAAATATTTGTTGCAGATGCATTGGACCTGTAAGCAGTGCCTGTTTTCTGCAGATAAAAGAGGAAAGTTGTTAAAACACTGCCACCTAAAACATGAATTTTTAACCTCTGTCTGTACTAAAGTGCACTTTTAGGCTGGTCTGCTTGTTTTATCTTACGGTTGATCTTACAGTTTTAGAACTGTGATGGCATTAGACCATCTTTAAAGTTTGCATAAAACCAATAAAAATAAACAAACTTTAAACTGTGTTATTACCTTCATTGTTATGTTTAATTGTAATCTGGGCTATTTTAGAAAATTGGAACCTCTTTTATCTATGTTAGGCAGGTAGGATCTGTTTGGATTTTTTACACCTAAAACAATCAGTTTGCCTGGTTTCAGCAAGTAAATCAGGTTGCTGTTTTAGCAAGTGTAACTTAGACATACTGAGTGAACTCAACTTTTATAAGTAAGTTATATGAACTAAACTGAGAAATTTCACTTGCAATAATTTAGTAATTTAAATGTATACTGTAATTGTGAGCAGTCTTTACTGAGTCAAAAGTTCATCTAAAGTAAGTTATCAAGTTCACATTACATGATTGTTTTAGTGGCTTAAACATATATGGAAGTCTACTCTACGAAGGATGCACTAGTTAGTACAACTTAAAACACAGTTCTCTATACTTGTTTTTTTAAGTGCAACCGGTTTGCATGCCTCTTTTTAAGTAATGATGACTAATTGAATTTTACAGTGTGTCTCTATAAAAACCCATTTGCCCTCTGCAGACGGTCCTCTGCAGAAGCCTGGTCCTGCTGGAGGTTCCTCCCTGTTAAAAGTGAGTGTTCTCTCCACGGTTGCTACAAGCATGCTTGAGGGATTGCTTTCAAGTCAATGATTTGATGCAATAAACTGGTTTTCCTTAGATAGAAAACTTTGAACTAATCTGACTGTATGATGTGGTTGAATTGTCTCTAAAGAGCCTTGAGATGACATGTGTTGTGAATTGGGGCTATATTAATAGAGTGAATTGAATTTAATTATTTGTCATAAATTTTCCTTCTGCAGCCACGTACAGGGTGGATATCTACTGTCCCATGGACCTTAAATCCCTGAATAATATGTCCAACTATCCACAAAGGAACATCAAACTGCCTTTAGATGGTCCTATAGCATTTACTTTTAACATGCTTGTCGATAATTTTATTTTCTAATCTCTTGTGAGAACTCTTTCCTTCTCATCCGATGATCCATATTGAGTGTGGTACTGTACACACCATATCACCAAACAGAACAGTAAGTACTGTATCTTTAGCCCTACATATAGGCCTACCACACAATGACACCATTGTAGACACCAGTAACAGTAATTAGTGGACACACCTTGATTTAATAAGTCCTTTTGGTCACATTATTTTCAGCGTTTGTAGGATTACTTTCATATTTGAGGGATAAACCATAGTTTATCCAAAAACTATAAAGATCTAATTAAATACGATAACTAGTGCACAAACAATCTGGTAAAGGGCTGGTAGAGCTTAATTTCAAAGGCAGAACTAACAGGGTCAGTGTCATCAGGTTCGAAACAATCAGACAACCATAGATGTGACACAAAAACTCAAAGCGAGCCGCTGTTTTTGTCCTTTTGTATTCCTTAAATCATGTCAAGCTCTAAAAGAAATTCTCCATTGCTGCTGCATTATGGATAATTCTGACACTGCCTCGCACGCTGTGATTTTTCCACCCAGATCTGGGTAGAATCAATGGTGATTTACCAGAATGAATTACACAGAGCCTAATTCAGTCTTAGGCAAGCTTAATCCTCGATTCCTTTCCCCCATGATGATTGTTTACTATGTATTAGTGGCTGCTGGTGAAGAGCTATAACTTTAAAATAGACGTATACCAAAAACCAATCAAATATATACTAAGGTATCACTGCAGTATATTTACATGAATGCCAACAACAAAAATCAACATTATAACATTTTCAGAAAAGTACTTTCATTCAGTCATACCTGTCTTAATCCATGCTGGGTCAGATCCTGATGTTTGAGAAGGAAGGCGGAGAAAGCAGAATAAAGCGTTAGCCTTGCTGCATGCAGTTAGCCAAGCCTTGTAGCTAAAACACATCCTGGAAAAAGACAGAGGGTGCCGTCTCCATCTGTCTTTGGAATGCTGATTAATTTTGATATGTGGCTGATCATGTTCAAGCACTTTCATCTCAAGCTTCTCTTGGTAAGTTCTTCGCTCAAAACGTGTTGCTACATTTCTCTCTCTCTACAATCGTGTCCAACTTTGGCGACTCGACTTATCAAACAGCCACACTACGACTGTGACATCACCGCTGTGGTGGGAGGTGGTGTGCAAATATAGTTGCTTGTGGCTCTCGTTGAAGGAGAGCTAGGCCACAGGATGGTCCTATCTTTTTCATTGCAGTAAAGCTACTGCGAAAGTACAACTTTTAGCGAGAGTCAATTGGAAAGAAATGTGCACCCCTGGGCAGAAATATGTCATCAATCCAACAACAACGACAAAACAGCTTTACTCGTCATTAAAGATTGAATATTTATCTAGTACGTATAAAATATATGAATATATTTTGAAATATTTACATTTTATAATTAAATTAATCAATAAATTGTATGCTTTGTTTTTGTCCCAATCAAAGTCATTGGGTGAGTGGGGTGGTGCCCTACCACCCTCTATAGGCCAGCCACCACTGCTATGCATATGTCTCAGTCCACAAGTCTAAGTTTTAAGGTCTTTGTATTAAAAAGTGTACTTTTTAATTCCAAATCACAATGTATCTAAATCTGAAACTCAACTCACCATCTGTGCAAAAAAAAAAAAAATAAATCATAGATTTGTCACTTTCTACAAAACAAATGTCTAAGGGTAGTTAGCCATGTAGTTATCAAGCATGTTTGCAAATATAGAAATTAAATTCTATATTTTCAAAGCTCTGTCTATGATTCTTTTCCTCCTCAGTTAAGAGTCTTTTATCTGCAACACCCGCAGAGAAATGCCTTATATTTTTTTGGATGTATTTCGTCTTTGTAAGTGAATAACATCAAACTGTGGGGATCGGTTATGAAGTGGCAGGAAAAGTCAAGGTTGTTGTCAGTGTGCTTTAACAGGACATTGTTAACCTGATGCATGGCTACAGAATATAATAAGATGTGTCATAGTTCTCAGCTATTATGGTGCTATATGTTACAGTACCCCTGCGCCTGGCGAATGGCTGAAGTTGAACCTTGAAATAACAGGGCTATATGTTATATTTCCCCTGCACTCAGTGAATGCTGAAATGAAACCTTGAAATATCAGCCCCTCCTTACATAAAGCTGTTTTTCTTTGATGACGACAGTCTAATCATGTTCTTTAATCTTCAATATGCCTCGCTGCCAGTGTTTGTCTGAGAGTAAAGTGACCTGAAGTTTAAAGGAGTAAGATTTAAGAAATAGCACAGCTCTTCTTCAAAGTGAAGTTGAACAGCTCATTGAAATGAGGAGAGATGTCTGCAGGGATCACTCCAAAGTTTCATTTTCTGTTGTCTTTGAGTTATCTTCAAGAGTTAAGAGGCTTTGTTGGTGAGATGTCTCTACATGGACCATGCTGTGACCTTCCATGTCTAGATCTTTCTGTGATCTGAACTATTTTTTTATCCATTAGGCTTTTGGACTTCTATTATTAGTATGAGTAAGGGTGGTCTCCCCTATGATGAAAGACACCTTCGCAATCCCTAGATCTATTGTCCCCCTTAGCTCAGATACAGAAAAAAAAGATAAACTCCCATAACTACGCAGACGACATACAGCTTTAAATCACAATGTCACCAGGCGACTGTAAAGCTATCAGGGGGTTGGCTAGACACAGTGAAAAGCATGTCATGCCATAATTCTCTTCAACTAAATACAAAACAAAATTTAGGTTATAAACTTCGGACCAAGGTAGAATGGTTTAAGAGTTAGTACACATATTTAGCTGCTGCAGCAAGAAACCACTGATTATGGCCAAAATGTTCGCAGTGAGCTGAACCGGAATTTTCAAAGGCAGTTACTAAGTCAGCATTTTATCACTTAAAACATTTCCAGGGTTAAAGGTTTAATGTCCAAACAGGAAGTAGAAAAACTCTTTTCATGCATGTATCTTTAGTAGGATTAATTATTGCAACATTTTGAATTGAGAAACGGTGTCTGTATTGTAAGCAAAATGTCTTCCAACTTGAAAAACAAAATCCAGTGGTTTGTTTTTAACTTTTTTTTTTTTTAAGTACAGCAACAGCATCTTTATAATTTTCCCTAAAAAGAACATTGGAGAGAACCAGCTGATCCAAAATGCTGCTTCTCATGTTCTCACTAAAGCTAAGAAAGTAGAGCACATTAGACCGGGTCTAAAATCCTAACAATGGTTTCTCTATGGCTTTGTTGTACTGTAGTTTTCCACCATCAGTGTGTGCGTGAATGACTGAATCATCAAGCACTTCGGTCAAACCTCCTGACTTGAAAAAGGGCTATATAAGTACACGCTACTTACCAATCAAAATCCTTCTTTCAGTGAATGGATCAGCACAGAAATTTATTATTAAATTAATTTGTTGTCATTGAATCAAGCTAGCAGAACACTCAGGTCTTTAAGTTCAATCAGATGAACTCTGAACCAGTTTACATATCAAAGGGATGAAAAAAGCACATAACAAGCTATCCACAGAAAAACAGAGACTATTACAGTACCCCATTAACATTACCCTTGAAAAACTGTGCTGAGAGCGGTCCAAGCTCAGTAACTGAGATAACTTATCGTGTGTAAATGGAAAGCAAACTGAACTGAACTGAGCTAGACACAACCGAACCGCTCTAACTGCAGACCAGTTCCAAAGGTGGGTTGGGCTCGGTTTTTCCCTGGCTCGGTTCTCAGATAAAAAGAGCGCATGAGCAGAACGTGTCATCTCCGTCTGGCTGCACATCCTTATTCACACTCCATTCCAGGAGTTGGCAGTAATGCCCCTCCGGAAGTTGCTTGCCAACCAACGCAAAACAGAAGAGGAACAACAACTATAAACAACAATCGAAATCTTCTCCACGCAACATTTTGATTTGCTTGATTCCCTCCTTCTTCGTCTTCTTCGTCTTTTGTTTTATGGCGGTTGGCAAACAACTTTTGGTGCATTACCGCCACCAACTGCTTGATTTCCTCCTTCAATACTGGCAGTAATACCGCAGGTCGTCACTAGGAGGCGAGGAGTCAAGGAACCGAGATAGCGTGATGTATAAACGGTCGTCAGAACCAAGCTCGGCCTGGTTAACTGATCCGAGCTCGGCCCGTTCTAGGCATGGATCGGTAGTGTAAATGGGGTATAAAGCTATGTCTAGAAAAAAAAAAGCAGAGAGAACATGACATTAGTGACTAAACTAACAAATACTGCAGAATGATGAAGGCTGGTCCCCTCAAGCAGTTTAAGTCTATAGTTGCATAACTATAGAGATAGCTTAGGATAACCCGAGCCACTCTAATATAAGCTTTATCCAAGAATAAAGTTTTAAGCCTAGTTTTAAAAGTAGACAGGGTGTTGGTCTCAGACTAAAACTGGTTGTTGGTTCCACAAGAGAGTACAATGACAACTAAAAGTTCTGCCTTCCATTGTACCGATAGAAACTTTAGGAACCACTAGTAAACCTGCAGCTCAAGAGAAAAGTGCTGTGTTAAGAATAAAAGAAACACTCAGATCTCTGTCATTAATTCAATTCTGTTGAGTTTATTTATACAGCGCCACTTCACGACACATGTCATCTCAAGGACTTTACAGAGTGAATTCAGTTTCTCTGTAAAGCTTAGACCGAGCTTGGTTATTTAGGGATTTATATATGAGAAGGAGGATTGTAAATTGTATTCTGGGTTTAATAGGAATCCAATGAAAAGAAGCTAAAATAGGAGAAATGTGATCTCTCTTTTTGATTTTCATCAGAAATCTAGCTGCAGCATTTTGAATCAGCTGAAAGCTTTTAATTACAGTTTTTGAACTTCCTGAAGGTAAATAATTACAGTCATCCATTCGGGATGATAAAAATGCATTGACTAATTTCTCAACATCACCACGGGTATGGATGTAGTAACATAAAAGAGCAAATCCATGTTGTGAAAACTCTGTGAAATGCTTATCAGGGAGGATATCTTTTTTTCATCACTGGAGCAAATTTGGGCCGGAATAAGCCCAATTTCAACACGGCAGTGCCTCCATAACTGGTCCCAGTGAAGTAATAAAAGACAGCGAATGAAATGCTAAAGTGACACAGCTGCAGACTACCCGCTCTCTTTGCATAAACACCCTAAATTTAGAACAACAGGTTATTCCTACCTGAGTTCCCTACATGTGAGGCCACTTAGATGTTAAAAAACAACAAAAGGGCTCAAGCGAATGTTCTCCTCTTGATGATCAGCTATCATGGCACAGCAGCCTAATAAGCTTAGCGTTTATCTTCACACAGTTTTCTTCTCAGGTGGGCCGGTTTGCTCACAGCTGCACACAAATCATGTTCAAATCAAATCTATTCATTTGGAGTTTTTTTTACTTGTAGGAGAAAAAATAGGTGTTAATCAGATTCAATGTGTTGTCATTTTAAAGTAATGCCAGAATACAGTATATAATCCTTGTGATCTCAAAACAGCTCTGCTGTTTTTTTTCTCCCCAGTGCTATACCTTTCAGTTGCATCATGCATTTGGATCTTCGAAAACTTCCCATTCTTAAGGTACAAAAGAAAATACGTTGATGCACTACCTTATGCAGTGAGGCACTCTTCAGACTTCAAGCATTTTTGCTGTTGCTATTGTTTTCTTTAAGCTCTTGTGATGAAATAATCGGCAATATAACTGTATTATGCCAATTATTACATTTAGTAAGAAATACTTAATTTGGTGGGTTTTAATGTTAAGGAACTGTTTTAAAATACTATTATGAAAAATGGATATATTGCCAGAAATGCCAATGTGCTTTTGGTTTCTGTGGTATCCTTTTACAGATAATTATGTACAGCACCTTGGCAGTGTTTTCCTAATTTTTAAATGAGTATTTATTTATTTAAGTATTTATTTATTAACTTTTCTCAATTTTAAAATGTGCAATTGAGTATCAGTATGCAGCATAGTGGCAGTTAAGACAAATTACCTAAAAATCCTAATGATTGGCCTTTATTTACATTAAAATAGTTGTAAGATTATATTGATTTTAGTGCAATCATTTACAGTACACCATAAATATTAACAATGCTGTACTTTTTCCTCATTTAAAGTCCAATTTGATCAAGTTGGATTCTGGCCTTTCTCAGGACGTTCACATTGTAGTTTGTGGAGTGACACTAAGTGACCTGGAGCTTATTGTCTCTCTACATTGCTGAAGAGAACAGGCGTTTTAAGGTGTCTGTGCTATGTTTCAGAACAGTACAACTGCAGTACTCAGAAGACACAGCAGATGGCAGCATAACAGCTTCTCCATTAATAACCATTGAACGAATTACTCCTTCATTGGAGTCTTTCTAACTCTGCTTCCTCTTTTAAAGGGGAACGCCGTTTTTTTTTTACATTGGGCCCTTGATTTTACGTTATTACGTCATGTTCTACTCATCCATATGAGTTTTGTGTCATTTGGAGCCGTTCTGAAGTTATTAGCTTTTGTTATCTAAATAACGTCTTCCTATGGGCAACGACTTGAAGGCACAAACTCAATTGTTCATAATTTATTCTTTATGGTACGCCAGCATTCTTAACATGCAGGCGAATCACTGTCCCCCAGATATCCATGGTTATATTTTTGATATGTATATTTTTTAAAAACATAGCGTCCGTTGGTGTTTGTGAAGAATAGTTAGCTTACGATTGAGTTGATGGTCATTTTATTTAAGGCTGTCGATTCTAAAGAGCTACAACATGTTGGCATTTGTTTAAAAATAAGCCTGTGGTTTGAAATGGGACAAAATGTGACATCAAACCCACCTGAGTCCGGAGGGTGGAAGCTAAGGGGTTAAAATTGGTTAAAATGTTTAAGCTTTGGTGTTCTTACTGTTGGGATTGTGAAGGGTGAAGGGACAGGAGTTAGGAACAGGAGTTAGAAGCTACATTTTAAGATATTCAGAAGGAGCCACACTAAGAGCAGAGCCTCCTATTATCCTAGAGTATAAATACTAAAACTTATGAAGTACCATGGCAGAAAAAGCTAAAAAATAAAAATAAAAAACCCTAAAGTACATGTAATACAACAGTATTTACACCCTTTAAATGTTGCCATTTTCTCTCGTTTGCTCCAGAAACTTAAATGTTATTTTCATAAATGTTTATGTTTCAGACTAGAGGTTGACCGAACACTGACTGGCTGTTTTTTTTATTATTGGTTTCTGTCTTGTGTCTCGTTATAATCCAACACGTGCATCAATTTGTTGATCTATCAGTGCATTCAGCATATTTTGCTTGAATTGATAAATGTTTATTTGTTTTGTTTGAATAAAGGCTTATGTAACATTTGTTATCACTTGTTCATTTTTGTCTCTGTAAGATGTTGATCTCTATGGATATTATTTCATACTCTAACCCGACTTTAAATGCCTATCATACTTTTCCCTGACCCCTCCACTGTTTTCCTTGTTCATGATACTGTTTATTCACTAATGTTCTTCAACAAACCGCTGAAGCCTTTAAAAAACAGCTGGATTTACACAGAGATTAATTTACACACAGGATTACTCCGTTTCATATTTTTGAATTGCAAATCTATTTAAATTGTACATTGTTTATCAGGCTGCTGTAGGTATTGGATGAATGGGTTAACTTCCGGCCCCGCATTGAAGCTGTTTGATTTTGTACAGAATTAAATTTACTGCTTAGATTTTCCATCTTTTTTTGCATATAACACAAAGCTGGATATTGGACTGAATTAGATGTTTGTTTTTTCAAGCATAAAAGTTGTTATATTGTAATGTCTTTCTTGTTTGACTTCAAGCCAGAATTTGAAACCAACTCGAATTACTTGGAATATTTTAGATCATGGCACATTTTTCTAAAACTCTCTATCAGGCTCCATTCCTCCCTGTAGAGTAGTTTACTGATGACTCAAATCCCATCTAAACTTCATAGGAGGCCTGATGCATAGTATAAGAGAAGAGGATGATTCACACAGGTGGGATAAACAGACATTTCATTTTGAAAACTAATAGCTTTTTCATATAGTCAGGGAGAAAATGAGGAGCTCAAACCTTTTAATCATCTGAGTAAAGTGATCTTTATGATCGATGTTTGTTCTAATGCTTAAAATGTAATCACGTTAAACTCAAACCATCAGTTTGTCAAGCAAACTGATTAAGGGATAGGGTAACATAGAAATTTGTCAAATATGCAGCGACCCTTTGCAGAGAGTACAAATAACAGTTTGCTCTATAGATACAATAGCATTGAAAAGAATATATTATTTAGAAAAGTAAAGTACACAACCATCACTTAATTTTGGTTAGACTACAACTCTGGCGAAATGTTCTCAAGTTTATCTGTTTTAAATCTTATAATCAAAGCAGATAATAAATGAACAATAACTGCCCTCTGACACAGGGATTCCCAAAGAGCGGTGCAGGCATCACTAAGGGGGAACAAGATGCCACCAGACTGTAATAGCGGTCTGATAATTATACAGTGAAAATATTTTTGGCTCACACAATAAAGACATGTCAATAAACAATTCATTTGCTGAAATTTAAATCCAAACTGTAATTTTAATCATTGAATGAATAACAATTTAATCACAGGAAAAATGTGTTTAATTAGAAGAAGTCTTTTCTACATTTTATGTTTTGAGGAAAGGCTATTTGGTCTGTTATGGTGCAAACACTCAGTCATTGTTTGATGTGGGATCCCTTTATGCATTAAAAAAACAAAAAAAACAATAAAAAGGATCCTTTGAAATACTGTCTGATTTTTCAGAAACACCTCAGTAGTAGAAGAAGAAACTGCCTGTTTTGTTTTAAACAATTAGGCCATGTCCGCTTATCCCCAACTTCAGCTAGTCTTTGTCGCTGCCACTCACATTTCTTTCCCCTCAGTTCTTCATTCATGTCTGTTGATGTATTTTTTTCCATTATGTCCTCCATCCAGTGGCGGCTGGTGGAGTTTTCTCCAGGGGGGCTATAATTCAAAATAGGTGTATACCAAAAACTAATCAAACGTATACTAAGTTATCACACCAGTATATTTATATGAATGCCAACAACACAAAACATTATAAAAACACTTTATTATAATAAA
>NW_015150479.1:2378088-2379337 GCF_000732505.1 Cyprinodon variegatus
TGCATTAGCTGTCCCACCGGCTGTCAGCCACGACTTACGCTGGAACCAACTCCTGCTAAAAGTCCGGTTGTAGGGTTTAGCTTTTTCCTCAGTTTGCTGCGTTAAATTTATTCCTGGCTCGTAGGGTCCCAGCTCCTTTTCTTTGATTTTTTCCACCATCGTCCTTCTCATGAAAGGGGAACTCAGTAAAGATCTCACTGAATTGTGTGAAAGCTGCTCTTCAAGTTCAGCTGTCGGCGTCGCCATAATCTCCAGCTCACTGTCTGACTGACTAGTAGCTACATCACCTATATCACTGTAGCAGGGGCCAAAATTCCAGGAGCTCTAAAGCAATGGCGTAACTATCGGTAAGCAGAGATTGCAGTTTCTTAGGGGCCCATGACTTTTTAGGGGCCCCACTGCTGACACCTGGTTGGTCCCCTATGCAATTGTGAACTAGGACCTGTATTTACAAATGTAATGGTGCAAAAAATTCCTCTTAAATCCACCTGCTACTAGATCAACTGACCGGACCTTATTTATACCCCAACACATGGCAGATTTCAACATGATGGTGAGCCGTTTAAACATGACACCAATAGCAAAACAGACAGTGGTACTTTTAATTACTATGTTAATAACTGTGTATAGTTCATTAGACGGTTGGTAAAAAATATACTCTTATAATATGTTTCAAACCGCAATAATGATCCTAAAAGAAAGATATATTTGAGTATTTTATTCTTTACAATATGACTTGGAATTATGGGTAATCCAGAGCGTAGATTAGAAACCATAGGGGTGTTGTACTTCATATGGGGCCCACCCAGATAATGATGCTTATGGGCCTATTGTTGTGTCGTTACGCCATTGTCCCAAAGCCATTAATTATGGCGATGCTGATTGGCCAGATATTTATTAATTTTCCCTAGCAATATTATACAATTGGTTATTTCGCTACACTTCAGGGGCGCTTTAAATGAGCGCCCAAGCAGAGAAATGATTCTGTCTGTGGAAATGTACTGTTGAATTACAGTCAATTGGTAGAAATGTTGCTTTAATAATTCATATGACCTGTAGCCACATACTATTAAGTAAAACTGACATTGACAATACTTTTAAAATCTATATATATTATTTATGACTTTTCCCCTCCACATCCAGGGAGGGTGGCGCCTGAGCGCCCCCTATGGGCCAGCTGCCACTGCCTCCATCAAATCTTTGTATCCTAACTTTTATTTTTGGTGGTCATATTAGTTAAGTTAAGGGC
>NW_015150479.1:2380914-2382995 GCF_000732505.1 Cyprinodon variegatus
TTTCTATTTAATAAAAAAAGTTAACATTTTGAGTATTTTGGAAGTTGGCTGAATTTAAACCTGATAACAACTAGAAAAAAAAAGAAATTAAGATTCTCAAGTTGTTTAGTTTAGTAAATGTGTTTAGGAAATGATCCATTTTTATTTAGTGTTTTAATAAAAAGTTTTTAAGGGTTATTATGTATTAAATTTGTATTGGTTGAAAATGGGAGAAATGATAACAGAGATAAAATGATATAAAAAGGACATTTTGGTTTGAGAGGATAATTTTTAATTGAGTTAATGTGGAAATGGTTGAAAAAATACAAAATTAATTGTTTTAGGATAAAATAAATTTTGTTAAATACATTAAAACTTTAAAGGGGAGGGTTTTTAAAAAAATGCTGTGAAAAACATGGTCTCCATGGATACATGCATTTAACAATGTTAGGCTTTTTTTTAAGGTGGCATATAATTTTAAATTTAATGGAAGGTCAAATTTGTTAATAATGTTTGATTGATTTCAAAAGTTTCTGGTTTCAAAGGATTATTTTAGGTTAGTTTGATTTCCAATCCTTTAAAAACAAGGTGGCATCTGGCCACCTCTCATCTTTATTGTGAAATAAAGATGAGATCCTTTACATTTTTGGGCTGCGTTTATTATAAGTGCTGCCATTGCTAACCATGTGAGGAAAGAATAAAGATAAATGTTTAATGAAGAGTTTAGAAAGGAGGATGATATGTTTATTTTACAGGTAGAAGGTAGAATTAAAACATCAAAATAGAACCATATATTATATAAATGTTTTTCTGAGCGAAATATTTATTTTTCTGCAGCCCTTGTTTGAATCTTCAGGTGAATGTTAATTATTTCATCCCATCTGTCACCAGTAATAATACAATTAATTCATTGAGGACTCATTTTCTAGGTCTTCAAAACATTCAATACTGGATGGTTTCACGTAAATCATTGAAAGTTCTGAATAAGATCTTTCTTAGATTTTTAGAAAAAAAACAAAATTATTCTAAATAGTTTGCTAATGTCCATTTCTGCTCTGGGCTTTCTATGTGCTGATTAAGGTCTTTATTTCTACTCTAGGATGCACTGAGAAAGGGGTCCGAAAAGCTGAGGTTTTTAAGCCTTTATTTCTGTTAATAAGGATAATTTTCTGCTTATAGTAATTCAACCTTAATTACCTAATCATAGTGATTTTTAATTTTTTTTTTGATAAAGAAATATATTTAATAGATCAAACCTTTTTCTAATTCCTTAGTATGGGTTTAATAAAGGTTTACTGAAAGCTTAAAATGTCCTTTCATCTGAACAAATCCAAATGAATTGTCTGGGTCAGTAGCTCCCAAATGCGGAAGCGTGCCCCCTAGGGTGAGTTTAATGTAATTGCAGGGAGCGTAATAGAAATAAACACAACAAATGGACCATTTGGAGCGTATTTTGATATTGATAACTGGAATTTAAAATGAAAACTACAATTTAGTGGTAGTCTTGTGATTTAAAGCAGCGGTCCCCAACCTTTTTTGCACCACGGACCGCTATATGTCAGACAATATTTTCACGGACCGTGGTGGGGTTCAGCGGACCGTTTTTTACTTGATCGTATTTACCCAAACTCCCCACCCCCCCGCGCTGACCGGCCGGGCAGGGGGGGGTTGTAAATACGATCAAGTAAAATGATACGACTGGCATTAAATCAAATACAAACAGCATAAAAATAAAACAACAAGCCGGTCCCATCTAGGCATAATGACACATGAAGTGTGCTCCTGATGTCCAGTCTGCTCCGTAGCTTTGTTTTGGTCGCTGTAACTGCAGAAAATCCCGCTTCACAGAGATAGGGTGTTATAAATAGGATGAGTCTTGAACTGAATTAACCTGTGTCAAGAGGCACAGATGCACCAAGTGATGTTATTGGGAGAGAATACCGCAATTTTCTTTATTTTTCAAAATAAAACATTACTCAGACTCTGATCGTCTATAAATTATATATATATATATATATAAAAAAAAATTATATATAAATATATATATTATATATAATTATATATAATTATATATAAATATATATATAAAATATATATATATA
>NW_015150479.1:2388822-2390812 GCF_000732505.1 Cyprinodon variegatus
AATAAATAATAGATATAAAATAATAAAAAGTAAATACAATAATAAGATTAAAAAAAATGTAAAGAATTTAAAAAATAGATAGAAAACTATGTACTGCAATGGCAGGTATTGTTTATACCCTACTTGGTAAAAACCTTTGTACTGCCCAAGGGGCTCAGGGCAACAGTCACGTATTCTCCACACACAACTACTGGGTATTAAGACACAGCGACCATGCCCCAGTGCCCTATGCTGCCATATCACAAACTATCTGTAGGCTGCATGCCTGAAGTTTCTGTTGCTTTCACCTGGCCCTACAACATCAGCCTCTGCCCGGATTTCTGCCCAAATTCTTCCGGCGAAACACAGAACCCCCTCTGACGACACAAACTGGTCCATGTGTTGCATCATGGACATGCAAGAGGCAGCAGTTTCTCTTCCTTTCGATGTCCGTAGGCATCTCCTTGCAGTTTGTGCAGACACACAATGTAGGTGTAGCTGCTGGGGGCTGTGGCTGAGGACCTGGAGGTCCAGCTGTCAGGTGTGCCAGGTCAAACATCAGACTGGGGTTATGGGTCAGGGCTCACTGCAGTAAATGATGGCTTTGCTCTAAATTCAGTGATTGAATCTGGGCTGCAAAGAAATAAATGTTTTATGTAGTGCCTTTAATTTTTCATACACTATAGATGATAACTAAATTACTTCATTGAGCATGAGCCTTGTGAGGACTTTAGCAATTATGAAATTCTGTAGATGTGCCAAGTAGTAAGCATACAAGCTGTTGAGCACTCGATTTAGATTAAAAACTGGTATTTTGTCAGACGCAAACAGAGGTATAAAGTAGAAGGGCTCTTATGGATGTAATTACAAGACTATTGATGTTATGTACCCACAAACATGTAATATTACACTACTGGTTATGTAATAACAGCAATTACAACAGGCCTACTTCTTTTTTATACATCTCTGGAGCAAAACAGTTTGGGGTTCTAAAAAGAATATAAATATATGATGAACGGACATCCTCATTTGCAATCCGGTCTGCTTGCAGGGCTTCAATTCTGTTGAAGGCCATCTGTGAAAGTTGCAGACCAGCAGTCTGACTTCGTCCCTTTCCTCGCACCGTTCTCCGACCTCTGCCTCTGCTGCCTCTTCCTCCTCGATCTCTGGCCCTCGGTCCACCTCTTCTACTGGCCTGACGTTCGTTTATTCTGGGATGAGTTGGAGCTGGAGCTCTCATCAAGAATTCTCTAAATGCATACAGACAAAAACATGCGGACAATACGGTTAAAAACCAACCGCAATTTTATTAACATTTATCGGTTTGGTTGTTTTCTTTACTCATAGTCAGTTGCTATGTAGCCTACAGGCTACGGGCGACGCAGTGTTATTACTATGAGATTGGATGAGTAACACGCATCAAACCAACAAGTCAAAATTCATCATCTCATATAGTATACATCTACTATCAATATTTCTTGCAGTTACAACGCTGCCAGCCTCTGAGCCAGCCAGGCTACCCGTTTCGTGACATCTAAATCTAATGGAAAAGGCATCCGTTTAATGAAAAAGCATTACTGTACAATTTCAGCAAATAAACTCATCTCACACTGATTTAAATCAACGAGCGTCGCCTTTCTCTTGCTCCCTGAACTGCGGAGCATCTTCGCAGCATGTTTAATAACCCCAAAGAGAGGTAGGTAATGGGTTTATGTCTAGAAATAGCATATGATTTACAAGGAACCATATTAAGCACAGCCAGTGCTATAAAACTAGCTACTTACTACCAGAGTTGCCTTCAATGCTGGTTGTAAATTTAGATTCCATCCGGAAGCATCAAAAACACGGCATTCATTAAAATGTATGCCATATGTGCGCAGGTGTTTCTGCATGTTGGATGTATTTCCTCCCATGGATGTCATTGCCACTTTGCAGTCATTGCAAAGCACCTTGTTGCCATCTTTCTGTTCCTTACACTGAATCCCAAGTTTCTATCACTTTGACCGTACTC
>NW_015150479.1:2391873-2393373 GCF_000732505.1 Cyprinodon variegatus
GCTAGCCTGAAGCTAAGCTCTGCCGCTGCTAAGCTCTCTGCTGAACCCACAGTCTCTGGACCCAACCGGTTCCCCCTCTCCACCGAACAGTCTGAACCTCATCAGGTACAACTCTGAATCAAAACCCTGTCAAGACGTCATAGTTACCTGGCTAACCAAACTATCCTTCACTGCAGATTACTCTGTGAAACCAAGTCCCGGACCAGTACCAGAACCAGTTCATTGTTTACTCTGTGTTTGCCTTTCTTAAATAAACTGTTAAACTTTTACCCTGCTTCGTGTGGTGTTCTGCATGTGGGTTTAATCACAGAGACCCATCATGACAGAATCACCACAAAGAAGACACAATCCGTGGTAAATTATGTCATTGCTAAAAGGGAATAACCCTTGACACATCCCAGCTTCCTGTTTTATAAGGCCTTCAAAAAAAGAGAGTACATTTAACTGTGATTAAACAACCATTTTAGACTGTAAAACATCCATCCATCCATCCATTTTCCGTCAGTCTTATCCCTGCACTGGTGGCGAGGTCTCCAGCTGTCAATGGGCGAGAGACAGGGTACACCCTGGACAGGTCGCCAGTCTATCACAGGGCAACACAGAGACAAACAGGACAAACAATGATTGTAAAACTATTTTTAATAATTGTATAGGTGAATAGCATACCTGTATTTACTGAAATGGCATGATGGATGTGTTAAAAACCAATATTATGAACTGTGCTAAACTGGCCATTTGAATTATAGCTGTTATCTTAAATATGATTTTACCTTTTGTTTTTGGTACACAGGTTAAGTTGAACAACAATGTAAAGATTAGATCTACTTTTTAACAATACACATCTCTGTGCACTCAAACCTTATCTTGCTCAACTTCCCAATCATTTTCAGCTAAAAAGAAAAAGAAGAAAAATAGACTATGACCAGGATGACTGGGAATCTTCACCAGCGTATGAACTTCTTGCCTTTATTGTGTGCACACGTCATTTGCTGTTTGTCTACATTTACATTTTTTTTAACTTTGTTTAATGAACTATAGTAAGCAACCATTGTGAAAACAGGGCTCTGAACTTCAAAACTGTGATGCATTATCCATTATGTGCACTGATGCATGATTAAACTGCATACAGAAGAACAGTCAAGGAGGCACAGAGGAGAGGCGAGGTAAGTAACTTGTATGTCTCACAGGAGTAAAGAAAAAAGGAATCTTCACTCTACCTCACATGTTAAGAAACAAGCAGCTCTCTAAACCCTCTGCAAATGATGATACTTGGAAACTGCAGTTTGAGTATGTGTAACTGCAATTTGCGATCATTTGCAAGATTTCCCCTCACCACCACCAAATAAATCACATTATTGTGATTTACAAAGGTGTTTTATGAAAGAGTGCCTTGATTTTAACTCTATAATTTCATTTTTCATCCAATCAATAACATGTGAAATCATTGGTAATTTGAAGCCCACCCTTTAACTTGTTTTCATACAACTAACAACTTCACAG
>NW_015150479.1:2393883-2399892 GCF_000732505.1 Cyprinodon variegatus
ACTAACCCAGTCACAGCTAATAATAAAAATTTTCGGGCTGCTGTAAGAATATACTTATCTACCTGTTCTAATATAACAAATTGATTCAACAGTGGGACAACAAATACATCTGAACAGTACCTTTTTAATCCTCTTCTTAATACGTCCAGTTTCATAAATAGTAAATGAGAAATTTTCAATTTTATAAAGCTCCATGCATGAGAGAAGGATATCAAATAAAATATTTCTCGAAAAAACAATGAAATAATCAGCTGGATCTATACAAAGAAACTCTAAGTGAGTAAATGAAAGAAAGTAATATTTGTGTTTCTAAAGTGAATGTAATTGATGTTGTGTGTAGGAACAGGTCTCCTTGCAGCAGAGTGGTGATGACCTAATGCTTGCTGAAGGAAAATCTCTTTTTGGTATGACAAATTTATGGTGTCACAAACCTATGACATGAGTTCCATGTCTCCTTTGTCATACTTACCTCCTGATATTTCTGCCATGCAGTTGCTGTTCTCTAGCTGCCCCTGGAAGATATGGCTTACTATGTCAGCAGATCCAAGCTCTCACTTCTTGGTCACACCTGCTCCTCCTTCGTCTGTGTTCACACTGGTTCTCAAAGGGTTTATACCAACTGGACAGATTCCTCCGCACGTCTGTCTCTCGCATCCAGTGAAGTTCAGTCTCTTGACAGCAAGCCTGTGTTACACTCAAAGCCAGTCTCACTTGTTGCAGGCGTTCCCACCAGTGACTTTATTCTTGGTGACCACCGGGGCGGGCCTGGGCCTTCTGGCCCTAAGAGTATGTCGCTGGTTTGTGGTGCCCCTACGGACCTCTGGGCTCTCATTTGGGTGTGACTTTGGGGTGACCGGCCGCTGGCATAGCTCATGGTCTTGATGCCGCTGCCCCATGGGACCTCAGCAATATGGCGTCTGGGGTCAAGCCCCTCAGGGACTGGGCCCCTTTGGGGTTTTGCCCCTTGGGGTCAAGTTCCTGGGGCTCTTGTCTTCTCTTCACTGGTGGGTGTGGCCACCTCTAAGTCTGTCCTCCTTGTTTCCCAGTGATCTAGGGTGCCTTTGGATAGGGGCTCACATACCCTTTTTGAAAAAGCTTTGTAAATCCTTTATACATGAGCATGTCCATGCATACATACCACAGGAATTTGTTTCCAGGTCTTCACAGATAGACATTAACAATACTAAGTTGCAGCTAGAGATATATACCACCCTGATTAATACTGTGTAACCACCATATGTTTTGCTTTCTACACTCTTGCTTTTATTCTGTTTTCTGTTTTATATTCCCCTTGTCTCATACATGTGTGGAAGCATACTAACTGTAGTAACTGTATACATCCTGTGTTGCCTATTTGTCTATTTTTGCTGTTTTTTTTGTACTTTCTCTTCATGCACTCTTTCCTGTCTCTTTATCTCCGTAGTTCGTATCCCCTTTCTTTATCACCTACCCTTTCCCTCTCTGTGCTTGTTATATACTATTTTACCACCTAAATAATTTTCAATAAAGTTTCATATAAAAGTACGAAGAAGAACCTTATGGCAACAGTCATAATGGTCTGCATGTGAAAGCAAAGCTGTTGAGCTATCATTTATTTCCAGAGCCATATTGGCAAAGCAGGACACACAAAAAAGGGAAAAGTCCAGCATGAACGGGCAATGCTCCCGCAGTATTATAAAATCTCCAAATATATTTCCTTAATAGATTTGTTTTCTTCTACCTAGTTGACATCCTTTTTTACGCAGTCTTTCTGAACCCTGTGAACCCTTCCACAAGGTATCCGTCTGCTGGTCTAATCAGCCCCTTTAACAGCTCTAGCAACTATCAACAGAACGTTCAAGTGGAGTTGGAAGCCAATCGGGATTTCTCTAAATTGAAAAGGTTTGTTGAAGGTCCGGTCCTTATCCATCCTTTTCTCAAGGCACAAGCGATCAGTTCTCGGACTTCAGGGTAGATGCCGTTCCTTCTTAACGATCCACCTCAGAAAATAAACTTTACCCATGCACCCCTTTCTCCAAAATTGTTTTCCCCTGCTGAAATAAACTTTAATATTGGCAACTTAGAACTAGAATTAGCTCAAAGAAACTGAGCAAGCAATCATAATATGGATTGATCACAATAATCTTGCCTATCTCCAATCCAGTGTCAAGTGTCTGAACCCTAGTGTTTTCCTGCAGGTCCTTATTTTTCTCTCTATTTAACTTCACCATTAAATATCACCTTGGTTCCAAAAATGTCGAACCCAATACTTTGTACAGACAACATTCCCCTCAGGACTTCTATCTAACGACCTGTACCATCCTCCCACCTCTATTTGTTGTAGGTTCGCTTACATGGGATTTTGAGGAGGCCAGGCATGGCTACGTCCAAGAGGCCGATCCATACCCTGGTGGTGGTTGGCCTGACAGACAATATGTTCCCACATCAGTCTGCTCACAGGTTTTAAATTGGGCTCATTTGTCCTTACTTCAATGTCATCCTGAGAGTCCACAGAACAATTGGCCTCATCCACCAATATTTCCCATGTCCTCTCTCAATAAAGATGTCAAATTATTTGTCACAGGTTGCAACGTCTTTGCAAGAGGCAAAAATCTAAAACGTCCTTCCTCAGGTGTGTTTTAGCCACTCTCTGTACCCATTGGATCTTGGTCTTATATAGCCCTAGTATTTTTCTCTGGTCTTTTCATGTCCAACAATAAAACCACCATGTTTACGGTTATTGAAAGATTCTCTAAATCCTGCCACCTTATCACCCTTTATATGCTCCTTCTCAGCCTCAAGCCTGGCCAAAATACTTATAAACCACGTCTTCAGGTTTCACGGCAATCCCATTAAAATCTTTAAAGATTGAGATCCCCTGTTTGGATGTATTTTGGCTCTGCAGTTTGCTCTGCATCACCACCCTCACAAGACCCTCCTTAAGGAGCATGTGACCCTGACCCAATGGTGCTCAAGGAGAAAACAATCAACTCACAGAAACTGGCTCTCTTTTGGGGCTGATACTGGGACAGATATATCAAAGAGGTGCCATCATGGAAGACCATTGGCTAAAGACCAGACTGCAGACTGAGCAAAGGATAAATGGAACAGGTAGTTAACTGCTGAACTGTAATACATTGCTTTATCTTATTATGGCTTTCAACGTTGTGTTTTTCTACTTCTCTGTATACAGTACATTGTTGATCAGTTTAGTTCTGTTTCATTGATACTGAAAACATTTTTTAGCTGAAATATGTTTGACTTGAGGCTTAATGATTTTTATTAATAAACCCTTATATTTTGAATGGACGTCTAATGGGAATCATTTGAATATGTTTTGAGCTCAATTCACACTTTAACTTTTCCTAACACACAGCCAGTGTGTTTGCACAATATAACAGTGCAAATATAATTTAATTAAATAACATATTTGCCACTCTTTCTGGTGTGAACATAAAATATATTATTACTGCACAAAAAAATATAAATCTGCTGTCTGCAAAAATGGTGGCCAAGGACAATGATGCATTGAGTTGTGTTGCTTTTGAGTCCTGGGACTTAAGGCTACTTCTAAATGTTTTGTCTGTTGTAGTATCAGAACACAGTAACACTTAAGCCACCATTTCCAGCCTGAATTAGAAAAATAAAAGTGGGAAAATGTATTATTTCGCTTCAAGTTTATGCACTACTTTGCACCACTGTAGTCGCATCTTTGATTAGAATGACAATATGCATTTTTTAAAAGGTATTTTTCATATTTTCTTTCTGTCCTTTTAGTGTGTGTGTCGTTATCTATAATGACAGACTATGGGATCATCTGTCCTGACTTTATAATTCTGCCAGTGGACATTGCACTGCACCATTTGCTATGTAATCAGTCCAGATCTGCTGTCATGATAGTCCTGTAATAGCCACTGAGCAGGACTCTCTTAACCTCCTAAAAGATTGTCTTTTATCTATAATGGGTGACCTCTAAACACTCTCACACGCAGAGAGTACAGACACAATGTAACCCCATGCTGCAATAAAACCCTTCAACTACATACTACATAAGCTTCTGACAGATACACTCAGTCACAGGTCCACAAGTGGGGCAGAAGAGAGGGAAGAGAGAAGCAGCAAGCTTTTCTGCTGACATGTTTACATCCAGCAACACCTGCTCAACATATTGGTAATTCTTTGACACTTATTTCCGCCATTGCATACTGGCAGGGTGTTTTGCATTTCTCGCATCTATCCAAAGTGTAATTTTCAAGTAATTATAGTTAAGTGTCAGCTGTGCTTAAATATGTGATTTACATTTGCATCTGTATAAAGTTCTCAAACATAGCTAGTTGACTTGAGTGCTGAAAATTTTATTTTAGCTTCTGAAATTCCTGAGCACACTGACCTGCACCACCCTCCATAGCTATAAGTGGAAGCACAGCTTGTTAGGGGAAAAGGTTAGAGCTATAAACATACAGTAAGAGAGTGAAGAGGATGCCTGAGTATCTACCCCATGTTAAGAAGCAAAGAAAAAACTATACATGTGTGTTTTGAGGCCTGTCTTGTTTAAGTTAATAACAATTGACATAGATGACAGTGTAAGGCTTGCAGCTACACTGTGCAATAGGTATCTCAGACGACATCAGAAATAGTCTAATTGTACCCACTACTTTCCGTTCCAGCTCCTGTGTCTTCAGCTTTCCTGAGGTCAACAGTGAGAACCGTAGGTACGAAAAACTCCAGACTGCAGTGCCAACAGCCTTTAACCTTCTAAATGACATGAATAAAACAAACTTCTGCTCTTACACAAATTGATTTTCAAGTGACTTACTGTATGTATTCCTCATTGCATGTTGCATTAGACAATGTAATCCCCCTTAATTAAGAAGGTAACTATTAATAAGACGCTGACTCCCTGGTTTAATTCAAACCCACTTCCACCTAAATCATGAAAAACAGTCTAATACTGGATAAAAAGACCATTTGTAAAGGTAGATAAGCTTATGTCTTTATCAGTAATAGAATTGAATATCAGTTCTCATAACTGTATTTTTTCAATGCAGTTGATAGACTTGCTGAGCCATGACTCTGAGCTCTCCAGAATGACACATTTTTACCTAATAATCACATATACACATGATTTTGCTTATCAGCATATGTGCTCTAATAAGTGTAAAGGCAAACATTTTGTGCTGTCTTATCTTTTTATTTTAGTCACACTGCAAACAAGTCTGGGCCAGATTTGCATTCAAGCTGGAAACTGTCACGGTTGAGTGCTGGTTTTTGACGACCCAAATGCAGAGATCAGCAGGCTGAGGTGAATCTAGTAGATTTAAGGAGTCAGCTGAGGCAAATATTCAAAGATACAAAATACAGAGAACCAAAAAAACAGAAAATTCCAGGGAAAACTCACGTGGGGAGCCAGAGATAAGGAAGCAACTAACAACAACAACAAACCAGCACTGAGTGAATGCAGGTGGAGTATATAACGGGAACAGAACAAAGGATGGCCAGGACTCGCAATGATGGCAGCAGATATGCAATGGTATACTACAATGCAACAAGTGGTACAAAAGTGAATAAGTATATGTGGTCAAGGTATACTTACCATTAATTATCCGACTGTGGTTGAGTTTATGTTGCCCATGGCACGTTTGTGCTTCGTCTAAAGATGAAATAATTAATTATAACCTATTTTCTACCTTCTTTAGCATCTCACTCACTAATCAAGTTTAGTCTTTCAATTCAGTTCAATTCAGTTTTATTTATATTTTATATAGTGCCAATCAACACATGCCATCTCAAGGAACTTTACAGAGACAATTCAATCAGATCATACAAACTGTTTCAAAGTTTTCTATCTAAGGAAAACCAGTTGATTGCATTGATTTATTGACTCGAAGGCAATCTCTCACACTAAGCATGCTTGTAGGAACAGTGGAGAGGAAAAACTCCCTTTTAACAGGAAGAAACCTCCAGCAGAACCAGGCTCAGTGTGAGCGGCCATCTGGGGCCACTTTCAAGGGGGAAAAAATAATTATTTTT
>NW_015150479.1:2400216-2401439 GCF_000732505.1 Cyprinodon variegatus
CCATCCATCCATCCATCCATCCATCCATCCATCCATTTTCATCCATGCTCAGGTCGTAAGGGGTGCTGGTGCCTATCTCCAGCTGTCAATAAGCATGAGGATGGATGTAACTAGTTATTACCTCCCTCTGCTCGCCTATGAATTGACTTATAGACCCTTTAGAGGCAACTGCAGTAAATAGAGAAAGACTAATTTTACTCATCATAAGGCATCAATGGAAAGTAACACAAATATAATTTAAACAGGTGCTCTACTAAAAGACAAGGTAGCTAAAATGAATGGAAGTATTTTTTTGAAAACTATATTATCCATTCAGTTCTACAGGCTGCTGGTAAGTTTACCTGTTGTTATGGTTCTCCCCTTTTGGGACTCTGAGTTTTCAGTTATTCTGCTTTGTTGATCCATTATATTCAAGCAGTCTTTAGTTACTCTCTGTTGCCCCCTTGTGCTTGTTTCATTTCCACTTGGCTTTCTTCTAGTTAGTTCCACTCTCACCGGCTCCATATAATAAGCTCATTATTCCATCCTTTGTTCTTTTCTGCTTATATACACCACCTCTGCAATCACTTGGTGCTAGGTCATTGTTGTTTGTTGCTTTTTCATGTCTGGCTCCCCATGTGAGTTTTTCCTTGAAGTTTGCTGATTTTTGGTTCTTGTATTCTGTATCTAAGTTTTTTGATTATTGCTTCATTAAACTCATCTCTGCCTCACTAAGCTCTGCATTTGGGTCCTCAAGCAACCTCACCACCCTTGTTGACAGAAGGAACCAGCCAAAAGTATGGATCCAGCAGAGTTGAACACTGATGGAAGCCTAGAGGATTTTGGCCACTCTCAGCCCACCCTGGAGACAGGTAGGTGCTACTGCAGAATGTTACTGTTTATGGTTACTGTTATGGTCAGTGTTGTGGTCAAAACCACCTAACCCGAGACCAAGACAAGACCAAGACCAGAGTGTATCGAGGCCGAGACAAGACCAAGACTTTTAGGGTCCTAGACCAAGTCAAGAGCAAGACCGAGGGAAGTTAAGACCAAGACCAGCGCCAGTATGTGACAATAAAATGTGAAACATGATCAAAATCACTAAAATTGATCTAAAAGACCCACATTCACATATAAACACCTAGATATTTAACACAGAGAACTGGAATAAACATAAACATCTTTATTTAGTACTTCTGTGTAGTAATCACAGAATTTCAAACAATTAATCAAAGTCGATCAAA
>NW_015150479.1:2405554-2406171 GCF_000732505.1 Cyprinodon variegatus
AATAAATCTATATCTGACACCAAGTTGTGAAAATATGGTATAAGATAGATAATTTGTTGAAAAAAAAAATAGATTGATCTCCTTCACTTCCTCCCTGAGCTCCTACTGACATCTGCAGAAATGCAAACCCTACTAAAAATACGTGCACAAAAGCCTGACTGACTTTTGTCAGTTCTAAGACCCTGTTGCTGAATCAGATGGTTTGTTTTTGACCAAGCAGTGTATTTCTCTAGTTAGTACTGGGAACATGGAGAAAAGGCAGAAGTGCTCAATATTTTTACAGCTTATCGGTCTCATAACATACTGTCACAAAATAATGACTTAAATATGTAAAAAAAAAATGAACTATATAACTTTTATAAAGATATTTTGTTTTATCAAAGTTACATACTGCATCTTTAACTTTGCTGTTGAATGAATGTAGCAACTTATACATAACATACATAATAAAGAAATCTTACATTTAGAGGCCCAACAGGATGTGTTTCAAAAATAAAATTACACAACTGGAAGCAGTTTCATAATAGAAAAGAATTTTGATACCGAGGAGCTAGCTAGCTTTCCTAACATCACTTTTACACGTAGCTTACCTTTCTTTGTGCTTTCTTTCAAGGTGT
>NW_015150479.1:2411582-2420353 GCF_000732505.1 Cyprinodon variegatus
TAGCGTTATTTCCACAGTTGTGGTCTTGACCAGTCTTGAAATAAAATGCCGAGTCCTCAGCGCCAAAGACCGAGACAATACCGATACCAAATGCGGTCAAGTCCGAGACGAGACCGAGACCATCAAAAAATGGTCTTGAGACCGGTCTCGAGACCAAGACCGATCTCGAGTACTACAACACTGGTTATGGTGTCCTCTTTTGGGACTCATACAAGAGCTCATCTCTGCATTTGGGTCCTCAAGGAACCTCAGTCCCCTTGTTGACAATCCGTGGTGTAAGTTAATTAATCTTCTCCCACTTATTCTGTCAGTGTTGTAACACAGACATTCAACCATGCATACACACATTCACACCTAAGCACAGTTTAGATTGGCCAACTAACCTAAGTCATATGTTTGAACTGTGGGAGGAAGCCAAAGAGAGCCCAAGGGGGAAAGTGCAAACTCCATGCATTAATGCTATGTTCAGACCGCGCGCTGCAGAAGCAGAAGCTTGATGCAAAGTCAATGGTTGACGCACATCAAGGCACAGCGAAAGGTCCTGCGGCACATTTTGAGCAGCAGAAGCAGCTCCTCATGAGCTTCTGAGCAGCTGACGTGCATGACGCACTTGAGAAGCTGCAGCTGCTGGAGTTGAAAAAATGTAACTTTTTATGCTTGACGTGCCACATCAACCAATCAGAGAAGCTGACCTGGAAGCTGGCAAGGAGAAAGACACATCACTGCTGATGCAGAGAACTATGAGCACTCCTCTGACACAGTTTATTAAAGCCTAATGTCAAAATCTGCGGCAAAATATGTTCGATTTTATTATGCTGGTGCCTGCAGTTTGGATTACACAGATAGAAAACCCCTTCCAGCCGCGAACAGCAGTGGCAAACCGCGAAGAGGCGACCGGGCCAGAGTCTGCAGTTGAATTGGATTTCAAGGGGCAGAGCTCTGCGATACAACCGCTCAGATTGCCATTGTACAGGGGTCTAAGCAGCACTTACAGCGAAACAATATTTAAAGGCAGGATACAAATCTTGATAAACTGACTGCACAGATTAAGTTCTCAGGTGGACTTTCTCACTTAAAAACATATTAAAACTACTTTTTACTCACTTATAACAGCAAATATAGCAAAGCCGCTCTCTGCCATTGAACACAGGAGCAGCAGACGCATCAGGACACACTTTACTGGACATCTGACCTGGACAAGCATCAAAAATGAAGCAGAAGAAGCGTTTTTGCAGCTTTCAGTGCTTGTGGTCTGAACGTTGCATTATTCATTAAAATAAGCGAATCAACTCTCTTGATTTCATCCGCCATTGTTACAAGCAAAGAAAGGATAGGTTAGCTCTGCCCAACACATATCAGACCCATTTTTCGACTGCGCAGCTAGAGCAGCTAGAGCAGCAAAGATGCTTCACCAGTGCACCAGAACTAAACTTGTACAAGCATAAAAAATTATGCAGCACATGTGTTTTTCCTGTTTCTGCATCATGCGGTCTGAACGTAGCAATCCAGAACCTTCTTGCTGCAAGGCAGCAGTGCTACAAACTGCCCACTGTGCAGCCCCGTGGTTTACATCTTCAAAGAAAAAGACTCATGGTACGAACCCTGTGTGTGCGCGTTTCTGAAGTTTGCACCATTTACTACAGCTGACTTCTCATCTCTGTGACCTCTGGTCTGATAGTGCTAAAAAAACAACTCTGTAGTTTATGTCAGACCTGTTGTTTATCTTTAACAGAAGTTATAATTAGAACAGCAAAAGTATTAAGATAGCAACAGATAACTTTAATGGCTGGTAACTTTAATGGCTGTAGTGCTTAATGCCTATAATCTATCTAATATAACTAATCTATAGCAATAGATTTTACTACCAGGTAAATCTTTTTGACTTAGCAAAGGATTTGTGGCTGCAGGCGAGCATGGTGACTGAAATGAAGAGTTCAAAAGCATGACATTACAATAAAAGTTTAAGTCCCAAAATGTATATTTACACATTTGAAATTTGTTCTTAAACTTGAGATGATGCATGAATTAATTTCTTGTTATATTAAAAAAAGAAATATTTATTTGAATCATGAATAAATATTTCAGATTTTACTTTCTGATTACTTTCAGAAGACACAATGAATGTATTTCATGACTCCAACCTTATAGACCAAACCCACTCAGTGGGACTCTACTTAAAACTGCAATCTAATAAAAAATATGTTTATCTAATTTGACCAAATATTTGTTTTGAGACTTGAGGATTCAGCCTTATTAATGATGCACTTTTTCAAATATTTTCATGAACATTTCACTAGAAGGAGATGTCTCTTCTATATCAGTCCCCAAATCTATTGCACCACCTCAATGTCACTTGCATTTCTCTCTCTTGCAGATTTACATCGAATATAATTAATAAACTACTCTTATTGGGAAAACTAAAAAAATCTAAAAAAAAAGTTTATTTGAATATGTTATCCTGGCCTGGGCAAGACTCTCTGCTGGCCTGTCATTAGTTGTTGTTGAAATGTATGTTTTCACTTTTACTGTTGTGTATATTAGTTAAAAGTAGTAATTAGTGCTGCTAAAGCGTGGGAAAAAATAAGAGAAAAGACAATAAGGAGAAATGTATTGATACAATTACTTAGTTCAAAGCTCGAAAGGAAACATAGTGCTAAATTTTGATAGATATGCATGAACAGGAGTAAAGAATAAGTCTGTTTCCCCCCAGGCCTAAAACTGGTGGTGGAGTGGAGATAGATAAAGTTGGTCAGTCTGTAGACTGCTGGTTAGCGAGACTGTATGCTGAGCTTTATGGGGAGATCCAGTGGACTGCGTGAGCTGATACTAGAGCTTCACTCAGGGACTTGGAAGATGGAAGTACAGTTGGATAACACAGGTTGAGAGAACCTGTCCATGATGAGCAAGCATGGAGCAACAGTGGAGAGGAAAAACTCCCCCTTTGGAAGAAACCTCTGGCAGAACCAGGCACATCATGGCGGTCTTCTGCCGGACCGTTAAGATGAAACAGGGAATGTGGTAATAGTCCGGAAGGAATGAGACTCTGATGAAGCTTTAGCTACGATGGTGGAGGAGGGGCTGGAGGTGGGTTGAAACGGTGTCATCTGAATGAAGTCACACAGTAAATCCACAGCCTGCGCACAGGAGTAGACAGTGCGGATTGGAGGCCTTTTAAGATGAACTTTGGATGCTGATTGGCTTTCATGGAGGTGTGGTTCAAACCTGACTGGCTGTGTCGCAGGTGGATGTAGGAAAACAATGAGTTTCTTCAGTTGAACTTCCACCTAGGCTCCATTTTACTGCAGCTACTTAAAGATCCCATCCATTTATTAAAGGTTTAGCTAACTGTTTTATTTTTGAAATGCTTTTTAATAGAACAAAGTTTAACTATCAGGCAGCTGAACAGATCAATTGTGTGCACACCCCCTGAGTATGAAATCCTGGACAACTTGTTTTTAAACTATGCCTTAAGTTCTGGCATGTACCCACAGAAATAAGCTGGCAATCTCTCCTATTGGCTAAATGAGGGTTACACCCTGGACAGAGCACCAGTGTATCACAGGGCAACAGAGAGTCATAACCTATTTAACAAATGTTACTTTTTCTTTGGGAGGTGCTTGATATGCTGTTTGTCCCGAGACTTCACTCCAACCATAAAACAATTTGAACCAAATCTAATTTATGGTGCATTTACTCTATTGTTTTAAAATAAAGACAGATGAGTGTATCAAGATTGTGTAATTATCTGAAAAGTTACCAGTTATCTTTAAAGTGGCAAAACAAAAATAAAAGTATGTTTAAATAACAAGTATGTAATGCCTGCAAAATTTTTTTCTTTTACTTAAATTTTTCTTCTTTGGTAGAACAAATCCTTCCTAGATAAATTAAGTATTGCTTAAAATGGTGCCAGTTCCTCTGAGCTTTTTCTAACATAGCCAATTAGATATCTACCTCACTAAACTAAATGATATCTTGTTTTTTTTTCATTTAAAAAAATAATGTTAAGGTGTTTTATTTATTCATCTTTTTTATTCTTCTAGATCCAGTTTGGCTTTGTGAAGTCACAAAGTGTTCTGAGCATGTTTCTGTAATCGGATTATTTATGTGCAAGTGAATCTCTTTGATAAATGAAAGAAATTTTCCCAATGACAGTTTTTAAAAATATTTTTTTTACAATAGTAAAATGGATTTACATACAAATGGACAATTGCAATATTGCATGATGACACTATGTATAGCATTGCTTTCTTGCAGAAAGAAGGTTTTGTGATTGATTTCCAGCCCAAGGTCTTTCTGCATGCAGTTTGCATGTTCTCCCCGTGCATGCGTAGGTTCTCTCCTGGTACTCCAACTTATTTTAACTGTTATGTTAACTGGCTTCTCCACATTGTCCCATTGTGTTTGTGCGGCTCTGTGTTGCCCTGCGAGCGACTGGCGACCTGTCCAGGATGTACCCTGCCTCTCGCCCATAGACTGCCAGAGATAGACCCACCAAGACCCTGATGGAATAAGCTGGAGAAGATGGACGCATAATTCGAATCAAACACATAGTTATTGTGTGCATTCTATTTCTTCATTCCACTCAATATAAACTTTAAATTTTAACATTAAGTCTAAAATGCTTAAGAATATATTTTAGATTAGTTCTTTATTTGAGAAAATTCAACTTTAAAGTGCCTTTCACAAGTTTTAAACTTCTTAAGGTTTGCTAAAACAGCCATAAAACTAGAAAGAAAAAAAACATATTATGAAGGTTTTGAGTGATAGATCAGCACAAAGTAGGAAGTGGAGGAAAAATGTGACATAAATTCCTGTTCAGTGTTACTGGTCCTCTTTTCTGCAAATCCAGGAGCTACACCTGGATCAAAAAGCTGTTGGTTGCCTGAGTGTTTATCAGTATTTATTGGGGCCAAATGGGAAATGATTCACTCATTCCACATCATCAAACAGGAGCAACTTTCATCTGCTGCTCATCAGTTTCAACTCAACGTGGCAGACCTGGATTTTAGCAAGCAAGTAACAGTGCTCTATCCATTATGGAAAGCTGAACAACAGCATAGGTGTCCTGGGGTTTACCAGATTTCCCCAGGAGCTATTGCTGGATCACTAGCCACAGCACTATCGTCTGATAAGGACCCAAAACTGCTATGTCGCTTCAGGGGGAAGATCACCGGGACAACAGCAGTAAAGAGAGATGGCCTTCAGGAGCTCAGACACTGACCAGGCAGAAAAGTGTTTTGGGAGGACAGTGGGAAATCAGAGCAATAGGTTGAGCAAAAATTGGGCAGAGATCCGAGACCAACTATAGAGCTATAAGACGAGGACAATGATAAAACATGTAATAGTCCTTTTGAAAAAAGAAACCAAAATACAGCCACATTCAAACTGATACATATTTTTTTGAAGGATATGTTGTATCTTCATTCAAGATTTGTCTCCACTGAGCTACTTCACCGTATGTCAGAGCCGTATTTATTCTTTTACTGATTGTGGGACTAAAGCCGAGAGACGTTCGTTTGGGGGTTTGTCTCTTGCTTCACTTTACTTGTCCTACTGTATTTGCTAGCAACGTTTTCTTTGGATCACTTTGCATCACTCAGCTCCTGAATAAAGCATTAACATACTTAGGGACTCAGAGGGATAACATGTTTTTTTTTCTTTTTCCTCATCTAGACTGACATTTTGGGGTTAATTTGGCTTTGCAACCTACAGTACCTAAAATGACTCTAATTGGATGGATTTCCAGAGTTTGACTGGACCTTTCTAACACAGAAATATTTTTTGATCCTAAGCTATTTTAGCTCCCAGTGTATGTTCTGAACCCTTGTCCTACTTAAAGGTGAGCTGTCCTTTTAAAGAAACATTTTCAGAACCATTATGCTGCCAGCAACGCTTCTTCCAGTGAATGTCAATATTAGTTTATATTGTGATGAACTGGCTACATTTCACAAAGGTATTTTCTGTTTAGTGAGGTTAAAAGCTTGATTTACACTTGACGCACAAAAAAGAGCAAGTACCTGTGCATCATCAGTGACAAAATGGTGTTGTACTTCCATGCTGTTGTGTCACCTGGTCATGCACCCCTGAATTTTAGTAAAATTCTGTGGGACCACCTTTGCACCATTCCTTTTATTATGACTGACATGCAGGCATTAAATATACCTTTTTTAATATATATTTTTCTTTAAGAATTGAAGAGAGAAAGTAACAGTAAACAAAACAAAAAAGGTTAAAATGTAAAATTGAATTACAAAGATAGACACATAGATTTGTTTTAAATTGCATCTATATAGAGTTTAATATCCTTTAGAAAGAGGTTACAGGCAATTTCCCTTTCATAATGTTTACCTTATGCATCTAAATCTCGGAAAGAAAGAGACTTGAGTTGAGTTGGATTTTTTTTTCATTAGGATATATAGCCTATTTTAGTATGTGAAGTGTTTCTTTTCTCATTTCCACTGGTTATGTGGTGTACTGTCTTTTGTGTTTTCTGTGTTTCGGTGAATACCGTAAAAACCATCAGCATAAAGTATAAAAGCCTACATCCATTTTCAGGCAAGTGATCTAAGCGAAACTCCTAAGAGTGACAACATCTCAGGTGTGAAGAAATGTCAGTGAATTTTATGAAATTGTAAATTTTCTTTTCAATCTTTTTCTATTCAATTCAAACATACACCTTATTTTGGTTACTGTAAGTATATAATCTATAGAGGTTTTAGATGAAAAAATGACAGGCACTAGGAGTGAAAGACAAACCCTATGCACCGCTCTCTGCAGAACATGATTGTAAATGGCAATCCTGAGAAGAATTACTGGAAGGTGACATTGACCCTGACACCACAGACGCGCTGCAATGAAGGAACCCTGCTGGTTTTATTTTCAGCAATATACATTTTTCTACCTGCTGGGGTGGCTTTGAGTCACCAGAACTGCACTGTCAGTGTTCAAAGTGCCTTAAATCTCAGAGGGAATACTCGAGTGACACAGTCCGCTGTTGCATGGAAATAAATGGCACTGGGGCTGGAGTAGGGAGCAGAGCACATTTCCTACATACCTCCCCCCTGTTCCCTCTACTCGCTGCCTTCCCCCTCCCACTTGGGGCTTGCCAGCGCTAAAAGCATGTTCTTCTCTCTCGCCTCTCTACCTTTGACATACTCTCTCACTTCTCTCTGCTACTCCCTCAGTCAAAGACAGGAGTCTCAAAGCAGCTGATGCTTCCCGTAATCCTCGCTAAGCATCATTTCATTGATGCTTTCTCTCTTTCTCTGCGTGTCTTTCAGCACTTTTCCATGGAACTGGATTTCACGGCTGCTGAGGTGACATCAGGTATCTGAATGCTACAGAGGCACAAGGAAAGAGCAATTGGAAGATAACTTTCCACGCTGCAATCCTTTATGTCCTCAGAGGAAGAGTGTTTGGTTTGTAATGCATGCCCCTTAAGGATATTTTTCCCTCATCACAACTGCTGGAGAAAGATTTTCCCCCATTTTTTGACCACAACAATTCATTTGTAAGTTCAATTTTCTGTAGAATCTATGGGGACTTTTTCGGCGTAATATTCCTGCCGTACCTGGAAAGTTTGGGACAAGACATGTCTGATGGAACCAAAGCTGTCTAATGAAGCAGTTTTTCTAAGACTGTCCAGGTATGAGTGTTTCATTTCAGTTTTTTTAGTTTGCTGACTGGTTTGTCTTGTTCAATGTAACATCTGTATAAGCACGCATTAAGGGAATAAGATGTTTTTATAGGTAAGCAATTTAAAGAGATTTCCACCAAAAATGATTTCTTTCTGGTACGATCTAAATCAGAGGGAACTTCAGTGCTGAGAAAATGTTTGCTCCTCATCACATTTCTTACTGCTTTGCTTTTGTCATAACTAAATATTTAAGATCATAAAAATAGTGGAAAAATCAGCCAGAAATAACCTACTATCGAAAGAAAAATTTAAAGGGGAACAACAAATTCCAAATCAACATTTTCCTGTGTGAAAGGTGTTTTCTCTTATGGATAAATGATGAATGGACAACGATAAGAAACATCTGGGTTCAGTTTCATAAGCAGAGCTGATTAGGACCTAGCCAGAGGGACCAAATCTGTTCAACAGGAAGCTGTCTGACAACATAAGCTAAGAAAACAATCTGGAAAACCAACTCATTTTAGTTCATTTGAATTCATTAGATACAGGTCAGTTTTGTAGCCTTTGGTACTCTACGGGATCTCAGTATGCATGTTTCCTTTAACGATCAAACTGAGCAAATTGTTTTTGTGAAAATATATAATCTAAAGAAAAATACAGCACTTTCGAATATACTTTTGGTTTTTACGCTTTGATGAGGTGTTGTTTTGATCACAGGACTCATGTGATCTGCAGTTGGACCTTACTGCATTCTAAAAACACAAAGTAGAAGATCAGAAGTAGTTGGAGGATGTTGGCGCCCACTAGAGGCATGGCTGAAACATGTTTACATCTGATGTGTACGGTGGCCCTGAAGTGCAAACTGCAACTACAAATCTAAAAGCGCAACTACATTAAGGAAATCACAACTACATAAAGCAAAGCACAACTACTGTACATTATGAAAAACAAAACTACATAAAGCAAAGCACAACTACATTATGAAAAACAAAGCTAAATAAAGCAAAGCGCAACTACATTAAGGAAAACAAAACTACATAAAGCAAAGCACAACTACTGTACATTATGAAAAACAAAACTACATAAAGCAAAGCACAACTACATTATGAAAAACAAAGCTAAATAAAGCAAAGCG
>NW_015150479.1:2421110-2427880 GCF_000732505.1 Cyprinodon variegatus
GTAATGGAAACAAAACATATGAGAGCCAACCATCCACAAATAGAAAAAAATATTCTTTCTACCAAGCTTGTGGTCTTGGAGCCCCTTCCACCCTTTTATTGATATACCATCTACACCCTGAGCTCCTTAGAGAGCTCTTTTATCTTGCCCATGATGGCTGATTGATTGGAAAGGAAACAGTTTATTCTGTTAACAGGTATGCTTCATAAACATTAGTTAAAATCTGAGGTTTTCTGCTGACTAACCTGTCTGACTGATGGCATTTAATTTTGGCATTTAATCAAAAAGGGCCCTGGCTTCTTTTCTTCTAAAAGATCAAATACTATATTTTTAGATCCAAAAATTCAAATCAGCTTCCAACTTTTATGTAATTTGTTTTCATTAGTAAAGCACCAGATATCAAAGCGGGCTGGTTTTCCCTTGATCAGAACAGAGCAGTCATTTTCAGATCAAATACTGTAATATTATTTTAACCTTGTTTATTGAATGCAACCAAACTATGGATCTCTCACACATTTCCTAATATAAATGCACAAGTTAACCTTTATATACTTTAATAAAACAGTTTCAGGTGAATTAAAAATAAAAAAGTATTTAGGGTTCATTCTGTGATGCATCAATTGAACAAAATGTTCAATGCATCTAAAACAACAACCTGTAGAAATCTAAATCTACAGGCTGGCTGGTGTATCTCTAGCTTTTATTGTAGGTTAAAGGTTAGTCTAATGTGCTTTCTCTTTGTGAAAGCACAAAGCATCAGGTGAATAAATATATGGTCTATACTTCTATATTAAAATACCTTGTCCTTCTAACTTGGCATGCCTAATGTTAAATTTCACTGAAACTAAACAGATCAGTCCTTGAACTTTCACAGTTTGTTTTTATTCGGTTCTGTATTTTTGTTAATAACAAAAGCCTGACTGAAAAATAGCAGTTATATTTTGTTCTGTTTGATTATTCCAACAATAAAGAAGTGAAAGGATGCAACAACCGGACCATATATGTTTTCAAAGATCAAAATGATTACTTTGGTTACTACATTTTTAAGTAATTTCCAAAGTCCGTTTTTGAACGAGTTAATCAATACCTCACACCTTGTCTTGGTGAGATTAGGTTAGATTTAGTTGATTTGGACTAATTCTAATGCTTATAATCAAAGTTTATCCTCATCTGCAGCTTTCTAGCACACACCTGAGGGTCTTGGGTGAACTGTTTGGTTTTGGTTTTTATGACTGAACTACCAAAAGTCTAACTTGCCTCAATACAAGTAAACCCAAACCATGAAAGTGCTACAACTATGAGCATAAACTATGACTACAACTACGAGGATGGCATATGTTACAGTTTTCTATTGTGTGTTCTCACATGATTTTCTTCCAAACCTAAAAATATGTCAGAAGCTAAATTGGACCATTTAACACTGACAAGGTTTTGGTTTGGATTCAGAGATGACTTATCGTCTCATGCAAAACACAATTACTAATCAGACATTCCAGCAGCTCCTTTAAGATTTCTGCTCCTGATATATCAGCCTCCTTGGTTTCTGTCTTATCTTTTCAGCAATAATAAGAGAACATCCTGTTTCACAGTTTTTTGGAATTTTCTCCAGCCAATGTTTCAGTTGCATGTAGAATGCCAAAAATCTTTCTGTACCATTCTGCTGACTAATTACTTTCTTCTTTCTATTGTTTTTTTTTTTTTTCCTTTACAAAATGAAGGTTATATTTTATGTTGGGGAAGCAAAGTTTGCATTAAAACATTTGGACAAATAAACATGACAAATGAACTTGTTGACCTTGTAATAACTCCTTTATTTTAAAATAAGAATAAAGTTCATCTGCTTGCACAACAAAACATTACACAACATGGATAGTTGATAAACATACAGACAGTTTGTCTGCACAAACAGAAACATCACTTTTTTGTCAAAGTTAGTTTAACACATTTAATATATAAAGTTAATATTTTAAAAAAAACTTCAAGGATATGCTCCTTTGGGAAATTAAAGGATAAGCTATTCTATATAAATGTCATATAAAAGTGTCATGCAATTTGATACAACATGTAAGATACTTTTAGAACTTCCTTCTGTGTTGCATGCACAAAATCAGGTTTGATCAAAGGAAAGTGGTGGCTGTTTGGGGTAACGTTCTCTGAATATGAGAAATGCAGGTTACTAAAAGACAAATGTATCTGCTTCTTATTCTATGTCTGTTTCTATCTCCTTGAACCCCAGTCAGCCTCAGCAGATGGCCGCTCACTCTGAGCCTGGTTCTTTCTGCTGGAGGTTTCTTCCTGTTAAAGGGGAGTTTTCCTCTCCACTGTCGCCACATGCATGTAGTGTGAGGGATTACTAAAGAATCAACGACAAGATGCAAGAGAATATCATCAACACAAGCTCATCCAGGAGGAGCATGACTTGCAAGTCTATGACTCGGTTTTCTTTGATAGAAGCTTTTAATCAATCTGACTATTGTCTTTACAAAGTGCCTTGAGATGACATGTGTTGTGAATTGACGCTATATAAATAAACTGAATTAAATTGTTTTAAAAATACTTATGCAGTCAAGAGAACTGAAGTAATATTGTTTGACCAAAAAAAAAGGAAAATGGTTGCATGCAAGTCTAGATAAACGGCCTGTTTCTCTGGTACACAAGTGACAGCATCATGTGTGGGAGTTTTGCTGCTGAAACCACTGGTGGACTTAATGAAAAGATTCTCTCAAAAGAGGATAACATTTTGTGGAAATTTTAAAGCAATATCTAACCATATCATCTAGAAGGTTAAAGCCTAATGCTACGTTGACACCTAAAGCAACAGAGGAAGCAGAGGCAGCTAGCTTACATGCAAAGTCAATGGTTGACGCGCATCAAGGCACAGCAAAAGGTCTGGTAGCGCATTTTGAGCAGCAGGAGCAGCACGTCTGAGTAGCTGAAGCAGCACATTACGAGTTTCTGAGCAGCTAACGTACATGAATCGCTTGAGAAGCAGCAGCTGGAGATCGAAAAATTTAACTTTTGCTGCGCGCCACGCTACATGAACCAATCAGAGAAGCTAGTCTGGGAGCTGGCAGGGAGACAAACACAGCACTGCTGAACCAGATCACAATGATCACTCTTCTGAAACAGTTTATTAACATCTAAATTAACTTGAAATGCCGAAATCTGCTGGCAAAACATGTTCAATTTTATTATACTGGTGCCTGCAGTTTGGATTTCATAGAGGGAAAACCCCTTTCAGTCGCGAACAGTAGCGGCAAACCACGAAGAGTCGACCGGGCCAGAGGCTGCTGTTGAATGGGATTCCTAGTTACTGCGACCCTGACAGCAAAATAACATTTGAAGGCAGGATGGTAATCTTAATAAACTGACTGCACAGAATAAGTTTTCAGGTGGACTTCTCACTTAAAAACATTAAAATAAATTTTTACCCACTGATCACAGCAAACATTGTTACAGGCAAGGAAAGGATAGGGTAGCACATGCGGTTTTGCTGCTTCTGCTGCTTGCGGTGTAAATGTAGCATAAGAATACCAACAAAATACAAATAAAACCATAATCAATGTTTTGGAGTTGCTATCATAAAACTTTGGTCTCATAGGAAAACATGGGGGAAGTTTAAAAAACAATCCACTAGACTTGGTTTCCAAGATTTTAAGACGTTTCGCTTCCCCTCCAGGAAGCTTTGTCAATTCAAATGTCTGGATCCGCAGTGAGTTTGAGGCTTTATATAGACAAGGCCTTGTATTGCTTGGAAACATGCAAATTGAAACCGACGAGTGGGTTGTTTGGTTCCATTGTTAGCCTGTCCGACCCACTTGTTGGTTTCAATTTTGCATAAGCAATACAAGGCCTATTCTATATAAAGACTCAAACTCACTGCAGATCTAGACATTTGAATTGAGAAAGCTTCCTGGAGAGGTGGCAAAACGTCTTCAAATCTTGGAAAACCAAGTCCAGTGGGTTGTTTTTAAACTTTTACGGAATGACTATGACCTGGATGACTGAGAATCTTCATCAGCATGGGGAAAGTTAAAAAGCTGTGTGTGATGAGGTGCCTAAACTGGCTTAGTAAAAGCAATTCATTTAGAAAGATGGGACACAAATCCAGCAAAGTATTTTGTGTTATATCGGTAAGGATAACCAGAATATTTGACCCAAGTCACACAGCTTAAAATGCAGTTCTTATTTTTTTCTTGAATTCAGAGCACAAAAGATTGTGATAAATCAAGCTAAAGTAAGACAAAAAAAATTGTAACCCGATGTTTTAACCTATTTTAGCCTGACCATTGTTTTTGTTTTGTTTTTATTCATAGCATGTCTATATCTGATTTTTTTGTTTTTTCAGAAACCAGGAATGACCACAGCAGCCATGGAGCCTGTTGGAGTCTTGGTGGAAAGGAGCACCAATGCAACGGACTCTCCACTGAGCTCTCAAGAGGATACAGCTGCTACATTCACCATTGGCACCATCCTATCTATCATGTGCTTGGTTGGAGTCTCAGGGAACATCTACACCCTGGTGGTCATGTGTCATTCCATGAGAACTGCAGCGTCAATGTACATCTACATTATAAACTTAGCTTTGGCAGATCTGCTTTACCTTCTCACGATCCCCTTTGTGGTCTGCACACACTTCTTGAAGGGATGGTACTTTGGAGATGTAGGGTGTCGGATACTAATAAGCATGGATTTCCTGACCATGCATGCCAGCATCTTTACGCTGACTATCATGAGCACGGAGCGTTACTTTGCAGTGCTCAAACCACTGGACACGGTCAAGCGGTCTAAAAGTTACCGCAAGGCTATCGCACTGCTTGTCTGGGTAGCCTCACTGATCCTCACATTACCTATGATTGTGACCATTAAGCTTATGAAAGTGGGTACTAAGGCAATGTGCCACCCCACTTTATCTGAACTTTCTTACAAGATTTACATCTCCTTTCTATTTTGCACAAGCATTGTTGCCCCAGGACTGATTATTGGGTACCTCTACATTCAGCTGGCACGGACTTACTGGATATCACAAACGGAAAGCTTCAAGCAGACCAAGAAACTACCTAATCAAAAGGTTAGTAACTTGCAAAAAAATCTGCATGTAGTGCAAGAGTGATAAGGAATGCTTTGGAAATTTATTGTTTTAATGCAGGCTTTGGTTAAACAAGATTTTAATATCTTGCTGTAACAATGTCATAAAATTCAAAGAATAGAAGGATTGCAAACCTACCAAGGCTTGCTTGGTGCATCCTAACTAACAGGCTAGACATTTCAGAGTATAAGTAAGGGAAGAAGTGTGGAATCCATTATTTTTTCTGTTTTGCTAAAATATTAACTGGCCATCTGTGCAATCAAATTTAATGCTCAACTAGTGTCTCTGATATTTACTTATAATTAAATAAATGTTGTCAGTTTTATCCAATAAGTAAAATTAGTCGATCCTAAGGCTTGAGACGGGGTCAAACCTTGAACCTCCAGTAGGTTGTTAATTCAAAATATCCTGCATAGGTCAGTGGCGACTGGTGGAGTTTTCTCCGGGGGGGGCTATAAATAAAAATAGACGTATACCAAAAACTAATCAAACATATACTTAGTTATCACAGCAGTATATTTATATGAATGTCAACAACAAAAAAACATAACTTTATTACCCTTTATACAGTAAAAACAAAAACATAATCTCGTGCAAGTTGAATATTTGTACATACATTTTGCGCTTCTGAGGCTTTGTGAAGGCAAATCTGTGTTTTGCATGGTCCAATATTGTGTCACAAACCTAAAACAATTATGTACCAGTTTTATGCATCAGCTTTATATACTTTTAATTTATAAAACCAATTTATTTTCTGGGAATGAGTTTATTTAAGAGCAACTATGCAAATTAGTCAATATCTAGAAAATGTACACTATATGATATTATTTCCCATGTGAATCCCAGATTGTTCATGCTTCTTTGACTTTTCTAAAAAGTGCTTTAAATCAGTGTTACCTGTCTTTATCCATGCTGAATTAGAGTCTGACGTTTTAAAAATGAGGCAGGGAAAAACAGAATAAAGTGTTAGACATTAGCCAAGCCTTCTTGCTAAACCAGGTCCTGAAAAGAGTGTACCGTCTCCAAGCCCTTTCACCTCTAATTTCTCTTGCTGGAAGGGACTTTACTTAGTAAAATTTTTCTCGCACCATTTCTTTCTCTCTCTCCAATGATCATCTCCAACTTCCGCGACTCGATGTGTCAATCAGACCCACTTTGACTGTAATGTCAGTTCCTGTCAGCTATGGCCACAGGAGCTCTCCTATCCTTTTGTTTCTGCCCAAGTACAACTTTTAACGAAAGTCAAATTTTTGCTCCCCAGGGCGGAAATACATCACCAATCCGACAACGAACAAAACAGCTTTACTCGTCATTAAAGATAAAATATTTATCTTGCACATCTAAAAGATATATGAATATATTTCACAAAGTTTTTATTTTATAATGTAATTTTTTTTTTTTTTATGTCTTAATCATCGTTATTGGGTGGGCTGGGCGGCCCCCTAGCACCCTCTATTGGCCAGTCTCCACTGACATGGGTAATGTGGAGTACTTAAAGGAGAAGTTCGGTTTTTTACACTTTAAGCCCATTTTCTGTAGTGTCCAGGATGAAATCGAATGATCGACACCAAAAGTTTGACAATTGCTCCTGTCTCTGCTTTTTCGCTCATTTAGAATCCACCCTCTGGCTGCTTTAGAATGGCTAGAATAGAGCATGTCCGATAATGCCCTTAAAACAACC
>NW_015150479.1:2428560-2437642 GCF_000732505.1 Cyprinodon variegatus
GGTTGTTTTAAGGGCATTATCGGACATGCTCTATTCTAGCCATTCTAAAGCAGCCAGAGGGTGGATTCTAAATGAGCGAAAAAGCAGAGACAGGAGCAATTGTCAAACTTTTGGTGTCGATCATTCGATTTCATCCTGGACACTACAGAAAATGGGCTTAAAGTGTAAAAAACCGAACTTCTCCTTTAAAGCAAACTAATGTGATAAACTGGCCAAGTTTGTGCTTTTTGAATAAGAAAAAAATCTTTTCTGTTTTATAAAGTGTGCCAAAACATATACCAAAGGAATGCTGAAGATGGACCTTACACTCTATTTTTGTCAAACTATAACCAGTCAAAGCTTTTCTTTCCCATCACATTTGTGGGTTTTAAACAAATCACTCAATAAAATATAAAACTGCCCAGAGACACATTTTTTCTATATTTGATTTTCACTGGGATTCCACTGGAAGCAGTTTATCAATATTGTGTATAAACTATTCCATGATAGGAAGCATTTTACCTTCATTGGCAAAACTATAGATTAACAGACGCATGAAGAGAAGAGAATGCTTTTTTAATGTGCTGTATGTCTATGATGATTCATATTTATCTGCTTATCTTTTCTTTTATGTTCCTCAAGGTGCTGTACCTGATTTTTACCATTGTGCTCTTCTTCTGGGCGTGTTTCCTGCCTTTTTGGATCTGGCAGTTGCTTGACCAATTCTGTTCCTCATTGTCCCTCTCCTCCAAAGTCAAACGAAACATCAACTACCTGACCACATGCCTCACGTTCTCCAACAGCTGCATCAACCCGTTCCTTTACACGCTGCTCACCAAAAACTATAAAGAGTACCTCAGGAAACACAAGAGGTCCTGGACTGCCGGAAGCTACTTTAATAGACGAAGTCGTTTTCAGCGATCGCCCCGAAGGTCGCCATCTGCCAGCAGTCAGCAGTGCACCGAGAGCTTCATGCTTACACATACAGCTTCACTGCGAGCTCATAACAGCAGCTTGTAAGGTAGGGGGAGCTTTTTTTGGCCTGAATTTGAGAAAAGTGTGGATGTTTCCCTTTTTAACATTGATTTATTTTAACAATTAAACTTGTTAAACTGGCTGCAACGTGAAGGCTTTGGTCCTGCGGCTTGTTCTCTTTCTCTGTTTTCACATCCATGTGTACAAGGGATATTTATTTTTAGGATTCTGAAAACATTTATGTTTATGTTTTTTCATTTTCTTTATATGCTGTCTAAACATGTCAGCAAGGTTTTGACAACAAGGGTTCTTTTATGTTAATTTGAAGTTCAATTTGATGGAAATTCATGTCAAGGGATATAATCCTAACTATCAAAATAAGACAAAAACATTTGAAATCATTATATTACATATTTCAAATGGAGTTATATTTCATCTTAATTTATTCATTATTTTGTTAAACCAAAAAAAGTCTTCCATCTTCTGCTAATCATCAAAAATGTACCAAAATTAACTAAACCCTACGTGAGAAAAATTATTTCCAGTTTCAGTGAGTCAGGATTTGAAATGTTAAACTCCACTTGACATATTAAGTCCTGACAATTTTTAAACCTGTACAATTAAAAATAAATAAACAATTTTATGGTGAACCTGTTTTTGAGCAGGAAGCAGGCTAAAAGAACTCCAAAATTAAACAATTTCACAAATATGCAATGACAAATTCATCTGCAAAGGTCTACAGAGCAATTTCCATGGTAACATGGTAAGCTACTGCACATTTTAGCCAAAGCTGCCCTGGGCCCACTGACAGAAAAAAAAGCTGCTGCACAGTGCAAACACCTGACCCTCTGACCATCGATAATAGGTGATATTGGTGAAGTGTCTTATCCAAAGAAATGAAGCCAGAAATGAACAGAAACAGGGGTGAATCTGACAGCCTCTAATTGCAGGAGGAACTCCTGCACTGCTACCTCTATGGCTTTGACACCCTGCAACAATCTGCTGACAGCCATTATAGATATTGCACATCACATGAACCTGTAATCAACCTTCCTGAGTCGACAGCCTACCAAAACTACTCCAAAATGGTAAACATAACACACTCAGGAGGTCACCAAACATGAAGAACAACATCTAAAGCAGTGTAGGCATCACCTCTGTTAGGCTCAGAGTTCATCATTCAACAAGAGGAAAGACACCGAGCAAACGCTGGTTTAGGGCCAACCTGTCACTGGCCAAGAGGAATTTGAAGGTGCATCTTATATTTCCACAATGCTTTGATTTTCTTTGAGGCATTTAGGGATATATTCTCTAGACTAGTGAGGCAGAAGACTTGATATACTGTAGTATTTTGGAAACTGTGCTTTACATTATACGTGTTATGAAACTATTAAAAGATTTAAGATTGTTGATTGTTATGGTTTGATGGCCTCGGCCCTTGCAAGGCCATGATTGCTGCTTTCAAGTAGAAAATACTGAAGGGGGGGTGCATTTGCAACAGTACATTATTTTAATTGATAGCTAACTCTAATCCACACTAGCAAGTCCAGCTCCGATAGCAAAAATAAAAAATAAAATGAAATTATGCAGTGGCTTTGTGAAAGTCTAGAGTTAAATTTGACGAAACTGCTGTGCCTTGATCTTCAACAACATGTTGTAGATAAAAAGTGATGTGCAGGGTAAATGACAGGTTGCGGACAGTTTATCACATGACCAAAACCCCCCAAAAAATGAAGTTAAGCCTACAAATTTACTTTGGTAGCTTTAGAAGTGTAAGGTAACCTGTATACTACAGTTTCTCAAGAATAAGGGTTAAGGGTAAGGGATGGGTAAGTGGGAGATTTTGGATTCACAGCTCATGTAAACATTTTGCTACAGCATGACATGAACCCTGGGTGTCAGCTACTGATGAGAGGGTTATCCCCATCGCATCAGTATCTGAAAGGCAGCGGACTTCACCAAGCTTCAATATGTGATGAGTTGGGAGCAAAACTGTACTGGTTTAAAAGGCTCAACATTAGTCACCATAAACACTTTGTGGCCAATAAAGGTGTCAGTATCACTTTAAGGTTTAGTGGGTAATACTTTTTTAATACAAGCTCAGGTTGGTTTATATCCACCGTTTTTTGTTTTTTTTTCCCCCGATACATGATATCATAGTTTAAAAAAGCATTTTTTGTATACAACTGGGTTATCTGTATGAGATCTTAACAATTGTTTGATGATCTGGGACATTTAGGATTTAAACAGAAAGGAAAACAATAAAAGGAAATAGTGGGCTTTTTTAAGGTGTGAAAAAACTTTTAGGCAACAAATGATCTCAAATTGAATGTCGGCTTCCACTAAGGTAAACACATTCCTTTTGATTTAGACAGATTTTATTTGTCATTTTGTTTTTTGGTTTTAAAGGGAAAAAAAAAAAGAAATTTCAGTTAGAAAAAAATTCAATTTTAAAAGTGCAGCCTTGAAAAATTGTAAAAATGACTCTAAATTTACAGTTCTAACGTTTCTTTTTTCTTTTGTGGTTATACTTTTCTTAAAAATATTGTGGGTTTCTACATTTACCCCCAAACATTTATATTTTATGTTCTAATTCAGCAGTTGGGAAGTCAATCTTTGTAAGCTTTTGTTTGTTGTTTTTGGTATAGATTTTAGCACCTGGTGGAGCTTTCTGGCTTAAACCATAAGTTGTTTTTTTTTCCTGTTTCAAGCAGAATGGTCCCCTAAGTCTCAGGTATTTGTTACCTTTAGCAGGTTATATGTCAGGATTGCAGTGCATTTACAGCTCCACACACCTTTTGACCAGCTCCCCTGTGCCTGCTGTGGATCAATGTCCTCACAGTAGAAACTTCCCCATGACTTCTTTTGGCTTTCTTATGAGACTCTTCTAAAATAGCCAAATGTTTTCATTGTGTGTCAAATCATTAATAAAGTTCTCCCACCTGGCTGTGAGACCTACAGTTCTACCTGGTCTTGTAAGTTTAGGTGGATGGCCATGTCTCTGTAGTAAACAGTTGTAATTTCCTGTTGGCTCTATAGAAGATCTTCAATTTCCAATCAGTGATGTCATAGTGGCTGGCCTTGTTGTGTTAATAAGAGTGTGTCTGATTACAGGTTCAGCATTTTGGAATTTTAATACAGCGTTATCGTTCTATTGAATCACAATTAAAATCTCAATAAAAAATCAGATATTTTGTGATTGTAATTTGTCAAAATATAAGATGAAAATATAAAAGGATAGCACACCTTTTGGAAGGCACTATAGCTTTAACATGCAGTAGAAACAAAAAGCAAATGTACTTCTCATGTGGTACATTGGAATGACAAAAAAAATAGATTAGATAAAATGTGTTCTCGGGCCCTTTTGGACATTGAGTTGTTATTATTTTTCTTTTGTCATCTCTTCTCTTTAAGTGTTGAGTTTTTAAATACATGTGCTTTCTTTCAGAAGATAAATGCTGATCCAGCTATACCATACAATCTTATTTTATTGGTAGAAAGTTTAAAGTTTTCTGGTCATTTCATTAAGTCACTACAAAAAAATCTTACAAACTTGAATATGTTTTTAAGACTTTTCTCTAAGACATATAGTTTATTATCCTTGAACAGATAGATAATTCTTCCAAATATTCTAAAAATGTTAGGGTCTTTGAACCGCTCGATCTATGGCAACTTAAATGCTTTCTAACTGTAGTTTTAAAACATGGTTACAAAACAATGATACAATAAAAATCCATTTTCTTCCTGGCGGTGGCAGAGCCACTACATTTTCATTGGGGTGCTTAGGCAGAGACCAATGTGCACTGACAGGTGGCGGAACATTGATAGGCAGCACAACAAGTTCAGGTTCCATCCATACTAATCAACTGAATCAACAGGAAAATGACAAAACAATACATCTTTATTGTAAAAATAACTCATCAAAGATTTCATTAAAGCCCTTTTTTTGCAACGTTAACAAATATTGCCCACCCCAGTAGGGGTGGTCAATATGTAATTCAATCAGATGATATTTGGACTGTCATATATTGTTTATGAACACACACTCAACAAATTAAAGTGTGAATTGAACACAAATCATGGTGAAACAGATAATTCTGCATATATATGAAATAAATTCACCACAAGTTCCGCTAAAAATATAAGAGTTTATTGACGAAAAGTCAAACAAATTTCAGTTAAAAACTCCTGACTAAAACTAGTGAAACTTAATTAAACAAAGCTACTATATAAATAAAAAAAGGAAAAACATGGTGTTACTCCTCTCGAGATAATAAAGGCTCAATGTTGTTCTTTTGGTTTTAACAGCCATTTATTGTGGACACGTCTTATAAAGCCCCAAAAAATGCTGTCAGAACTAAGAAGGGAAACAGAAACCCAAATTAGCTCAAAACAAATATAAAGCTTTACACAAATAAACATAAGTAAAACAAAGTCGTACCTCATTGGCAGCATAAATTCCAGAGGAATAAAAAAAACTAATACAGCTTTTCTCAGAAAACCAGTCTTAAATCTTTCTGGTGAAACTTCTTGAAAAAACAGGTGCAAAAAAGAATTGTGTCAATCAATCTTTCCCATGGGCAACAACGTGACATGCGGAACAAAAAACATAGGTTCCTCCTTACATTTTAACGAGCTTTTTAACCAATCCACATAAACATAAATTTACTGAAAGTTATTTATTTATTTATGATTAAACTTTTTATTTTAATACTATGATCTATTAACTCTCGTTTTTAACTAAATATTTAAATGAGTTGACTCTGATGGCAGCTACACATGGTTAAAACCCTTAATTTGTAAGATAATGTAATGAGCTAGCATGGATTTCGTATTTGAGAACCAAACTTTTTGCTGAAGAATTTTGGCATTATTTAGCTGAAAAATGTTTTGTTGAAATGATTTGCATTATCATAGCTTTAAAGAAGGTGGAAAATTCAATCATAAAATGCTTGATATCAAATGGATTATGTCTATTCAGTTACATGTATCCACATATACACCATTTCGGTATATATGGTGGTACAAGAGAGCCACAATGTATTTATGTTGATGTTTCTATGTTTTTTTTTTTTTCTAAGAACATGAAAGCAAATTTGATACTTCAATATTAAAATATATTTAGAAACAGAATTAATAAGGTGGTCACACTATACCAAAGAAAAGAAAAACTGTAATCCTCCTTAAAAAATGAAGAATCATGTGTTGATAAACTAAATCAGCCAGCTGTCAGTCAGTTCCGTTGGAGGCGAGACAACATGAGAAGTTTCTTTAGATTAGAGCTGTTTCTAATTGAAGTGGATTGAAATGTTACAGTACGGCTTTGCCATGGCCACTCCTAGCGCCACCACTGGCTGCTGGATATTAGGGAATGTTTGAGTAATAAACTGCAAACACTGCAAGATGCTCCAATGACAGAAACAGTTGTTTAGTCATTTTAAGCAGAAGAAACAAACCTACTGTGTTTTACAGTAATATTGATGCTAGCCACACAGGAAGACAAACAACACAAATCCAAAGCTGACAATCACTTGGAAAGTATGTAGCTATGTTTGCTGTGATGTCTCACTATGCTGTCTGTACACAGTGTGTGCCTGATTTGTTTTATGAAATGCAATGTACTGATGTTGACCATACCTTGCAAGGGGACAGGGCTTGGGTTCATATTTTCTTTTTGCACACACGCACACTCATTTGAGATTGGACTGTGGGTTGAGGAGTCTTAATGCCCTAAGAGAGTTAAGAGCGCTTATGTAAACTGTCAGTCTGGATCCAAATTAAACGGATGTCACATGAAGTCCTATTAGACAGGGACATGATCTTAAAAGAGGGTCACATCAAAATATATATAGTATATGATATGAATGGTTTAGTGTTTTCCTTTCACCCATCGTTGGGTTTTATTGGCTGTGTTTTGGGTTATATTCCTGCAACTTAGATCTGTAGAAGCTTTTCTTTTGTTATCTTTTTTTTATGATTTGTCATTATCAGTCTTTCCTAAATGTAAGTTTTTTTCCTTTCAGGTTAAATGAAAGGAAGTCAGCGGATTTCGCTCACAAATCAGTTTCCTTTCATTCTAAAAAAGATCTTTCTAGTTAGATATAACATATCTCTTTTGGTGTTCCATTTAAGGGAGGTTTTGCTCAGCTGTGAGGAACAGAACGTCAGCAACGGTTTTAATGTAAATGGGATTCTCATCAACCATTTTTTTTTTGTATGGATTTTCCAAAGCACCATGCACACATGAATCTCTATGAATTTCCTTTTTATGTTCACTTCATGCAAACATGGCATTTATATGTGCTTCAGATTTCTCACAACTCTTAAAAACCCATCTTTATGCGTTGCATTTTTCTGGTTTGAGTACCCTTCATGCGCTGTGAAAAGAGTTTTAGAAGCATTTGACAAGGAAAGTGTCTACAGGCAAAACAGAAGACGTCCTGATTCTGTGAATTTCAGACCTGCTTCGATGTGACTACCATGTCTTGTCAAAGGCTCTCAATTTTTATGGAATTACCTTCAAGTGTGGATGTTTAGGTCAGTCAGTGAATGCTGAGATATATAAAGGGAGGGAGGAGTCAACTAATAAAAATATTTTGTGCTGAGTATTAAATGCTCTGGATAATTTCATTAGATGGGAGTGAAATACTTTGTCTATGTAGTAGGCCTATATGATGATAAGGGACAAGATGTAGCCTCTCTTGGTACCAAATTCTTTTAATTTGTGTCTTTTTAAAATGTCTGTGTACACTGAGCAGATCTTCAAAGAAAATGCAAAGTTATTTGCGTTTTCAGCCTAGCTTTTTTTCATGTTTGTGCGTTCATCAATATGCAGATCATAACATTGAACAAACTGATCAATATCATTTGTGGAAGATGTGCAAATGTAGAATTTACCATGTGTTAAGTATTTTTGTAAATCGCACACTTATAGTTACAGGCATTTTTTTAGGACTTCTATTCAGGTAAAATCTGACAAAGACAAACACCTCCAGCCACTGTAGCCACAGAAGAGGCACTAGTACAAAGCAAGAGCATAGAGAAAGATTCTGCACGCATGTAAATGTATTTAAACTGATAAAAATAATGATGGTAGAAAAATATTTGCAAACGAAAAGTGTCAATACAGGCAGGCACAATTTAATGCAGTGGGACGAAAGACAACCTTTAACAGTACGGTGTCTATTTGTGGGTGTGATTTGCTCTTCAAGCCATCCATAATGTCTCTCCTTGTTTTTGAAAAATAAATTTTAACCCTAAAATGACCTTGTCTTGTCAAAATGTCTTTTTAACTTGCTGCTTTCCCCTAATGCAAATGCCATTCATTTAACCAGTAGATATCTCCTTGGAGAAAAATCGACTTTTTCTTAGTTTTACTGAAAAAACAGCATATAATAATTATAACTGGGGAGGAGGAAAGACCCTCATGCTTCAGTAACTGCAGCTGATCGGATAGACTGTTTTGTTTAGTTAAAAGCGCAATATCACTGCAGCAGAAACAGAAATATGGTCTTAAATCTTGATCTGTGTTCAAACCCATTGCCTATACCCTCCATTTGAATTTGACAGGCTGTTCTATCAGTAATTTGAGGTTGTCAGGCTGTTTGCAGTTGATTTTGCCTGAGGGGCTCTTGCCTCAAGCAAGTTCAGCAGCTACAGCTCTCCAGCTTCTCATTGACACTTTGGGAGCTCCCTCCTACTGACAAAATACAACTTCTTCCTATTACAACCCAACAATTAAAATTAATGAAGCCACCAAGTATAACTCATAGATATTTCTATTTAAAACAAGCTACATACCCTCTTTTTTGTACAGTTGCTGTCAAAGTCAATCAAAGACACTGACTTACCATAGCCTACTACACCAAGAGGTACTTTAGAGGGAGACCTGCTGGTGATCCTGTCCTACTGCAGGGTTCTTAAATTTCCTTACTCATGATCTGGTGTTTTGCACATTTTAGATGTGTCCCTGCTTCTACACAACTTAGTAATATGATCGAATTACATCCTGAGTTTGCGTAGTTTCTGGTCTTATACTGTTTATTGGACTCAGCGTTGTGGAGGAGATGCATCCAAAAGGTACACTTAACTTTAAGATCATCCTCTTTGATTTATCCATTGCAAATAA
>NW_015150479.1:2438287-2449509 GCF_000732505.1 Cyprinodon variegatus
AAACAGCTGTACTTATACTGATACAAACTTCCACACCTGTACTCTGTTTACTAATTAAATGGTCTTTTATTGTGGGTATTTGTATAAACAGGGTGTAAAAGGTCAGAGAACCATGTATTGTCTTCTTCATGATAGCATAGTGAATAGCACTAGTGCCTTACACCAAGATTTGTCCCAGGTTTGAAAGTTAATGTTTCTTCTTGGAGTTGAAATGTTCTGGCCATGCATGTTTGAGTCTAAGCTGGAAATTCTGGCTTCTTCCAACATTTATGCACTGCTTTATAAGGGTCTTTCAAAAATGAATATCCATAAGCTTGTGGTCATAAAAAGGTGAACTAGTTAAGAAGATATGGGTATTTGTGCAAGTTGCTCTAAGGAATGGAGATTATTTTTAGGGTTTCCTTCTTAAATGTAACATGCCTATTTGGCTTTATGTCCTTGAACAGTCCCAAACCTCTACAGGCAAACTGAAGGAACAGGATGATAAATGTGTGATGAGCACAGATACGCTGATAGGGTGAGGTTGTGTCATACACTATAATAGCAGTGACCCTCTCACTTCATTATAAACTTACAAATGAAGGCACAAATGGAGGGCAGTAATATATTTGGATGTAATTTCTCATTGAAAATGTTAGGAATGCCACCAAGTAAAATTTTATTTCACTTTTTCTTTTTAGTTGCATTAAATGGTTCTGATCCTGGGGTGCAGTTTGTGTTTATTGTTCCCCGGTTCTGAACAAACACATGGTTGTAAATACCTATCCACTGACCCAAGACAAGACTGTCTGCACACAAAATGGCATTGGACCAGAGGGCAATTATCACCTTACACAAACACCAACGCATTTAAAAAAAAAACACCTCATGCTCCTTTGCTTGTTCTTGCACAGTGTACAGGAGCATCTCCTAATCTCTCACCTCCTACAGCTTCCTTTTGGGATTCTCAATTGATCTCAGTGGAAATTGTTTCCAGTGCAGCATGTGTAAAATGCATTTTGCATTTTAGCAGCTTAGAGTGTTCCATTTGCTTTTCTGGTCTCAAAATAGAAATTGCCTGTTGGACCGTGACGATGCTCAACACTGCAGATGCAGCCAATGTGACTTATCACACCTAACCACTCCAGTAAATGTAAGGTCCCATAGAAGGCATGTTATTTTTTTCCAAATTTAGCTTTTCCCATTTTTTCTTTTATTAAATATGATTTTATTTTCCCCCCAAGGTATTTACATGCAATAACCCCTCTAAATTACAATGTAAAAACTGCAATGGAATGGTTTGTATGACAACCACCAGTAGGATCTTTCTTTGTTTAAAATCAATTTAAATGCAACTTTTGCTTCCCTGAAGCTAATTAATGAAAGCATTTTATTATAAAATGACAGTGCATTTTGTGTCTAGTTTGATCTGTTATACTAATGATAAACAAAGCTTTATGCAAGACCTTCTATCCAAGCATACATATTGTCACAATTTTGGTTCTGTTTAAGTTTTCTTTTTGAGTTTTCAGTTTTCACTTTGATCCCAATTCCTCAATTCCTAAATAATTTAATTCCAAATTTTGTGGCATTTTCTGGACGTATTTGTTTGCTCTCTGTTGCCTCTTGTGGTCTCCTTCTCCCGAGCTCCTTTCTAGACTCCTCTGTCCACACCTGCTCCCAATTGGCTGATTAGCCTGGTCTTTGTTTCTCTCTCCCATATATACACCTCCTGCTCAGTCATCGTTGCTGGTTTGTCATAATTTATTTGCACCCTTGTTGTGAGTATTGCTGGTTTTCAGAATTTGGTGGATTTATTTTTTTGGATTTTTGCTTCTGTTGCCCTTTTTGGTTAATTCAATCTTGCAAGAAACCACCTCAGCTTCAGTCTCTGCATATAGGTCCTGTCAAACCTCCACCCCACTGACACATATTACATATAACAGAATAATAGTTAATTTTCAATAGATATGACCTCATTATAAGGAGGTAGAAAATAAATCACATATAGTCTTTGGGGACTTATTGTATATGTACTTGTGGGGAGCAATGACTGGTCCCCATGAGAAGAAGTTGGAGTGGGAATTAGGTTGATGACTAAGGGGTGAACTGAGTTTAGGTTAGGTTTAAGTATATATTGGTAATAGTTGGGGTTACAGTTTGGCCATAGAAGTGAAAATAAAATGGATAGAAGTCAATGGCAAGTCCCCACAAGGATAGTGTGACACAACAAGTGTTTGTTTGTGTGTCTGTATGGTTTTAAAGGTAATTTAATGTTGGTGTTATGTTGTTCAAACAAGGAAAATAATTATATTGAACAGTTTAGTTAATGGCATGTGGAGATGAAGCAAAGCAGAAGCTGATTCAGAACATCAATGATAACATTTTATGCCAAAGTTGCAAGATACTGCATCTGGGCAGCTTTGTGATTTCCACATCTACATCATTCAGTTTTGCCCTTGAAGGCAACATGTACTATAGATGTTCCTAGTAGAGAAACATACCTGTATTGGCTTGATGTCCTTGATATGTCAATTGCTCAGCTCTGGACTCTGAAGTTCTACTGTAAAGTGTCTGAATTCATACATGATTTAGAGATTCCTCTGAAACTATTGCATTTAGGTGTAATATCCTCCCTTTAGTCATACATGGTTAGACCTGATATTGTCAACATTCAGCAAGCCTTTATTTCAAGTAAGATAATTAGAAATTATCTGGAACCTGGATGTTTATTTTTTTTAGAATGAGCTGAATGCATTATTTACACATGTCCTTAAACAATATGCTCCCTATTTCCTTTATTTCCCAAACCACAGATTGGTAAGAGGAAGCAGTTTAGATATGGAATCCAAGGGAAAGGATGAGAACTTCCAATGGTAGTTAGTCAAAACTCTATGTTCTTATAATGTTGCGTGTTTGCTGAGGGATTCACACTCTGCAGGAGCTGATCTGGTGCAGCACATTGCAGTCATGTAGTGGCCATGAAGAGCAAAAGCAATCAATAGGACATCTCAATGTTTGCTTACAGCACAGAATTAATGCATAATGTATCTCTGCAGCTTTCTCTTTATGTTTGATACGTTATCTGTGAGGGCAATGGATGAGTACTCTAGTCTTGGCTACAATGAAGAGGTTTATGGTGCCTTACAAAAGTTTTTTTTTTTTTCGTTTGAACTTTTAAAAAAATGTTACTGCAAAAATCCAGTTTGTTGTATTGGGAGTTTTACATGGTAATGGTGCAACACAGAGTGCTAAGCAGAAAGTAAACAATACATGATTTTATTTCATATTTTTTCCTTATTTTTGTGGCAAACATCTATTTACCTTTCTTTAATTGGATGCTTAAATAATAAAAGTCACAGTTTTCTGTCAGTGTACATCAGTATCTATCCAGTTCCTGTGTGAAAGCCTCAGATATTGGTTCGAAAATATTAGTCACGAGGTAGCATCATATCGACCAAGGAATACAGCAGACAGGCTTTTACATTTAATAGAGCTTTACTTCAAAGTTTTTAATTTATTGCTTGGCTGCAAATTTGCCATGCATTGTGAGTGATAGATAAAAGCAGCTAAGTAACACAGTTTAGGACACAGCAAACAGTAGAGGATGCATGCCTTATGGCCATCATTCAAAACACCATGTGTAGCAGGAAGGTGTCATTTCCACAGTAAACATAGTGGCCGTCTCTCAATTCACAAAAAAACAAGTATTGACTCGTGTCCTCGCCAAGTATGTTCTTGAGAAGAACACAGGAAAGTGTGGACTCAAGGAGATTGGGAGCACGCAGCATAAATATGGGTCAATTGGAACAGAAGCGTACTCATGACATCACCACACGCTCAGCTCGTCTGGAGCTGCATTTCACCTCCAGTTATTAATAGTCTCCAGATAATAATAAATTCTGACTTTTTTCATTTATTTGGGTAATAATAATTAGCAAAGTCAGATAAACGCAAATAAAATGAACATTTTGTCAAATAAAACAAAAAACTCACCATCACAGCCAGAGGTCCTTCGCACACGGCTATGGCGAGAGAGGGCTGCTGCAGACGGGCTAAGATCAGCCCTGGCTGCCGTTACTCTCGAAGGTCCTCTGCCGTGGTCCTCTCAACTTCGGAAATTGTTTTTGTAATTACACATTAAATCGGTAAATGGGCCATATAGTGATGCTTGGAAGTATAATGTTCTCGACTCAAATGATATGAAAACGTATTTTTATTGAACAACAGCAACAGAGAATATAACTTTTTACTTAATACTCTGAGCTCTGTGAACGCTGCATTGGGAGCTGCTGCTGCAGTGCATGCTGGGACAGTTGTCAATCTCAAGAATGGATAAAGTCTGCTCTGATGCATTCTGGTTAAATAGGAGGTGGGAGAACAAAATCTGGAGACTTTGTCCGTTCACGCTCTGCTGTTCTTGCAAATTGGAACAGTACTAGGGCTGAGGCTGATGACGTTTCACGAGTACATGGGAACACACAAGTACACATATTGAGAAATGGTGATTCAGTTGCAGGATATTCTCTTCACTATAGATAGGGTCAGAGCTAGTCAGAGTTGGTGGGTTGATGAGTGGGGAACTGGGAAACCCTAGATTTAAACTTGCTAGAGGCAGCATCTCATTTAAACCGGGTCCGGCAGAAAACCGTCATGTTGAGCCTGGTTCAACCAGAGGTTTCTTCTAAATGGAGAGTTTTTCCTCTCCACTGTCGCTTTATGCTTGCTCATCAGGGACAGGTTCTCTCAACCTGTGTTATCCAACTGGACTTCCATCTTCCAGGTCTCTGAGTGAAGCTCTAGTATCAGCTCAGTCAGTCCACTGGTTCTCCCCATAAATCTCAGCAGACCGTCTCTCTAACCAGCAGTCTACAGACTGACCAGCTTCATCTATCTCCACTCCACCAACAGTTTCAGGCCTGGGGGGAAACAGCCCTGTTCTTTACTCCTGTTCATGCATATCTGTCAAAATGCAGTGCTATGTTCCCTGCCAAGGTCTGAGCGCCAAAGACCAAATAATTATATTATTACATTTCTTCTAATTGTCTTTTCTCTTCATGTGAGTTTTTCAGATTGAACTGTATTTAGGGAAGATGTGATCATTTCTGCAGTGAACACTTTTGGGTTTTAACATTCTTTGGCAGAATCTCATCTCTTTGCTGATATGCTTTCTCAAAGTAAAAGAGTTGCTTCTTGTGAACAGTTTGCTGAGGTGATGTTAACAATAAAGAAGAAAAGGAAAGTGTCATGCAACATGACCTCTCAACCTTCAACCTCTAACCTACTTATCTTATTTCGGACTTCTGTTTAAGTTTGATCTAAAAGGTAAGGGAGAGTTTTCAGTTCAACCTCACTGTTTTTTCCTCCAGCTAATTGTGTAGTTGCCATGGAAACACTCACAGTTTATCATCTCTCTTGTGCCACCTTTATAAACCTTTGCTCTCTACGTGTGCAACGTTCAGCAAATGTTTTTATAAGCCTCAGATTTTTTCAGTCTTGTCATTTTTCATGACCACAAACTTCAATGTTTTTTTGAGAAATTGAAATGAACATTAGGTAAAAGAATCAGAAACTGTGATGCATGTGTATTTCTACTTACCCCCCCCCCCCCCCCTAATTTTCATGAAAAGTCTTTATTATCCAACTCAATCTGTTTTTAACATAAAATTTCAACATCACAAATATTTTCCTTTGTAAACGGTCAAATTTTATAGCCTCTACGCGGTTTTTCACAAATAACCCTGTATTTAGCTCCATCTTTTTTCCTTATTGTCCTTGAAAGGTTGGTCTTACATGAGAAAAAGATCCCCACAGCATAATGCTGCCCTCACTATTTGCTACTGTCGAGAAAATGTATCAAATAGGATTTTCATACTCCTTCTTTTCTCATTACTTGGTTACTTTTTGTATGCCGCGCTCTCACAGATTTTTTTCTCTGAAAGACACTTGAAATCCTTCTACAACAGCTTCTGGTTTTTGTTTGACACACAGATGCACTTTTTTAATTAATAAGGTGACTGAGAGATGTAAAATGACTGCAGCGGATTTTAGGCCGTCTGAAAAAAAAGTTTTACGCATACTTTCCAGATAAAATATGTGCTGCATTTGGAAATATTGTTTTTTCCCTCTTTGCTATTATTCATTGTTATTTGATACTTACATAGGATTCCTAAGGGGCACTAAAAGGATGTAACTGTAAATTTAAATACATTTAAAGGAGCATTGAGCATTTCAAAAGGTTAAATATATTGTTTTCTTTCCCATACTCTCCCTTACAATTACCAAACATTTACAATGAGTGTTCTCTATTTCTAAGTTACCTCTATAGACTCTATTAGTGTCTCCATTGGTCAGTTCATGATAGAGTGCACCTTGCTACTTCATTGAGCAATAGTGAGATAACTTCAATATTTATAGCTTTCTAACCCTAGGAGAAATTACCTATGCAGGTATGCAGTAACAGTGACAGAATGTGATACTTTTCCTCTTTTCCCATTTACATCCACAACATCCGTGCAATTACACATCTATGCTAAAAGGTGTGTAAATATTTTTACCAGTTAAAACATATTATCTTGGTTTATCCTAAACTAGCTTCCAGTTCAAATAGTCCATAAGCATTAAATGGTTATCTGTTAATAAAATACTATGATCCTGTCAGAGTAGAGTGATCAGTTGGCCCAGTAATAGACTAGCTCTGCCCAGAGTGCAAATCATACGTCATTAGTATTGACTGCTGGGATTAGTCCCAGTGGCACCTGTGGTATAGAAAAAGACAGAGCAGGTACAAAAAAGGATTTCTAGAAGCATTTAAGTCTAAAAATGCTGTTCTAGGAAGTCAGGCATATCCAGCGAAAATGCAGAGCAATACAGTATAAATCTCTGAAATCAACTGAAGCAAACTTTATACAAATCCCCTGATTAAAAAAAAAAAAACATCTATGCTGTTAAAACGATCACATCATGTCAGGTTTTTTTTTAGGATAACAGTATGGAAAAGCTATGAAGGCATAAATCCAGTTCCACCTTTTATTGTGAAATTTTTAATTTATTTTTACTTTTCCATCCACACTAACTGAAATAAAACTAGGACATTTAAGTTTTTACCCAAGACCAGGTGTGTCTAATTGGTTCCAGAAAGGGATATGTGGCTATAACCTTACGATTGAAAACCGTTTTCTTTTTCACTTTTATTTGACACAAGATTTCTTTTCTTTCTCATTTTATACAATTATAATTGGTAGAATTTGTATTATTCTATAAAAAATGAAATTCTCATTTGTAAGTGATTTTGTGATTACTATGTTCTTTTATTTATTTTCTTTTTAAGAAATAAACGGGTGATTCATTCACTAATTTAAGTTGTGTCGATTTTATTTGTCTTTCTTTTTAAATATATTTTTTTATTATATTTATGTTTTCGTTTTTTTCTTGAAAATGCAGCTCAGACAAAACCAGCTCTGTCTCCTCTGTGATTCACAGTGTATTAGCAGCACTGTGCTTCTCAACCTGTGTGGCACCTGCTGCTAGCATAGATTCACCTAGACATGTTGGTTCCAATTGCCCAACAGTTTATTAATAATGAGACACTGGCATCCACTATGGCATTTGGTGTTTTTTTTCACCAAAGCTTTATTTACACACAATGGGCTGCTGCAGGTTGTCAACAACCTTCTCCACCTATGGCTTCAGGATACTACCAAAAGTGCACACATGCATTAAATACTCCTACAAGCAGCTTTACTTCAGCAAGTTGCTCATAAACCACTCCTTACACGCTTGCTTAAGGTATTACATGTGCAAATTGACTACCATGGCGCCCCAATATATCACACCCATGAGTGCTGGCTCCTTATCTGTGTGCATGCAGCCTCCATCCTCGAGTATGGACCTTTTTCTGCTCCTTCCTGTCAACTTTTGTTACTGTGATGGAGTTACCCACCTGAAAAAGCAACCTGCTTGTAACTGGCTAGTTTTCAGGAAATCCCGCATCTTGAGTTGTGACACTTTGCCGAGGTAACCAGAGTAAACTGTCTTCCAATTTCCAGTTAATGTTTGACCTACATTGGACACCCTACAGCCAGTGAAAATCCTATATTTATCCAGACCATGTTATATTTAATGATGACTCTGCCTACCCATCACAGACAAGTTGCTTTGTCCAGTGGTTAAAGCCTCCAAAGTGACAAAATTTGACAGGACAACACAGAAACAGGTCCACATGCAAGTAAGATAGAATCTATAGGCGGATAAAAAGCAAATGACAAGCACAGAAAATGAGCGTGCACTAATGTTTGTGATATATTTGAGGCATCATATTATTAAATCTACACTCATAGAACATTGAAAATGTGCATGGATAATACTTTACATATGTGTGTTTTAAACTACTTAGATGAGTTGTTATGACGTGTTGACTTTTGGTAAAATTTTTATACAATAGGCACCAAGGGGTCACTTTAATGTCCTGAAGTGTTCAGACTGCAGTCTGATAGCAATCACATATAATTAGTAGGATGAAAGACCATGTGAAAAAGATTGGAGTTAAGCCGCAACATTCTGTCTGAATGCAGTTGTTGACATGTTCGGATATAACTTTCTAACTTCCTTCTTATAACTTTGCAGAATCAAGTCAGTTAAAATTTGGAAAAGGGTTTATTTACTGAAAAATTAGTAACGGACAAATCTTGATCCATCAGGAAGATGGCCAGGGTCCCATGTAGGGAAATAAGTTTAATCAACAGTTACACAGCATTAAATGTTCCAACAAACCTTAAAATATCAAGTTCATTATTTAGATTTTCTTATTATGTTTGATTGCCAAAATTTTAATTGTCTGCTGTTGTTAAATACAGAATGAATCATCCACCACCAGGTCATTATCAAGCCCAAGCTAAAAACTATCGGCCAATATCTACAGTAGACTTCATTTTTTTGCCAAAAATCTTCGAAAAGGTGGTGTCTAAACAACTCATATATTGCCTAGAGGCAAATAAGATATATGATGCTTTTCAATCTGGTTTCAAGAGACACTACTCCACTGAAACAGCCCTGCTTAAAGTTTCAAGTGACATCCTGATGTCTGCTGACTTATGTAACCCTACTGCCCTAATTCTGCTAGACCTGTCCTCAGCCTTAGACACAGTTGACCGACACATCTTGATAAACAGCCTGAATGAAATCATATAATGTCTGGTCCTGCCAAACTACGTAGTATGTGGACTACCTCAGTGTTCTGTTCTAGGACCTATTATGTTCCTGATCTATGTGCTCCCTTTAGGTAGGATTATCCAGCAGTTTGAGAATGTCCCATATGCAGACATCATTCAGTTCTTCTGCTCCTTCACTACACCTGTAGCCCACAAATTAAACTCTCTGATTGAATGTTGGTCCGAAATAAAGAAGTGGTTGAGTGGCAATAGCCTACAACTGAACTCAGAAAAAATTAGACACTCAGTATTGCCCCAGACAAAGCCATTTTTGGCATTAAGCAGCACAGACAACTTAAACCAGGTGACAAAAGTTTTATTGAGTTTTATTTCATGAGGCAATGTCTCTGGAGCAGCTCATAAAACCTTTAATAAAAAATTGTTTCTTTCAACTGCGTAATATCCCAAAACTCAGAAATTTTGTTCCTGAAAATGATTTGAGATGCTTATCCATGCATTTGTGTCGTCACGTTTGGACTACAGCAATAACCTGTTCACTTGTCTGAACAAAAAAGACCTAGCTTGATTGCAGCTAGTGCAAAATTCTGCAGCAAGGATTTTGACACGTACTGTATAACCAGAGGAACTCACATAACCCCTGTCCTAAAAGCTCTACAGTGGCTTCTCATTGAATACTGCAGAAACTTTTAAATCCTGGTCCTGACCTGTACAGCCCTGAATGGACAGGCTCCCTCTTACATTTACGACATGATTCAACCTCACTTTTCTGCTCACAGTCTGGGCTCTGCTGAAAAGAACTTCTTAATGGTCCCTCAAACCCGTTTTGGGACGAGAGGTTATAGGTCTTTTCAAGCAGTTGCACCCAGACTGTGAAATGCTCTACCACTTTACCTGTGCTTTGTGAACTGCATGAATGATTTTAAAAAACAACTACATACATTCTTTTTTGACCAAGCATTTTAGACTAATTTTATCAAGGGCTGCTATGATGTATTTACTTTGTCTAGATGTATTTTATATGGTGCTGTTTTGCATTTTATGCCTCATGCTATGATTGTATTTATATTTTGCCTGTATGTATTTTATATGGTGCTAATATGTATTTTATGCCTCATATTGTACAGCACTTTGTGAAGCTTGTCTAAGAAAGGTGCTATATAAATAAACCTTACTTACCTTACCTTACTTACTTACTTACGTGACACTTTGGATATTAATAAGCATGCACAGACATGTTAATGTAGTAGTCTAGTCTTATTAAGCTGTTTAATTTGGTGAAACCACCATAAAATTGAGAAAAAAATACAGAGAAATCCAAACTGAACAGAGGAGCAGCACCTCTGTACTTATAGCTCTTTGTCTTCTCTCAAACACTTTAGCCTGGCCGGTTTTTCGCTCTTTCTGAGTCTTTAAGACTAAACCTTGTTGAACCTTTTTATTTTTATAGTAAATGTAGCGCTTTCTTATATCTACGGATAGATCTAGCGCTCTGGGTTCTATTTTTTTAACGTTAACCACAAAGAAATTGGTTTCACAAACTTTCCCAGTGAACCCCCAGGTGATGAATTGTCATAAAGAATTAAACTGTAATAAACTGCCTACGTCTGACCCATAAATAATGAGACTTTGTAAAAGTAAAGTATTTATTGACCAACTTAAGAATGCAAATTACAGCAGACCACATGTGAACTTTTAGAATTTCGCTTTGTCGAACTGAATAATTATAAATGAAAACAGGTATATTAAACAAAATACCAATAAAATACCACAGGCTTTGTCAACCACCTGGTTTATAAACAGGGACTTTCTCTTCTGTTAAATGCTTTTGGAGTTCTAAATAAAATAATTTTTAACAGTCCTGACCACAGATGAGTCCTTGAATACTAACTTCATTCCAAAAAAAAAAAAATTACTGACAGTATTTAATTAGTGGGCCCACCAAAAAAATAAAATAAAACAAATGAAAGCCGGCACTATAGTCAATAACTCCGTTGCAGGCCTGATACGGACACCACTCATCACTGGTCCTCAATCCACAGCGACGAATTTATATAACTCCTGATGCCTCGTGTT
>NW_015150479.1:2450160-2453161 GCF_000732505.1 Cyprinodon variegatus
GCCACCCCTACCGCCAACTGGGGTGGCAGCTGGGGTGGCAAGGCTGTCATTTAGGGTGGCAGTTGCCACCCTATGCCACCCCAGTAGATCCGCCTATGTCTCTGCCTGTCCCCACCAACCCCGGTGCAGACCTTCGGCATCCAGCTCACCGCGGCTCCTTTCGCGGTCCGTCGGCTGTCCCTTGGTGCTAGTGCAACAGCTCAGTGCTTGCACAGTTTTAACCAATTTTCCAACAAAAACGGCTCATAAAAGTTCCAGCACAACTTCACCGAGTCTCTTCCCTTCTCTCTCTGTTCTCCTCCTCGTCCCGCCCCCAAGTCAATCAGAATTCAGGAAAAGTGTAATCACCCAATAGCAACTCACCTTAGGCAGAACCAAAAAAACACATATACACAGCAATCTAGTCTTTCGCACCTCGTGTTGAACTGTACTTTGCATAAAAACTATATAATATTTTCCCTTCTTTAAGTGAAAGAACATAATATTTTTATAGACTATGTTCTATTCAATGAACTCTTGCTCATTTCAAGCTGTTACTAAAATACTAGGAAATTATCTTATTTTAAGATATTAACGTGCATAAATTAAATTTGTTATTTTTCAAAACAACAACATATATAAATATATTCCTGGGAACCCAGGTGGTTACACTCTCCTCGTCCTAAACATCTAGATGTCCCCATCAGACATATCTGCATGTTGTAAACTCTCAAAGCTGCATCCTGCTCTGTGAACTGGGACATTGCAGGGTGGACGACAGGCAACATTAGGACCTTCCTCAGCCTCTCTGGTTATATATATCCTCATTCCCCGGTGAACAATGACCAATGGCCTGTCTGTAGGCTTTCCAGGCTCGTCGTACCTCAAACGGATGATAGGCTTAATCAGTCGTTTAGTAGAAGAAACACTGGTAGAGTCAACTTCCTCATCAGACACACTAGATGTTGGGACGTCTCCCGCTTCCAGCCCTGTTACCGTCACAGGGTCCTCTTAAGAAAATATAACACCACTGGTGTCCTTTTCTACAGCTGCATCATGGTCAAGCAACAAATCTTCAATGTATGACACGACTGATCCACCGGGATCTTTTTCAGAGATGACATCCTGGGGCTTTGGTTTTGTTACGTTTTAGTCCAGCGCGGATACGGAGCGGGCCAGGGAGAAGCTCCATGACACGTTGGTGGAAGGACGTAAAATCGAGGTTATTAATGCCACAGCCAGAGTGATGACAAACAAGAAAATGACCACACCGTACTCTAATGGAGAGGGACTTGCAGCCCTACCATATGCTGGTTGGAAGTTAAGTCCTATGGTCGGAGCTATGTACAGTCCTGAGCTTTATACAGTTCCAGGGTTCCCGTACCCGGCGGTAGCCGCAGCAGCAGCCTCCGCTTCCACCGTGGCAACATTTTGTGGAACACATCTGCGGGGTCGAGCTCGGCCCGTCTACAGCACAGTCAAGGCTGCTGTCCCGCAGCCTGCCATCCCTGCATAACCTGGTGTGATGGCCTATCAGGATGGTTTTTTCTGTGCAGCTGACCTCTATGGCGGCTATGCAGCGTATCGTTACGCCCAGCCTACAGCCGTAGCGACCCCTCCAGCAGCAGTCTACAGTGACAGCTATGGACGAGTTTACACGGCAGATCGCAACCACGCTGTGCTGGCCCCAGCAGCATATGGTGTCGGAGCTACAGCCACGCTCTACAGGGGAGGATACAGTAGATTGGCCCTTATTAAAAGACACTTCATGTCCCAGGACATCCGCTATCCCATTGAATTATTCTGAAAGAGCTCCCTCTGTTGTCCTGGAGGTGGACTGCGTCCTGTTTTTAAAGTGTGGAGTCGACCACTGCTAAAATATTTCAGATCCCACCCCAGAGCAGTCCCACTTTTCTTATCTAAGCTTCTACAAAAATAGAGGAATGCTGTATTAAAGACTAAGGGTCGCCTTTACAATAAAAAATAAGAAAAAAAAATAACTGACAGTATTTAATTAGTGGGCCCGCCAAAAAACAGAATAAAACAAATGAAAGCCGGCACTATAGTCAATAACTCCGTTGCAGGCCTGATACGGACACCACTCACCACTGGTCCTCAATCCACAGTGACGAATTTATATTAACTCCTGATGCCACGTGTTTTCAGATGGTCAGTTAATCCACGCCTTTCGCGGTAAAGGCGGAAAGAAATGCAGCCAAATCCAACCGGCCGTCTCAGAGCAGGTGCAGCTCGTCTCTGCCTCTTTCCACCAACCCCGGTGCAGACCTTCAGCATCCAGCTCACCGCGGCTCCTTTCTCGGTCCGTCGGCTGTCCCTTGGCGCTAGTGCAACAGCTCAGTGCTTGTGTTACACCCCTGTAAAAGGGGAAAATAGAAATACAACACGGACACGATGTAGCTCAGTCAAATCCAATGTTGTAATGGGCAAACAAGAGAGCAAAACATGTGTTCACATTGTTACAAATGTAATTTCTCTTTTACAACATATTGTCTGAAAAATATTCCTAAACAGCCCTTTTAATGGCGTTATTCCCATATAAACAAACACAATGGGAGAAAAATAGCAACCACATATAATTTTATCCACCCTTTAGCATTACGCCCGACACAGTTAGCATGAAGCAGTTAGCACACAGTTAGCATCATGTTCAACCTACAAAGTGCACAGACAGTTTTAATGATTCAATGTTTACTCTCCGTATTACCGAAACAATATAAGTGCCTTCATAAACTTTTTAAACATAAAACAACCCTCAGTCTTACCTGTAAAAGGGGAAAATAGAAATCCAACACGGACACGATGTAGCTCAGTCAAATCCAATGAGAGAGTTAAACTTAATAAAACAGCAAACAGCATTGTTACTTCCCAACACAAAAGAACACTGAATAGAAAAGCATTCTACATACAGTTTTATTTTTATCTTATTGACCTTTTTAACTAAGAAGAAAACCAATGGATTATGCTGCGTTCACACCGGGTGCAGCTGGCGCGACAGAAGCAG
>NW_015150479.1:2454800-2463867 GCF_000732505.1 Cyprinodon variegatus
GTTTCAGACTCATATTCTGACTAGAATTGAGTCGGACTACGTCAGGCTAAAAGAACACAATATTTTTATAGACTATGTTCTATTCATTGAACTCTTGCTCATTTCAAGCTGTTACTAAAATACTTGGAAATTATTATATCTTATTTTAAGATATTAACTTGCATAAATTAAATTTGCTATTTTTCAAAACAACAACATACAGTATATATATATATTCCTGGGAACCCAGGGGGTTACACTCCCCGTCCTAAATGTCACGCTGTCCCCATCAGGCAATTATCTTTGTGTAAAAGAGTTAAACTCTCTCAGGTGGGAGCCCAATGGGTTACATAAAGTTTGTGGAGGCTTCTTTTAGCATGTCAGAGTTGACATGATCTGGTTCTGGCATCTTTTTCTTCCACTTGTAAAATAGTTTTTATACCAGCTAATGTCTGATTTCAAATTCTTGTGAGACCTTTAAATATCCCTTTAAACCCTAGTTGGCTGCTCTAGTCTGCATTTAGAATACCTCTGGGAGCTGGATCGCTTCAACAATCAAAGCACACCAAACCAAATGTTAAAGTAATTAAACACAATAGTAACAAAAAATATGTTAATGATTAAGATTTCATATAATCTGTGTTTTAGTTGGTTCAAAAATGTAGTATAGAGGAATAAAATAAAGTTCTAGATTAGAGTCTCAAAAGAAAAGCTAACCCAGAGTAAGGAGGGACATTAAAACAAGGTCACTTGAATCTTTTTTTTTTTTTTTTTTTTTTACTTACATATAAAACTTTATTGAAAATGATTTAGGGAATTAAATCTTATACAATGGACAGAAAGGTGGGAAGGGAGGAGATAAAGGGTATGGGGATAAGACCTAAGGTAAGAGAGAAAGAGAGAGACAAGAAAGAGGGTTGGATTGAAAACATAACAGCAAAAATAAACAATGAAGAAGATAAACAGTTCCTCCTACAAGTTTGCTTCCACACATGTATGAGACGAGAGGGAAAGAGAACAGAAAAACATAAACTAAAAAAGACAAAGACAACAAAATTAAACCTTAAAATCGCTCCAACAGCAGTGCCTTAGATATCTAGTCAGTATGTGTGGAAAGCAAAACTTTATTATTTGGTGTTTTACATATCTTTAGCTACATAGTATTAGTATGCTTCCGTAAACACCTGAAACCCCATCCTGTGGTAAGTATACCTGGACAAGCTTGTGTATGAAGGAAAATATTCTCAATAGGCGGTGTGAGCGGTCCCAGACCTGCCCTACAGGTCCAAAGACCCATAAAGAGGTAACCTGCGTCCCAGATATCCAAAGGCACCCCAGATAACTGGGACACAAGGAGTGCAGACATACAGTAGGGATGGCCACACCTAACAAAGAAGGGCAGACAGGTGCACCTGGGGCCTGACCCTAAAGGGGCCCAGTCCCTGAGGGACCAGATAAGGTCAGGCTGTTAAAAATTATTAAATAAAGCTGGGGATGAGCGTTGAACAGAGAGAATTAGAAAAAGGAACTGATTAACACAGAACTCACTAAAAATGTCAAAATAGATATGAATGGATCTTCAAATCAGACCTAGAAAAGCCAAACAGTCATGAAGTGTCATTCAGCAGGTATGGACTAAATATGGCAATACCTAAATAATGATTAACCAAGAAATAAAAAAAAATTCATATGGCAGGTATCCAAAAATGTAAAAACAAACATGCTTTGGTGTATCACTAAACCATTTTGCAGGTTTGTGTAAAAAATCCCAGAGTTAGATGGGATTAGGTTACAGTGACAAACAGGAGATTTTTCAAAAAAATGCATGAAGAAATGTTTGTTTTATGAGTGTGCCATAGTTATATTGGTATGATCCTTGTGTTGGTTAACCATGTCTGTTTTTATGTTATATTCTTTCTGGCAAATTCATATCACTTCATGACTTGTATCATTTTTTTGGTGTATTTTTGTGTTGTTTTAAGTGCAATTGAAATATTTTTTTGGTGATTTCATGTCTGATTTTCTCCTTATTTTTTGACAGTTGTTTTTGCTTCTCGGTGCAGCCCAAGCTCCCTTCTTTCCTTATGCATCAGCTGCTACATTTTCCTCAGATTATTACACTCATTACACATTTCAATCTACTCTCCTCCCTCAGTGTATGAGCTCACATTTTCATTGCTTTTTTTTTTTTCATTGGATTTTACTTCTCCATTGTACTGCCTGCTCTTTATCCCTGTTTAATGCCCTGTTTATGCCTTTTTGTTCTTATTAAATCCTTCTGCTATCCATGCAACTCCCAAACTCAATTTAAAACAAGTCATATTACAAGCTCCTCAAATACACAACATATATTTCTAACAAAGCAGATGGCACAACAGCATGAAGAAGGAAGTATAAAAATATAAATATCATATATACTGTTAATGGATTATCTTCATGCTACACATTGAATATTAGAGCACTGAGATCCCTAGTAAAAAAAAAAAATCCAGGCAGCTACGTAGAAAGTCACATTCTTTTTCATACGTGCAAAAGATATATAAAAAAATTCAAACAAACTCTTTTATGTAGGGCAGGCATCCCAAAAATCGGTCCTGGAGGGCCGCTGTCCTGCAGGTTTTAGAGGCATCTCTGCTTTAGGACAGCTGATGCTGATGCTGATGATTGCAGTTCAGCAAAAGCCTGTTAATCAACTATTAATGTATATTAGCTGTGCTGGAGCAGGAAAACATCTAAAACCTGCAGGACAACGGCCCTCGAGGACCGACTTTGGGGATTTCTGATTTAGGGGTTTTCTGGATGCTTCTTTGCCATGAATGCCCTGACATGAGAGCAGCTCAGGTCTTTGTTTACCCTTAACTACAGTATATTCAAACTATTCAAGGACCTTTAAAATGCCACAATTTGAGTTGTTGATCGAACTAATTAGCATGTGTGCCTTTATTTATTTTTTTTATGAAGGAATTATGTTTTTTAGTTTTTGTGAGCATAAATCTTTTTTATTTCATTGGCAAATGATCTTACTCAACTCAAGGGCATATGCACTTATTTAAATAGAACAGACCTACTCAGAGATTAAACTTTATTCAGTCCTAATTCAAAGACTAACCCTAACCAAAGAGTTTTAGTCTCCTGTATTCATGTGTTTCCACATACAGCACCTGCTGACACATAAAATGGCTTCTGTTGTGCACTTAAAATACAACACCTATCTCTACATGTTTACTGTTATGCTGTGACTGACAGCACTTTGTTATATGTGGATGCAGGAGAGTATTTGGCCATTAGGAGTTCACAAGCAATGAACAACGAAACCCAAGCAGAAACGCTTACAGCTATATTACTACTGGCTTTTTTTGACATTAAAATAAATAGATATTAAGATAAAAAAGTCACCAGATAAACTCAAACTTCTGTTGGATTTCAAAATGTTTTTAATATTTAAAAATTTATTTTTTTTAAAAAAGAAAGCTTTCTCTGTTGCACTGAGGGAGTGCCTTTTACAGGTACATTAACATACCTTGGAAGGTACACAAAAAGGTCAGGATATGTTCAAAACACTCGGGAATAGAACAATTTAATAGATGCAGTGGAAACTGTACACTTTTTCTTTGCAAACAAATGCAATCAGAAAGTCTACAAATGCAATTCGACAAGGACACGTTTTTGTCTCCCTGGAAGTGTGTGAAGGATCAGAAAAACAGAGGGAATATAATAAAAGGAAGAAGCAATCTTGTCACATATTTAAAGTGAATCGCAAAAACTTTATATCAAATTTTATATTCTTGATCATTTTGTTAGTAGATTCCTTGGTGATAAAATCAGATTACATCATGCTGGTAAAATCGTAATTGAATTAAAGTTAATCTAAAAGGAAATAAACAACGCTGTGCTTAACCATTGCTTCATGTATTCAACTATTTTCCTGAGGTTTTTACATAAAATGAGGAACTGACAATGTGTTTATTTCCCCAGTAAAAGCTGCCAGCTGGCGCTATTAAAGGATGATATTGTTGCTGTTTTCTCTTTTCCTTTTCTTAAAGTCACAATGTGTCAGGAATCTTGTAGTTTCAACGTCTGAAGTTTAACTTTGCAAAAGTCATTCCTTGCTAGACTGGAAGAACATTTCAAGCGTCATCTGTATGTTTGCTATTTTTCACACTGATCAACTCATCTGAGATCTGCTCTTGATAAGTCCATTCGCACAATGTTGTTTACATTTTCTGATTTTCATGTTGTTAAGCGAAGCACACAATGCCCCTTCCCCTCATTGTCAATATGACAAACATTTTACATTCCTTCACAAATGCTCCAAATAATAGATTCCAAGTGTCCTAAACAAAACATGAGGGGACAAATCACCCATCAACATGCTATATCTAAAAAAAATAAATTTTTCTAAAAAATGAATTTGTATTTTATCGCAAATAAATGTACTGATCTCCAACATTCTAACCAAAGTGTCGAATGCTAAGGAATTTGCTGCTTCCCATATTATTGGGAAGCATTAATGCTACCTTTGTCAGGTTGAGTGGAGTCTTTGAGAACCCAAATGCAGAGATTAGTAGTAGTGATGGATCCAGTAACACCGATGCGTAGGCACAAAAGTTGAGCCCTTAGAGCAAAACACTGTATCGGTGCGTGTGTCGATTCAAGAAAGTCATGTAACTGATACAGGACTTGTTTCTAACTGACTGAGTCACTAAACTGTTTTTAAAAACTTATGTCGACATGATGCATCTGCTAAAAAAAATGTCTCATCTTTTGCAGTTTATCATTAAAATTATCTAGAATTTTGTAGCAGCCTAAAAGGAATAGGAGCATTTAAGCAGTTGCATTTTTATTTCAATTATCTGAATTAATGTTAATTCCAAATTGACTCTTAGTTTATTTATTGTTACTTTTTAACAGCATATAAGTACTAACAATAACAGCAAGTATTATTTACTGTACTTATTATTTAAAAAAAAAAATGTTGAAAATCCTAGTCCACAAGCATCCTCATTCACATTTTCCCCTAAATTTTCACGTTATGATATATGTTTATATTATTTATTGGCTGCATCTGAATTTATGAAAGATACTTTAAATTTTAATATAGATATGAAATGATAAAATATAATAATATTCTATTGTACTTGGTCATCAAATCAATTCAGATTTGTCTGTCAAATATGCTGCCTGTAGTGTCTTTAAATGTCCAACAGGTGTCAGTATGCTGTGAGACAGTATCAATACAGTTTGGCAATCTGTTAAAAAGCTTCATGTTGCCTCATTAACCAATCACTAATTAGAAGGCAGTGATGAGTTTTACTGATTTAATGAAGCACTCAAAAGCAACTGAGGCAGAAATCCAAAAATCCAAAATAACGAATGCAGAAAAAAAAGAATCTAGATCGCATCAGGGGAAACATACATGTGGAAAAGACGAGGAACCAGCCCTGAGGAACTGCACTGTGAGAGTATATATTGGAGACAGAACAAAGACTGGACTAATGAGCTGACAAGGAACAGGTGTGGATGGAAGCAACTAGAAGGAAGCCAAGGAAACAAACACAAGGGGGCAACAGAGAGTAAATTAAGTACAAAACACTGCTAGAAAACAACTACAAATACAAAGAAACTAAAAATAAACAGAGGGCAGAACCCTGACAACCTTTTCTCTTGTATAGGTTTTAAAAAATAATTATATGATCTCTGGGTCAAGTTCAATACATTGTGCATTACTCTGTTGAATCACTTTTGTAGAAAAAAATATTATTATTTTTTTTTTTACAGTGTCCTGTCTGGCAATGTGGCAATAAGGATAATTGTCTTGATGCCAATGAGTGTCCAACAGATTTTACTTTCACAAGTGCAGCAGTACGACATTGTGTTCCGCTTTATTTATGCATTTAAATAGCTTTTTTATAATTCATGCAGGGAGTATTACAGATTATGTGGACACTGCAATGGGAAAATAGAACAGAAAGGTAAAAACAGGAAAAGGGAGAAAAGATTAAAGAAAGAGGAGATAAAAGATAGACAATGATAAAAAATGATTTTAATGTAACTGAACAAAAAGTGAAATATTAGTGTATGCAGCCAGACACAGTGTGCACACTGCATTGTACAGAATCCCTTAAATTGATATTAACTGTTGAAAGAGAGCTTGTAAACATTTGTTATATTAGTTTTTGTGTGTTTCTCATCATCAGTAATTAATAAATCATACAGGGAATTTTAACCATATTATAGTTAACCACAAATTATATTAATTTTGCATGGAGGTTGGATGTTATGAACTTCATAGAGTCTTAAATCATGATGTTATGCTGTTGCAAGTGGATGAAATTTACTTAGTCAACCTCCTAAGTTATGAGAAATATGTAATTCAGAGCTAGTTCTGCAAATATAGCATGAACATTTCTTTGGGAAACCAAGTCAAACCCTTTGAACTCTCAAATATCTTTACTTCAGTTTTTGCATTCTAATTAATTTTAGTTGTGTGCACTGTAAGTCAAGTTTAATCGTTGTAATACTTTGGTTTTTAGAGTTGTTAAAAAATATATAATATATACAGATTTTGACCTCATGGTAAGACACATCAAAGTCCAAAAAACTCTAAGGTTGTGCTGAACCAAGATCAGTGAAAGGCACAGTGCTGGTGTGTTTGGCCACAAAGCACTGAGACAAACTATTTCTATTTTTAGGCTTAGGAGCTGTTGAGTTCAGTTGCTCCAAAGCAGTAACAGTGATAAATGGGGCTTGAGCCAACTTTGCTGAAAAAAACAACAAAAAACACTGTCTTAGCCAACCGCTGCCCCTTACAACCTTATCACACCGCTATAGCTGGAAAACTGTATAAAGGAGAGCTAAAAAAACAAACTAAATAGAAAAACTCTGCCAAGAGAGAGATTTAAAATCAAACACTTAGAAAAACATTATTATAGATAGAAGATAATGCATAAAGTGTAATTAATTTAATCTTCCAAAAGGAATGAACAAAGACCACAAACAAGATTCTGATGATTAATTAAAGCTTATTTGGCATCTATCAGAGCCTGGGATTAAAATTCTCGAACAAATAGTCCTCACTGACTAATTGCACAATGAGACTCTTGACTTTGAGAAGCGCTGGGCTATAATTATGAATAGAGGGCTTCCCAGGGGCACACGCACCATAACCGCACTAATCAGAATTTCGGAAAGCATGCATATTAATCAGAAATACTGTGATTTCAGAATATAAAGCTAAACAAAACCAAGCAGAAAATAACAATTTAGGCAAATTAGCAAAAGAAAAGGAAGCTTTTAAGGCCCCAAGAGACACGTTTCAACTGTTTCTTTCTACATTTGTAATTGGGTCTAATTATTTTTGGCTTTTGGGCGAAAACAAGCACAAACACCAGACATACCAGACATTCAACTTTTTAAAAATACAATGTGCATGTGAAGTTTCATTTTTAAGATAACTCTACCTTTAGAGATATAAACTTTAAACCAGCCTATATTAAAATGAACTCTGTTCATTTGTTTAGTTAGCAGGCAAGTCTTTCCATTACAGCCATTGCAGACGTCTCAGCAACTGTGAGAGGGAGATACACTAATCTGTTAAGGAATTAGAACCTGTGATATTTATGGTAAAGCTGTTTATTCTTCTGCAGTAACACCTCTACTTACATTTGTTTAAACAGGGCTGGCTAGGTCAGGATTAAGCATTATTCAAACTCATGTAACATGTATGCCCTCTAGGAAACTACAACGCCCAACAATGATTCTTTACAGGTGAGCCGTATCTTTCCAAGACTCGCATGTTTTCCCCATTTCTTGCTTCAGCACTTTTTGTCTGACAGGTACAGCATCAATTCTCAGTGCACATTGCTTCAGGGTGAGAGAGAGAAAAGAAAAAAAACATCCCAGATTAGTCGGTTAAACATGCTCAGTGCAATAGAAGAGTTAGGATCTTCCGATGTTCTGCTTTGAGTCAGGCTATTGGTCTATCATGTGGCATATGATCCAAGTCTTTACACCAATTCCTACGTATCTCATGCGGATAAGCTGAAAATTCAAGTGAATGTCTTGTCACTTTTAAATGGTAAAACTAAGCCTGGCAGCCTTTAGTTTAGCGGCATCTCAGCTCATCCAGTCTGTCAGAGTAATAGAGCTAGTTTAATGTATTAATCCCTAAGCAGGCACTCAATTTACATCTGATAATCTACATCATGAGTAGTGGTTGAATCACATCGAGTCATTGAAGAATCAACCTTGATTACTGTAAGGATTTACAGAATGATGCTTCATTTTGCTGTTTCGTGGTTAAATGGTTTTAAATTGTATGGGTTTTATTTGCACTTATTGTTCCGAGCAAAATTTAAGTTTTAAAAAAACAAAAAATCCAAAATATAGAGTTTCTTTGCTGTTTTCTTAAAGTTTGTTACTTACATTTTTTGCCAAGTGTTTTTTTTCCAAAATGTTACAACAGATTTTATTCATATTTTTTTAGATTTACATTGGATTTTTTTTTAGAAATTTCAGTTTTTCAGATTGAGTTTTACAAAATTGCATTCTTTTCAATAAGATTTAGGTCGGCAAGAGCTAGATAAGCTAGCTAGATTGGTCTGTGTCTGCGAACTGGGTTTGAATCGTCACTTAGATCAGCTCCTTCTGAATCCTAGGAAACGTAGCCTGACTCGGTCCAGCAGCACAGACCTCTCCGAAGGGATTTTGTCGCTACTTAGCGAAGCTTTCAGCTGAGAAGCGCTTAGCCTATTCTTTAGCGGCCGGTGCAAAATGCAAAAGAAAAATGTGTCTATGTGACAGCTAGAGCATCTCTGTGTGCAGCAGTATTCTGGCAAGAGGAAGTTGAATGGAATAACTTCCTAAAGAAGAGAATTGATTGATTAGAGAAAAAGAGCTTAAATGCATCCTCATGTTTGTTCCAATGCAGACAGTCTGATGCATTTTGGATTAAAGATTTGCCACACTAAATCCAAAAGGCCTCAGTCAGTTGTTTACATATAATGCATAGTTTTTGTTCCAAAAAGTAATTTAGTTTTGCTCACTTAGATATATAAAAAAAAATGCAAAAGAAAAATGTGTCTATGTG
>NW_015150479.1:2464704-2467823 GCF_000732505.1 Cyprinodon variegatus
GGCATTTACAGTAGTAGACATTCAAAATTTCCCCACTTTCCTTGATGGGCCCTTGACTGGTCCTTGGTTGGTCCCTCTTCAATTCATTTTTATACATCAATATTTGTAGTAAAATATTCTTTCTGTCATGATTCGTGGACATTAAGATCTAAAGAGAAGCACCATCTCCTGGTCACACCCTGTAATTCAGTGAAAGGGTGGAGTTGGAGTAAAATAAAGATGCAAGAGGGGGTAACTCCAGGGGCTGGAAGTTGGAGGGGATTTTGATGGGAGTTGGAGGGAAGTGGGCTGCCATTCGGCTGGTGTTTGACTAGCAAGGGCCATTTTGAATGGCTGCTTGAGTAAGAAGAAATCTTAATCGTTGTCCTTTTTTTTAGAAAGTTTGTTTGCTGGTTTTCACGGATACAGCTGCTCTCTGGAATTTTAATTTTTTATGTTAATTATCTTGGTTAAAACACTTGACGTCTGTTGGATTTACTGTTGATCCATCACCTGACACACCATTTGGTCTACAGGAAGGATATTTATTTATTATATATCTAAATTCTTTAAAACCTCCAAAATTTAAAGATTTTACCATATAAATATTTTTACTAACGTTGCAATCCCACCTCTCTCTTTCTTATTCAAGTAGCAATGTGGGTTGAGAAAAATAGCGAGCTATTAAAAGAACAAAAGTGTTTTATATATCAGGTACTAAAACAATCCAAGATAAATTGTGAGCTATGACTCATAGAGCCAAGGGCAATAACGCTCCAAGCAGCTACATAGTTTTAACTTATACCTTTTGTTATCTGGTAATTTGATCCATTTATCATATATCCTTCTCCTAACTCCCCTTGGTTCCCTGCAGCATTGCAGGGGTTGTAACCCTTACCAGGTGCCTTTAGTGAAAGTAACCCACTTTACAGCCAGACAGGCAATTTAATAAGGGAGCAACTGATTTTCAGCCCTCAGACAGCCCTCAGTCTGATATTAAACTATACAAAATATAATCATACCCTATTTATATACTTAAATAAATACATTCATAGCAAAGGCTTGTATTACTCAAAGTCAAAAAATGACATTTTCAATATAAGGACCATAGACATTTTCAGCCATCATGCCAAAAAGAAAAGAGGCCGCTTCACTTTTCCTCATGCTTATATATTAACCATATTAAAAAAGATATAGTAAGAAAATTAACACATTTTTATTTCACTAGTCTTAAATTTGTCAAATAGAAGCAGACTGTTGTCCTACTTTAAATAATATAAGAGGCGGTTAGTTTACTATTACGTCAGATTGTGAAAAATAAATGATTATAAAACTTTTATATAGCATACATCCCATAGCAGACCTCTGGTAACAAAAATATTTAAAAGCCAAATAAATTTACTCTTTAAATAATAGATTGCCTTTGTATTATTTTCTAATGTGTTCCGATTTGTTAAGTTTTTAATCAGGTTTTAAGGCTTTTATTCATAAATAGATAAAGTTTATCTAAAGCGACAAAAGGTTTTTAATGGGATTAACAACTAAGAATGTTTTGGCCTCTAACTGGAAGTGTTACTATTAAAACAAAATGTAGGTTAATTACATCCTGCTCCCAGATCATTGGAGAAAATAGCTAATTTTGATTATTTAAAGCAATCCATATTTTCGGTGCATTGATGATGAGTAAAACTCTGAGCAGAAACAACCCCATAAATAACCTGAATTGTGGGCAGTTTTTATTTTTTCTTATCCAGACCTTCCATCATTCAGTCAAACCAAACTGTCTAAAAAGGTCTTTGTTATGGAAGATACATTCATCCAAGTCCCATATGTTCCAATCCTGGTACTTCCAGCAAAAAGTCTTTCTATTTTATGTCTTACTCAGAGAAACGTGACTTATTGATGCTTTTGTTGATATCAGGCAAGTTCCCAAGAGTCTCTTCCTCAAGAGGAGTGCAGATGGGGATCACTGTGGTGGTGAGAGAGTTGGGCCTTTTAACACACATTGGAGGCAACATTACGAAATGTCTTACATCAGTCCAGGACAGCTTTGTTAGAAGCATAAACATTTCTGACTGAGACATATTTGTTCTGTTATTCAGCAACAGCCTCTGGTGTTGGTGGTAAATTTAAATTTATAATTTTTTTTCTTAAATTTCATTTTGGGGAAGCTTTTTTTTTTCAATCTTTCTTGAACTCTGGACTGTTGAAAAACTTAAAAAAAAAAAAAAAATCTTTTTTATGAGATAGTTCTGGGTTACCTGAAGCTTTTTTCTCTGTAGTTTAACTTTTATCTCCTGGAAGATCTTTATTATTTGAGTATGCTTTGATTAGGGTATAAACTCACAGGCAGCAATCCCTCTAGAGCATACATGGTTGGCAAAACAAGAACAACCTCTTAAACAAAGCCTCCGTCTTCTGGATTGATCACAAAGCATTATTTAGCCAAGCTAATAATTTATTTGGTATTTTAAAAAAAATCAGTCTTTTCCCTCCATTTCCCTTTCCTTCCCTTTCATCTGGTAATTAAAACAAAACTCAGTGAAATAAATCCAAGGGGTTTATGAATATTTATCTTTATCTTTTTTTAATCTTTATTTTTTGAACATGTAAATAATCAAACATTAACAAGAATATCAAGCAGATCTCTAAAAGTTACGGTATGTTGATGCTTTATCTTGCATCATATTAAACTGAAACCCTGGAAAATAAACAGTGCTGATTATATTATGTATTGTAGCGGGCATCAACTATTAATTAGGTAAATGAAATCAGCATTTGGAGAAAGGGGCACTTTATGCCCATTCAAATGCAAATATACACAAAGTTTAAACAGGTCCTAATAATATGATGGACATCCAACAGGATTACATTCTTTGATGTTAGTGGGAAAAAAAAGATGTATTTTCTAGATCTATTTATTTTACTGGAATCTCTTTCTTATGCTGGAACAGCTTGATGATCTTATAAGTTCACTTTCACATTTAAAGTATTCCACCTCCTTAAGAGATGCAGCCTTCATGACCTAGAATTCCTTTGATTAGAGAAAAAGAGCTTAAAGGAATAGTACACCCAAAACATGATTAGCCTTCATTTTCTACTCACCCCCATGCTGAACAACACTCTGGAGTACTTTTTTG
>NW_015150479.1:2468699-2469782 GCF_000732505.1 Cyprinodon variegatus
AAAGATTTGCCACCTTAAATCCAAAAGGCCTCAGTCAGTTGTTTACATATAATGCATTGTTTTTGTTCCAAAAAGTCATTTAGTTTTGCTCACTTACATATATAAAAAAAAAAATGCAAAAGAAAAATGTGTTTATGTGACAGCTAGAGCATCTCTGTGTCCAGAGTAGTAGCGAGGTCTGAGAATGTATTTTACCAGACAGTACATGGCAATGTAGCACGCAGTAAGCCCCTTAATGGGCTTTCATTTCCCTGAGTTGGGAGTTAAATTCCAGAGACGTATCCATCGTCATTTTGGCTCTATTGTTTCCGCTTGCAACAATTTGGTCATAAGAGATATAACTAGATGTGAAGCAGGGCTCCATAACCATCTCTCTTTTCTTGTACTAGAAGGGTTCCTCAGGAGCCAAAAAAAAGCATAGTAATAAATATATATAAAAATATGATGAAGTAAAGGCATATGTTTTTTTTTTTTTTTTAAGTGCAAAGAGACCGCACATGCAAACTAAATGGATGTAAATTCATAATGCCAGAGCAGCAAACTCTTTGTAAATATAATGATGATAATCAAAAGTTTCATATATACAGCTGCAAACTGACTTTGAAGGACTTGATGATGCCGAAGTTCCACGATGCAAAAAATAGTTTGACAGCCCTGTCCTACAGGAATCACTCATTTAACACCATAAATATCAGTTCCTGCAGAAGGGACTGGTGTGACATCACAGATATTTAGCTCTGACTGAATAGACTGATGTGGTATCAAAGATTTCAGTCCCTGCAAAGGGGTAAGGTGTGATATCATAGATATGGAGTTCTTACAGAAGTGAGATGGCATTATAGATAGAAGTTCCTGTAGAAAGGATTGGTGTCATATTGAAGAAAGAAAATCCTACAGTAGGGACTGACGTCTCTTTGTAGATATTTAGGATTTACAGGAAGGACTGGTACAGCATGACGTAGATATCAGATCTTGCAGAAAGAAGTGCTCTGAAATTTATATGGAGTTCCTACAGTAGGGACTCTTATGACATCATAGATATTTACTGTAGTTCATCTACAATAAACTGGTGTAAAAAATAGA
>NW_015150479.1:2471319-2493782 GCF_000732505.1 Cyprinodon variegatus
CCAAGCAAGTGATTGAAACTTAAAATAAAGAGTAAAATTTGGGAAGCCACCTGTCAGTTAGAGTTGAAACGATGTGAGGAGTTTCTTTAGACTAGACCTGTTTTTAATCAACATAAGTCTTTGTTGCAGCACATATGGAGCAAATCACAGGAACATTTAGCATTTGACTTCAGCAAGTGCTTTTCTTTAAGAACACTGTCACTAAATCAGGGGCTCCCTGCCGTTGTCTCTCCTCTCAGTCTGTGTTGTAGGCATACTTAACATTTACCATCATTACATCTCCTCAGCCACTTCCCGTCATGTATGCCTCTATCTCAGAACCGTGCTCATCACTGCAGCAAAAATCTCTCTGCAGTAGAGAGAGAGCGAGTGCTTATGAAAAAGTTATTTGATTCATTGTTTGTCGTGCATAACTGTCTAACAAATATGTGAAAAATCTTTATTAAAAATGAATGCAGTTACTAACAATCTTATTATTGTAGACAGTAAAGCTATTATTACCATAGATAGCAGCCCCACAGAACCGACTGTTTTGACATCTGAGCTATTTGTTAGAGTGATAATTATAAAATTATTGTGTGGACATATGAAACATTGAAAGAAAGAAGATGCTACATTTCTATCCTGTGATTCAATCAGGAGAGCCATAAACTTTTATGACCTGCATCCAGTAGGTCATGAGGCAGAGTCACACGGTTGTGTGACTTCCATCCAGCCAGATGGTCATTTCACACTGTCCTATGACCTGCATCCTGCCAGATAATCATTACTGAGTTTTCTTTTTTTTTTTTTGGAAACGTCAACCTCTGCACAGGGGAGAGAAGCTGCAGGCTCAAACCAGCACACTTTCTCTCAGATCCCTTCACAGCAAAGCCTTTTATTAACAGTTTACAACATAATTTTTTGTTGCAACTCAACGTAAATGACATCAGGGGGGAACGCTATCTGACGGGCCTATAAACCCCATCAGATAGCATTCCCCCTGCTTAACATGGGGTTTAGGTATCTGATGCAGTGTAAATATCATCAGGCTGCATTATCTCTACTCATGGGTGTGAAGTTTTTTAACAGGGCGTTCAGATCTGGTGAGTGTATGAAATTACTGCAACATCTATCCATCCATCCATCCAGTTGTCGTGTCGCGCGAGCACAGGGAGGCTGTTACGCGCCTTTAGCGAGCATGCGCGTTTCCTGTCGCTTGCGCGGTGAATCGCAAGGGAAACCGTATCTGATGGGGAAACGCAGCTCGACGTAACACCGGTATTTCCATCTGGAAAACACTGTTTTGCTGCTGGAGTCCTCCTCACTCTCCATCTCTCTGTGTGTGCTGTACATTAACACCCGTAACAGCCAATCTCATCCTCCCCTCTCTCATGACAAAGCGCGCACGAGTCCTATCATGAAAAAAAGGTACATTGTGCGACCTGAGTAACGCGCAGTAACGGGATGTCGGCAATGGTAACTGCGTTATAGTTACAGTCAAAGTAATTAGTTAGATTACTCGTTACTAAAAAAAGGTAACGCGTTAGTAATGCCGTTACTTTCAACGCTGTTACTCCCATCACTGCTAATAACACATTCTGACAGAATTCTGCTCTTCAGTACAACTAAACACAAGGTCTCTTGTTGTCTGGCTTTTTTTCTTGTTTATCCATTGTGACGGTTCGGTCAACTTTTGAGATTAAATGAAAGTGCAATATCATAAATTGCAATAAATCGACATGTCTTTTAGCTCAGTGAACTAAACAACATCTAAACAACAGATATATTACATACAAAAATAGAGAAGCTACAAAGTTGTTACAAAGTAAAAAGAGGAAGAAAAACACCCCTTCTGTTTTTAAAACCTTGTTCCCTCAAACCACAGATAAAGCTTTCTAAAATATATTTCTAATGAATTGCAAATATATATAAATATTTTTATGCATATACAGCTGAAAATACAAATAATTATATTTGTACCTAATTAGGTTGGACCCTATATGATAAATGCATTTGTGGTTGGTATTTGCAAATATGACAGGTCATATTTTTGTTCATACTGCCGGAATTATTGCAAACTATGCAGCAGGAGGTTATTGAAATTCATCGTATTTAAAGTAATTGGCTATACTGAGGTTAAGTCCAATGACTTCACAAGAGAAATTTAATTGGAGTCCATAAATGTCAAGTTAAAATTTTATCATTATATCGAATTTTCTTTTTTAAAGATTGAAAGTATTGTTGGTGACTTGTGTGGCTGTGAATGAGTCTGCTTCCATTCTTACCCTGGATAAAATGAATCACACCAGACTGGCTTCATAAAATATAAGTTTAATTATGAGTCCTATTTTTTGAGTGAGTTTTATTAAAACAATCCACAAGCTCAGCATCTAAATAAGAAGATACAATCACAACACAAATGTTTAGCAGAAACTGTCTGCCAGCCTCATGTTAGACAGATTTTACGGTTCTTTTACTTTCCTTTAGCGTTTTAAATGGGTTGGCATCGACCATTCTAATCCCATTTATCCAAAACTCAGTTAATTCATTTAACCAGTTGCTCTGAATGCAGCCAAAGCCAAGAATCAACCACAGAGAAGATCCGGTATTTGCAGGGGCAGCCCCTAAACTGGAACACTCTTTGGTTTGTTTTGTGAATATAGTTTGTTTTAAAAATCCCAAAAGAAAGCTGACATAGAAATGATGATAAAACTCATTGTGGCAGTGCTATAAAAAAAACATTCCAAATCTTTTTTTCCAGAATAAATTCATTTTTAACAACAGTGAGGCTTGTTACAGTTCATCTGCTCACTCTTCATAGAAACCTTGATATATTGTAAAATGCTGCTATAAATAGTAAAATGATACAGTTTGGGAAGCTTTTGGGAATGACTGTGTGTGAGAGGTAGCAGATAGCCTTGCAGATCAATACTGTTATTTGTAATCCTAAGGGCATTTGAAGTATATAATGTATGCTTTCAACCCCTGACTCAGCAAAGCCCTTGAAAGTTAAAGAACTTAGGAGAATTAAGTCTTTGTGTGATTTGATTAAAGCAAAGAGTTTCTAGCAGTTTGGATTAATGTGAATAAGACTTGGCTCATCTTTACATAATTCCACCCTTAAAATCTGTTGACCCGCAGCCTGTGTGCATGTCATTTTGGTAGAATTTATTTTCTCACCCAAGCTGTGATGTAATCTAATAAGCATCACGCCTGTCTTCTTCTGGCAAGGTAAACAGATTACCCATCTGATTTAAAATGTTAATCGAGGTAATTAGGCGTTATGGCAGCATGTTTCAAGGGTGGGACTGGCTAGCTGAAAGACGAGCAGGCAGCAGGAGGCGAGGAAGAATATTTTAAGTGATGGTTGACAGATGCTCGGCATATTACGCTCAGAACACACAGGAAGGAGGCTGGCAGGAACCCTGCAGTTTGTCTGGAGGGAACCTCTCAGCGCAGAGAAATGCTAACAAACAGGAAACTTCTGCAGATGTCTTTATACAACAGCAGCTTACTCTACAGTGAAGTTTCACTGTGGCAGCATCTGTTGTGTGACCAGCATGTTTGATTTGGGAAAATCTGTTATATTTTATGCGGATATATAGGCTAGAGATTAGAGCTAAGCAACTAAAGTTATCTTCATTTCAGTTCAATTACATGCACTGTACTTCCAGGAGAAAGTGTTACACACAAAGACATCTAATAAATTTAGATAATTTAGATATCAGTTCCTGTGGAACAGAAGAAACACCAGCTCCTGCAGGAGGGAATGCATTACATTTTTTTATTTTAGTGTGATTCTTATGATATAGATCAGAGGTCACAGATTAGCGGACCACAGTCTGGATCCGGACCCACCTGCTGGTTTATCCAACCTAAACCCAACCTGATTTAAAACATCTATAAATTACTGCATGTTGTCTGACGACAGCGTCTAAACGTCACTTTCGTCGCTTCCCCTCCGGGCTCCACATTATCCAAATTATCCAATGAGCTGCTGTCAGTCTGGGCTGCTGCTGTAGCTACTTTTAGACACAGCAGGCAAACCTGTGGGAAGCTGGGCGATGGGAAAGAAGGAGAAGATGATGAGAAAAAGAGAGCAGAGAAAGTGTGGACTGCTGGAAGATGGTGTGCTCAAAGATGACCCTGCACATTTTGAGTATGTTGGGCTCAATCTGCTGCTGTGAAGCAGGATTCTCCTAGCCTCGTGAGACCATCCTGATCTCGCGAGCTTTCAAGGTTTAACTCGCTAATCAGTCTGGAGACTCTCCGTAGAAGAAAATTTGGAGCCGTTCACCAAACGAACGTCCAATCAGCGTTGGCTTTGAGGCGGGTTGAGGTGTGACGCAACAAGAAGCGTGACAGTTCAGTCTAAAGAACATGGCGGCTTCAGCCGATTAAACTAGCGTTAGCGTGGCTATCGAGCAAGTTTTATCGGAATTACAGAGTATTTCTTCACTGAAAGAAGAGCAAAACACTGCTCTGGAGGCTTTTCTCAGAGGAAAAGATGTTTTTGCTCTTCTCCCGACTGGTTTCGGCAAGAGTAGCCTGGCTGTTAGTACGTCATATGCTTCGTTGATCTGATTGGTTTATTTGGCCCGTCTATCACCAACATAGGCCAATCAGCTAACCAGTATTTTCGCCCCTTCCCAAAATTACTTCAACGGAAGGTTTCCAGATGGATATGCAGAGCAAATCCATCTGGAGTCAGGTTAGGATTCTCCACCATGAACAGAATCAAAAATAAATTTTGATCAAGGCTCAAAATGAGCTCCTTGATATGTGCTTTAGAATGGCTTTGTCTCCATTCAAACCCAGGTTTAAAGCCTTGCAGCGCAGCCTAAAGCCCACTGCTCTCATTAAGACAGAAAAAAGAAAGAAAAAAAATTTGGTCAGTTCAGGTGTTTTATATAAAAAGTGAGTCAGGAAATTGCCTATATACCAAACCGAAAGGTTGTTGTTCTCTACTTCAAAAACAATTTATATTTTAAAATGGAAAAACATTCTATTTTTTTTTATTTAAAATTCAATGTATAACAAGGATGAATAAACACCTGCATTTTATTTCAGTGTTAAATGCTGTTTAAAGTTACGGACTATACTTAATAATGTCTCTGGACCTTCACTGGTAGTTGATTTTCTTTATGCGGACCCCGCTGATTTTTAATTGGTACCCCTGCTAGAGACTAACAAATGTTAGTGCATAATTAATGGCTGGCTTAATGGGGAGTCATTGACATCTGAGGTAGTAAGGTGGCCCTCACTAAAGGGGGAATCTGAACCTTTTTTGGTTCAATTTGTATGTTTTCTAAGCGATAACAAGGCCTTTGTTTGGGCCACTCTATAAGCTGGGAAATCAACACTACTCCAGACATTTTGAATTGAGAAAGCTTTCTGGATGGGAAGTGAAACGTCTTCAAACTTGGAAAACAAAGTCCAGTGGTTTTTATTTTTTTTTTTTACTTTTTTGGAACTACTATAACCTTGATGACTGAGAATCTTTTCCAGCGTAGTGCATAATTGTACAGTGGTACAATATTGCTACATATTGCTTAAAGAGGCCAGTGCAGCTCATTTCTTTCATGGTACGCCCTGCACAGTCCACCATTTTGTCAAAGGTTAAAAGACAATAAGCCATAAACAAATGCAGCCATACAAAGAGTAATTCAAGAATACCTGTTATACAGAATGTATGTGGGGAGGAAATCACAGTATCCAGAGAGAGCTTTTGCATGCAAATGGTGATAATGTATACTTCATGCCATTCCCATAATTAAACCCAAGGCCTTGCTGTAAGGTCAGTGCAGCCTTATTGGAATTCAGCTAAGTAAAGCATAAGGTAAGCACAAATTGACAAACCTGTAATCTAACCAATAAATAGCCCATACATGCATTAATTAATTACCAAGGAAAACTACTGGTCAACTTATAATTATTAGTCATTTTAAGCAGTATAATTAATGTAATATACACGATTTATATAATATAAAATAGCATGACGAGAAAGCAATCTCAGATCTAAGCACTTTTATTCTCTATGCTCTCTGTCTTTCTGACTGCTTAAATTACTGTTTTAATTTACTCTCTTTCTTACTACAGTATCCCCTCACCTCATCTGTTGTACCTTCATTAGCCCTGCTCATATCTCCTATTCCTTCATCAGCCAGTTTAAACCACCAAATGTTCAAGTGGTTTACCAATGTCAATCTATAGCAGTTGTTTACTCAATTTGGAAAAGGAACTGAAATTGCGTCGTTAAGTTACACATTACCAGAATGATGAGACAGTTCATTGAAAATAGGCAATGGACACAGTAATAAGCATACACAGGTACAACTGTCAGCCCAGAAGCGTGCAAGGTCATCGGCACTCACATTAATTGCTGAAAATGGACCGTGACATGCTAGTTCGACTCTGCACACACTGTGACTCAGTGAGTTAATTAGTCGGAAATGCTTTCAGTGCACGTTGAAAAAGTGTCATTAATTCATCAGCACACACACAACAGAACGGACTAGATTCACAACGGAGTTTGTATTTTTTCGCTTGGCGACACAGCAGTGAAGGTCATATTTCTACTTCTGTGACCTTATGAAAATAAAATATCACATAAAAAAAACATAAACGCTATAATCAAGACAAAGATTAGAAGCAAAACGGATTAAAGCTCTTGACATCTGTGGTACAAAAAAAAAAATAAAAATCCAACACATTCTTCAATAATCGCAAGCTTTTATAGACTTGCTAAGGATGTAGTAAAGAAGAGGATGCATTTTTTAATCCACCATCTTTACTATGTGAAGAGACAACATGTGTTGCGCAGTTGAAATATGAGGTTATGTCTACTGAATGAGATCTAATTAAAGGGTGAAAGGGTTTGAATAGAGCAAGGGCCCTCAGGCCAAAAGGGTTGGGATGTGTTTTCCCTTCATTAAGTGTTTGCTCTGTTTGTAACTCAGGAGGTCTTATATAGTACATATCGAGGAACTGAGATTGGTATATTAAAAATCTAAACTTAATTATTGCATTTATTCATCACACATGTTTTGAGTAAATTAAATCAAAGTGTGACACTATGTTTGATGCACATGAAAAAAAAAAATTTGAAATTTAGATAAGTCATTTTTTTTAAAAATAAGTGCATTTGTTCTTGGATTGAGGGGGTAAAAGAGACATTTTGCCAGTGGAACAAGACAATGTCCACTCAGAATAATAAAACACAATTGCATTGTCTTATTTCAAGTGAATATTATCTCATTATCTTATTTTAAGAATAAAAATACTCATTCCATTGGCAAATCATCTCATTTTACTTCTCAAATTAAGGGGAAATACACTTAATTTAAGAAATTTACTTATTTCTAGCTTTTCCACTATGCAATATAAATTTCTAAATCTCTTAGAAACTAAGTTTTTATTAAACCTTTACTAATTTCATGAAAATTGAAATATACAAAACCTTATGGATGTTGAGCTGTAAGGTCAACCATCTCTCTAATCTTTTGTAGATTCTGTATTATTGTTTTTTATCTTTTTTTTTTCTTCACTAGAGCTGCTTAATCTTACTATTGATCAAATATGTTCTGTTCTGTCATATCTAGTCCAAATAAAACAATTTGCAGTTTTGGGTTTCAACAACACAATATCTAGAAATGTCTTTCTGGAATAAATTGATTCAGTGGTAAAGAATTATATCCATAAAGAACAATGTCATGCAAGCAAAGCAGAAATGATTGTTACAGGTAGTGTGACATGCTCATGTTTTCATTCAATGTGTCCCCTTTAGATCAGTTATCTCAATGAAAACGGCTCATAGTTTCCCAGCGCTGGACGTAAATAATCAAAGAGGAAAGATGAAACAACAGCCTGGTGTAAAGCTTTCCTAAGAACACTGTAATGGAAAATTCTCAAGGGCAGAAGGCTTTGTTCCTTAAGAGGAACTTCGACATCTTAGGCTGCATTGCTTCTGGCACAGAAACAAACAGTGATGAAAGATTGCCATTGTCCTCAGTGAAAGCCTTAGAAGGTTCACGGAAAACTACATCTAAACATCCAAAAATCTAATTGATAAAAGACCCTTTTGCACATAAACCATTCTGTTTTTTCAAGAATAAAGAGGCTGTAGTGAACAGTATTTGCCCTCAGCTTTCAAAGAAGAATTGTTAGTTACTTATAGTAATTAATTATTCTGATCTTAATTATGAGAAAAAAGAGATCAAAAAATAGCTGATCAACCAAAAAAGATTTATTAGAAATAGAATCCTGATCAGAAAAAGCCCCTTGTGACTGTACTTATAGTCCATTGCCTAAATGGCATCAAACTTCAAAAGATTTTTCAGCATTTAATGAGAAATGTCACCATGATGTTTCAGCTTGCAACGAGGAAACGGAATAAAAGATTCTTCTACATCTGCTGTTCCTCTGCATCTATTGACCTGCAGACCCTTAAGATCAGAGATAATCAGCCTGCAGGATTTAAGTAAATCAAATGACCCTAATGAATAACTAATGAAGCTCCCCCATTTAAGCAGCCAGGGCAACATCATTTGTAGTGCTTTTAAGAGTTAAGGGCAATTATGTCTAACTTTCAACATTTTCCTCTCAGTTGTTTGGGTTTATACAAATACATTTATATTTATTTCCAAATTTAAAGCACAGTTGCTTAGCAGGTCTAAGGAAAGAGAAAAATAAATTCTAACGAAGGAAAATATATTGAGTTTGCTACATTTTACCCCCTGTTAGAAAATTGCCAATTTTATTCACATTCATATTGACTTGCTGGGGTTTCCTATGTCCATCAGTTTTCAGTACAACTCAGCAAACAGTGTGTACAGATAATATCCTGCTCTTTATTCCTTTGTAATATAATTAATATTAGGTAAAAGACTTACAAACTATATTGTACCCATATATCTATGAGGTTTGATATAATCATACCTTTGTTAGAGTATACACTATTTTTTCACTGCTTCTTAATTCTCCTATAGACATATTAAATGCAAACAAATGTTAAGCACTCATTGGTTTGTTTACCTTAGAAGTTAACCCATTTATCTGTTTAGTAGAAGTCCAGAGCTCAGAGTTCAGCTTGGAATTTTAAACCAGTTTGGTTTGAAGCCATGAATGCAGCTAAAGCAAAATCCCCAGCTTGGATTTGCTGCGGTTCACTTGGAAGACCTTGCAGGCCAATTCTACTGGATACAGAAATATAGCAGTTTGCTTTCCAGTGCATGAGGAGTTTCCACTGTGCAGCTTAGTGAAAATACCTGCCAACCACCTGCAACAAACTTCTTTAACACTGTGCTGGGTGTAGAAAATACTATGGCAAAACTGTACCTGTTCAAAAAAAAATATTATAAATTGGAATGTTATAACCTGAGTGAATTCAATAGCAATTTTACAAAAAATGTTTTTTGTTGTTGTTGTTGGTTAACTATTGTAAGTTCAGGTCTGAGAACTAAAAAAAAAAGAAAAAGTCAGACAACTTGTGATAATTTGAGGTGCACTGTGGGATTTCACCAAATAGAATTTGGAGGAACAAAAACGTCATTACAATTCATTAACATTTGCCCCAAGAAAGAAAAATGTATTTTCTAAGAAATTATAGTCTGACATTTAAAATCTCACACACATCCTCCAGAGTCCATTAAAATGCAAAGACTGCTCAGTCTTTAACTTTTCATGAAATTACACAAACACACGTGCAGAATTTGAGCTTCCTCTCATTATCAGTGGTCTCTGAGCATTCACTTAAAAGTGCATGAAGCCTCTGGTACTGCAAGCGGAAGATAAGAGCCAGCCAGCGTACGCCGTGCTTAGCCAGCGGCATAGGGACCAAGGGACAAGCATCTTCCTGAAATGCGCACTCAGGATAAATCCTTTAACACTAGTGCCAGGAAAATGTCTGATACCAAATCAGGATGTCAGGATAATGATCTACCTCTGGTTAGAGGATGCCTACTTAGAGCACTTAGCTCATTTCAAAAATATGTACATCGAAATAAAATATTTATTTTGTTTTATCTTCAAAGCAACCTTCTAGTTGATGATGGTTGTGGGAAGGAAAGATACGTTCATACGTGTGATCTGAAGGCAGTTTTCATTTTATGAAGCTATATTTCTGTACAATTAGCTTCAGCTGCTCCAGAACTATCCCAAGAGCAGAGTCTAAGATCTACATCAGCCAGTTGAGAATCTAAAGGTTGCTTATTAAAATGCAGCTTCCGCAGCTGATTATGTGAGAAGAGGCTGTGCTTCAATATACAGTAAAAAAAATCATAAATATGCAGCTTCTTGTTGCAAACACTACAGGACCTACTCGTTCTTCTCTGTGCCTTCCTTTTGATGGTTTACTTGTTGCGTCTCCAGTCCAGCCTGTTCCCTGGGGAACACTCAGGTATTTATATGGTGTGTTCGGATTCCGCAGCTGCTTCCCACAAAGGACCTGGTTGACCTGGAAGACTGTGAAAATGAGGAGGCTGGAAGAGTTTGGCTATAGAATTGAACAGGTCAAGCCTTCTCCAGCTGTCATCGCCCCTCACTCAGTGTAAGCTGTGTCTCCTAGCAACCTGACAGTTGACGAACAAAGCAGGCAAGCGACAGGGACAGATAAAACCTTTCAATAAACCAACATTACTCACAAAAAATATCAGACTCACTAACCATTTAAATGAGCTACTTTCATTAATTTAAGACAGACTTATTCATATACTTGTATTGTATTAAACTGCACAGTATTCCCCACTGTTCGTCGCCATTTCCCTTTTTTCTCTGAGCACGGAGCAGCTTGTTTGCTTAGAGTTGCAATGAATAATGGGATACCCAATGAAGTACAAAGTGGACCTGTCAAAGTGGACCTGTCCTTCCCTGTCATAGTCCTAACGCTCTACGACATATTAGGCTGAGGAATCTGCCTTCAGAGGAAACAGCTGCAAGATTCGAACACATCCATGAGCCTCCAACACCTCCACCTCAGACATTTTGGCAAAAGTGTTGATAGAAATGGTTGAAATAGAATTTGACATGTTATCACTTTTTTTCTTTTCCAACCATCTCCTTTATCTGTTTACAATCAAGATAATCATCCATTTCCATCCATTCATCCTTCCTCACTCTTATGTTTTATCCGGCCCCAGAGGCTGAGGTTCCTGGACACCCTCCGGTCGATTTCTGTGCCTAGGAATTATGTCCATAAATGTAATGAACAGAACCGGTGATAAAGGGCAGCACTGGTGGAGACCAAAATGCATCAGCCACTTCTCGTCTCTGATAAACCCCACACCTGCAGAGTCAATTAAAATTTGTGCAGATGACTAGACTATCTTCTTCTTGACATAGCTGGTGTAAATGTTCAGACTGAAAAGAAAAGTTGGAAACCTCTGTAGTGCTCCTTTGCTGCCGACCAACTGGTTACACACACAACTCCTTAGTCTAACTGTTGTCTGTTGTTGTGCATTTATGAAACCTTACCTTCAAATTATCTAGGACTTTTGTTGCATAATTTGAAAAGTTAATCAGCTGTTGTTTACATGCTTGCTCACCATTTTTAGAAAATGTAAAAATTGCTCCAATTTTACCGCATCAAAATCAGAAGAGCACAGACCTAGGAAAAAAAAAGGTTTAATCAAGAAAAGGGTGAACAATTGTTGTTTTAAATGGGAAGAATAAATTTAGATTTAAAACTTTAAAACCTGACACCTTAAGCACCATTTATCCAGAAGAGCATTTAACATTAATTTAAAGTGAAATAAAACCCTGGAAATCTTCCTTTATTCATCATTTAATGATGAACTTGAAGTACTGGTCATTTGTACCAATGCGCACCTATGTAGAGTTAAACTGTATTTTTTACCCAATCTGTACTTTTTATGAATGCTGCTATCTTGGTGACTCAAATATTGAGCTTTTAATCAAACCATGCAACAGTATCTGCGGTGTTGCAACAATATCTGGGGTGTTGAAACACCAACTCGACTAGGTCCCAGAACACAAATGTGCAAGACAATGATCCAAGGCAATAGATAAAAACATACTGGAATACCAAGCATAGGGCTGCAAAAATATGCAAGGAGAAGCTTTGCTTGGCCTGGCTGCATTTCATCGACGCAGGATAACTGTAGCATAACGAGAAAATGGCTTCCGTTGGTGCAGTTCGTACGTCGCTTTGGGGCTTCTGGTTGGATTAAACAATTGCCACACTCTACAGTAGGTCTGCTTGTAGTCTGCTAATGCTAAGTGTTTTAGGGTTTTTTTGGTTTTGAGTCAAGAGGTCTTTATGTAGCTTGTGTCAATTATGAATGCATAAATATTACCAAGGATACGGCCCATTTTACTTTTAAAAAAGATTATAATTTTCAATATTTGTAAATCTTTTTCTTACTTTAATAATATCTTAATTTAATAATGTCCTTTAACTCTGTAATATTTTCCTATATTATCCAGCCAGTTCAAGTTTCTTTTGTCAACCAAGCTAAAAAGTTAGAATCTGTGGAGTTGCAGGAAATACCAGAGAGAACACCTCCCAGTCAGTGAGCCGATACTTCCTCAGCATATTTAGATCCACTCATGTGTCTGATAAGTCGCAGTAATGATGGCTTGGGGACAAAAAGAAGAGAACTCTTTCTTATGATTGTGATTGAGGAAGTTAGGAGGTGGTCAGGTAAATAAAGAAGACATTACTAAATGACCCAAGCATTTCAATCCATATCTTCAGCTCTTCAACTCACTGCTGTTTTAAGGACAGAGAGAACGGACTCTTGGGATTTTGTCTTCCCCTTAAAAACAAGACTGTAATGCTGCTAGCATCGACTACAAGGAGAAAAGTCAGCAGCTTAAGTCCCTCCAAGCGGTCGGTGCTTCATAAATGAGACACCCTCTGGAGAAGGATAAACACACACAAGTTAACTTTTACTGTATATACACAAAGCACACCATCATCAAATAGCCCCTAGGATTTTTCCTGACCTGCTGATATTAAAGGCAAGGCTTCTATATTCTTATATTTTGTGCACTGGGAACTGACTTAAAAAAAGATGTAGAGAAAAACCTTCCCACTCAATGATTTGAATACTCCAGGAGTCTAAACATCAGGCAGCAACCCAGCAATTATTTTATCCTCATGTCCCCGTCTGTGCTTGTTTTTTAATTGGTGCTGACTTTAGTGTTGTTATATTGGCATCCTATTAAATCGATAACTGCTTTCTACAATTAAAATAATAAACTCTAGATGAGTCTCAACATGCTGAGAGTTTACACTGCTTCACTTTCTATCTCGAAATGCATTGTCTACATGTTGTGGCCGCTCCCTCTCATCATTGTAAAGCTTTGATATGTTAATCCAGTTTGACTCAGTCTTCGGTATTCGGGTTAAAATTCCTCTTGAAACAGGAACTTAAAGGCCAGTAAGTTTACTAAATGTTTCCCCCAAAAATCTTTTCTGAAGAACAAGCCACTAGACTGGAAAGTGTACTTCCAACAATTATGAAGGTTTTGGTTAAAAGTTAATTAACTGGGTGGAGATCCCTTGGGCATCTCCAATCACTTTAGTAAAGATACAAAACATTAGATCTGTGAACCTTGTGATTAAATATTAATGATATCTATTCTTTTAAATCCAAAAAACGCACAAAAATATAGCACCCCCCGAAACTCCCAAGAATGTCGTGCAGGTTGGCAAATCAAAAGAGACGAGGACATAGTGAACTAAACTTGACGACTGAAGATGATTCAGTCCCAGTAAGATGATGTGTAAAGGGGACGATGCTTCTCAGGTTTTGTTGAGACCACTTCTGGTTCGCTTTGCTTGTGGGCTTCTATATTTTGCACCCTGTCGCTCTTTTGCAAGCATAAAATTCAAAGTGCTGCGCCCTGGTTTGGCACCACAATGAACTCTTTTACATACAACAAGTAGGTAAACATGGGCTTCACACTGCTCTGAAGTACAGTGTAGCTACCATAAATTTTAGTTAGAAAGCAGAAGACTACTGTATGACTTAGACGTTGTTGATGGAGAGGATTGATTGTTTATAGGAAATTTTACTTTGATTCCCGGTTACTGTGTATGTGTCATGGATCTAGTTATCTTTGATTGTATTTCAGTTCTTATTTATTTCTTGTTTGCCCTCTGTTGCCCTCTCGTGTCAGTCTCCTTTTCCCAACCTCCCTTCTAGACTCCTCTGTTCACACCTGCTCCCAATCTGCTGTTTAGCCTGGTCCTTTTCTTCTCTCTCCCTTATGTCCACCTCCTGCCCAGTCACTTTTGCGGGTCATCATAATTTCTTTGCCCTTGTTTTAAGTATTCCTGGTTTTCAGTATTTTGTGGATTTATGTTTTTGGATTTTTGCTTCTGTTGCCCTTTTTGGTTAATTAGTTCTTGGAAGAAACCATGTCAGCTTCAGTCTCAGCTTTGGGCCCTTCAAACCTCCACTGAACCTGACAGTATGTTATTATGAGAATGACGAATGAGAATGATTTTAGTTCATGTAGGAGACAGAAGACACACTTTAAATTCTATTTAAAGGATTTTTAAAATTGAATTTATAAATCCTACTTAGTTACCTACTTACAAACTGCAAATCTTTACACCCAGTAACAATGTACAGCATGCCATCTGCTGTAAATTGACTTATTATTTTACGTAACACAAGAGGCTTAACAAATATAAAATGAAGTTCAAATAATAGAAACATATCACTTTATCAGAAACTATTTAGGGACTTCTCGGTGGGGAGAAAACCCACAAATGTTATACAAAGAAAAATTGTAATAACTGATGTCATATTATTCAAGTGAAAAAAAAAAAAAAAAAAAATAATAAAAAAATAATAAAATTTCCTAAAAGTGCTGTCTTAAAAAGTAACTGAAGTAAATGTGACCCTTTTTGTTTTTACAGCTTTTGTGTTGTCATTACACTGTTACAAGTACAGGGCAACAACAGGAACTCTCTGCATTTAACCCATCCCTTTGTGGAGCAGTGGGCTGCCATTGTGCAGCACCTGGGGAGCAGTGTGGGGTTAAGGGTCTTTGCTCAGAGACCCAGAGTGGCAGTCTGTAGGAGTGGGGTACGCACTCAGAACCCCAGTATTCCAAGCGCATTGACCTAACTACTAGGCTACCACTCCCCTCAAACTTTTTTTTAAAGACAACTATTAACTACCTTCCTCCGGCTTTGCGCCAACATGGCCTTGTTTTGAACACAGCTGAGCCAGGTTAAAATAACTCAATTAATGAATTATATTCTGCTTTGAATAACACTGACAATATCGAATTAGGTCAAGAAACAATTTACCTCTATGCATTAATTGCCTATAGCAAGACTGTGTGTGCACAACAGCTGAGAGGTACTGCGTGTACATACAGAACACACACACAGACACACCCCCACATTTAAAGTCTGCATTGGATTTAATTAATTTTACATTGATTTCTATGGCCTCACCCTAACCCTAATCCTAAGAATTACCTACACCTAATTTCTAACACAAACACCCCTTTTTCATGGCCCTTGGCTGTTTTTCTCACAAGGACTTTTTCTCACATTATAAGTCGTCATAGTGTACTATATTTTAGGAAAATTGTTCTAAACATAATTGTTCGACTCTAAACGAAAACTTGTCTATGTAACTTGGGGGGGGGGGCATGCATCTGACACAGTGAGTTATGTGACTCAGAGCACATAACTTACTATCAGTGGCTACAGCAGTCTGAGCTCCCTTTTAAGCTTAAGAGCTAACTGAGCTAAAGGTAACATAATAGATATAACACCAAGCTGTCAGACATAATTCCAGCTCTCTGAGAAAGGATTTAATAGAGGGGGGGGGGGGTCGTAGACATGTCTTTTAAAGTAACTCTATGACTTCTTAATCTGCTTCAAATCACTGTGGGAGACTGTTTAATTTTGCAACAGTGAAGAGTTGCTTTCAGTGGCCGCTAACCCTGGAAGTTACACATGTAGCTCGCCGAATGACTAAGAGTTACACACTGTTGCATTAATAACAAGTTCAGCTGAGTTTATTCATATAACCCCAATTTACATCACAAGTCACCTTAAGGCACAGACAATTCAATTCAATCATACAGAAATATTGTTTTCTGTCTAAAAAAACTCAGGTGTTACATCGAGTAATTAACTTTGCAGAGTTTGCTCCTCCCAGATAAGGCAACTGCAGACATTTGCTTGCATTGTATCATGACTCCACAGCAGTCTGCTGAATCATGCCTGCAGCAAAAGTAGAGAGGGAAAATCTCCCTTTTAAAAGGAAGGAACCTCCAGCAGAACCAGGCTCAGGGTGAGAGCCTTCTGTAGAGGCCAACTGGGGTTCAAGGACACAGAAACAGACATAGAAAAATAACACAGAACCGCTGATCCATAAATACTTTTTTATGTTAGAAAAAGTAAAACTAGGGCTGCTCAGTGTTACTGTGGGTAGCACTGCTGCCTTGCAGCAAGAAGGTTGTGGGTTCGATTGCTGGCCCAGGGTCTTTCTGCATGGAGTTTGCATTTCTCCCTGAGCATGCGTGGGTTCTCTCTGGGTACTCTGGCTTCCTCCAAAACATGACTGTTCGGTTAATTGGCTTCTCTAAATTCTCCTTAGGTGTGAGTGTGTGCGCCACTGGTTGTTTGTCCTGTTTGTCTCTGTGTTGCCCTGCGATGGACTGGCGACCTATCCAGGGTGTACCCTGCCTCTTGCTCGTAGACAGCTGGAGATAGGGACCAGCACCCATCGCGACCCCACTTGGGATAAAGCGTGTCAGAAAATGGATGGATGGAAAGTAAAAGTAAACAATTTCTAGGTGGCTCTGTCTATGAAAGAAATAGTTAAGCAGATAAACTATAAGCCATTCTTTATGTCAAATAGTATTAAGTAGAACACATCCAGTTAATTACAGTAAAATCGGAGCCCATAGAGAAACAGGACTAAAGGCTGGAAAACAGCATTTACTATTGTAATGTAATGGAATCTGGTAGGATTTATTAAAGCTGCTGAATCTGATCAACATAGCACATTTTCAAATTATCTTGTAATTTTCCTCTGATGCATTGTTATATTTGAATAACAAGCATTAATCTCTCTGACTGACAAAGAAATGCCAACTGACAGCCATAAAAGACAAGGCTGTCCTCATCTGCCTGTTGCCAATTTCAGCCAATATGCCACTGACATGATTACCATATAGCTATTTTCTAATTAAAGCTCTGTCAAATTCAACAAATGGCGAGTTAATTAGAAAAGTGCTGAATGGACCAATCTGTTTTACACTTTTTCAATGGTCCACGATTAAAGACTGAGCTTAGATAATATTTCTAAATGCATTATTGAGTCCATCTCAATTATGCAATTAGAATTATTTTCAAAGTTTTCACCGTTTGGATTAAATGGCTGATACTATACCTGGAAAAAAAAAGGATAAGAGGGGCACATCCCTTTTTGGGGCAGCTTGAAGTTGGTGTTCCAATGAAAAAGTAGTCAGTTCACAGAAATAAATGATCAATAAGACATACTTTGAAGGGAAAAGAAGAGAAAGATAAAATTATTGATAGGTGTTGCATGTACCAACCATGTATAACCTTGTATAACCATAGCATTGATTTGTTTACACAAAAACAAAAAAATCAGTGAAGTAAAATAGATTTACACCTTATCCTTCTTTAATATCTCATATTTTCTTAAGAAAATAGTAGCAAATCAAGTTAGCACTTCCACCTTAAATTAACAGCTGGGTCTTTTTTATAGTGCTTAGTACTCTTTCTCTCCTGACATAGCTATGGGATCAGCTACTGGGACTAACTGTACAGTATGTGCTTTCTTTCATTCCCTTGGACTTGAAATTTGATGTACTATAGCTCATCTGCTCAACTGTTTCTTTTCTATTGTTGGTGCATCTCTGTTGCTTTTGTGAGTATGCTTCTAAAAAGTATTGATACTCATAGTCAAATCTTACTCAACTACATGTAAAAGTTACTCTGTCAAGCATCTATTCAAGTTGAAGTATTAAAGTACTCACTTTTGAAATTATATATAATATAAGTATTCAAAAGTAAAAATCTAATTTTCTAACATCAGTACAGATGAGTGCCTTGATTCTTCTCACACTTTCGCTATGAGATAGAGGTTTAAGTTTGAATCTATTATCAGAAAGAAACTGCAACTCTCATTTGAGAACTCATCCTACTGAACAACTTAGTCAAATGGCAACGACTCACGTCTTGATTAAATGTATAAACTAGTAATAATATCTGCCCCGAGTTTCTCACATTTGCAAAATGTCATGCAAATCTCTAAAACAGTTGTGTCCAAATTCTGTCCTAAGGGCTGGTATCTGCCATTTTGAAATTGGATTTCAAGAAAGAAAAACAGCAACAGCGGATTTGAAAAGCTGAGCTGGGCCAAAATTAACAAGTAAGTAAGATCTATCCATTTTCTGTAACGCTTTTCCCAAGCGGGTCGCGTGGGGTGCTGGTGCCTATTGCCAGCTGTCTTCGGGCAAGATGCAGGGTACACCCTGGACAGGTCGCCAGGGCAACACAGAGACAAACAGGACAAATAACCATCCACACACACACCTAAGGAGGATCTAGAGAAGCCAATTAACCTAACAGTCATGTTTTTGGACTGTGGGAGGAAGCAGGAGTACCCGGAGAGAACCCATGCATGCCCAGAGAGAACATGCAAACTCCATGCAGAAAGACCCCGGGCCAAGAATCGAACCTGGAACCTTCTTGCAGCAAAGCAGCAGTGCTACCCACTGCCCGTTTTTCCACACCATGATCATACTTTCTTAACAATTAAGTGGGAATGGTGAGTTTCTGTCACACATCATACAGTAGCTGGGCTCCAAGCATGGATACTGATAAACTGGACCTCTAATGACTTTAATTTCACCACTCCCTACTCTTCACTCTACTGAAAAGGTTTTTTATTGAGACATCAAATACTACTCCACTAGATTGTGTAATCACACAATGGTGTTTAATCATGCTTTTAAACTGGATTTAATGTTTTGCCATATACTTTAAAGGAAAGATTGTTAATTCTGAGCATCATGACCTCATAGAATAATGAATGTAAGAAAGTAAGAAGGAAGTTAAGAACTAGATAAATTTTCAACAGACAGGAAAGAGCAAAAAAAAATTGACTTGCTTATACAATTCTAAAGCTGACTTAGCCTTCCTGCAGGAAACCAGCTTTAAACTTAAGGGCTGCCCTAGGCTGTAGAGGAATAGGATGTGTCAAGCTCACAAGTTAGGCTTTAAAGCAAAAGGGACTTTTTCCCTTCCACATTTTGATCTAATGGGAATTAAAAGTTTGTTACTGAGTATTTGCCCTAAAGTTTTTTTTGTAAACTCCTTTTTAACTCACACTTAAAAACCACTAAATCGAGCATCAAGTACCTTTTACTTTCATCCATTTTCCTCGGCTTCAGCTTGAAAATTATAGCTTTAGTACTAATTTGAACTCTTTAATTCTACTCTCCCCTTTTCTACTGCTTTAATAAGTAGCTGTAATCTCTCATTAAGGACTGGTACATGAAAGTTGTAATTCCGTGTCCCAAAGCTGTAAAAATCAACTCATTTTGTGGAGCCCAGTGGCAGTTGAACCTTGTTAGTTCCAGCTGCCATCTTTGGGGACAGACTTACGGATGAATGAACCCAGCAAAGGAAGGTGAAGGACAGGATAGATCAATAGGAAAGCATGGGGATTTATTTAAATCTAAATGTGGGGCTATGATGATGAAACCCTCTACAAGTGACATAGGCAGGTACAAACATCTACCATTTGAACCAAAATGGATATAGCAAGAATAGCCACTGTTGAACCAGTTCAACCACTTAAGGTAGCACTCACATCGTTTTTATATTTTTACAAATACTGCAGGAAATTAAAATGTAAAGAAATTTACAGTAAAAATAAAAAAGCACCCAGTAGACCAAGTTATTACAGTTTATAGCTTTTGGGGTGAGTTACACTTTAAACTTGCACCTATATAAATTTAGCATGTCATGGATTTAAGGTTATTTACAGTTAATGTCGGTAATATTCAATATGCTGGTTTAAAATACTCTAGATGTGTAAAAGAAGAGGAGAACATAGCAAAAAAAAGACACTTATTCAATTAAGCCAATATGTAAGTCAGATCACCCTAGTTAAAGAAGAATAGGATAGAATACAATTGAATAGAACACAATAAAATAGAATACAATAGAATAGTTGTGTTTTTATTACATATAGAGGCACAATGAAATTAAGGGACTCCCACTGAGCCACCAGGCACTGCACAGATAAAACTTTATTAAAAAGACCTAAAAGATACAATGTTTATATATAAATCAATATATTCAATTTCCAGGAGGCTGTAGACATTGCAGAGTTAAAAATTATTGATAAAATTATTCAGGTGTAAGTGTATGTACTTGTTTTAGCTGTTTTCAGAGGTGGATGATCCAGTTCCAGAAATTAAATCTCCTGCCTACTGTAGTTTTCTTTCACCCTGTTCACTTAACCTGGTGATAACTGATTACCCCCAGTCTCTGTTGTAAAGCTGAAAATGAAAATAATGCAAATGGTTTATCCACCTCTGACTGTTTTGATGGCCTAGGAAAGAGAAGCTGTCGGACAGTCTAGTAATATGTCATCTAACTGACAAGAAACGTGTCCTGGAGGGGAAGCAGTTGGTACAGTGAGCAGCAGGGTGTGGGGAGTCTCTTAAACAGGCCGTTGTTTTCTTGAGGTTGCAGAATGTGGAAATGTGCTTCAGGGTGGGCAATGAGTTTTTGGGCAGATGATTATCTGCACCAACGTCCTGTCCTCAGCTAAGGGCCTGCATACCACACACCCAGATATAATGTTAGCACACTTCATGTCCAGCTTCCTCTTCCTGAGGACGTGCAAGAAGTGGTGACGGTTTCCACTGGTACTTCATTGGTGAGAGGGGGGTGGGGGTGGGGGGAGTTGATTGTTTCTTTTTGTTCTTCTGGACACTAAGGGTTAGGTTTTCTTTCCAGAGTGACAGCTTCCCTTACGCTGTCCTGTACATGCTCATTGCGGCTCATGATGGATTTGTCAGACTGAGGGACATCATCTTTATATTATATATATTTATATATATTTATGTTGCAGTAGGTTGGGAGAGTCAGAGAGCAGCTTTAAATGTGTACAGGACATATAGTAGCTGTCTCAGAGCTCAACCTTGATGGGACCCCATGCTGAGTGTGAGGATGGAAGTTAAGTCTCAAATACTGCGGGTGACTCAACAGGAAGTGTTTGATCCAGGTTCAGGTGGGAAGGGAGATTTGTAGCTCCAGCCGGTCTAAAAAGGAAATATTTACTTACAATAGATTGAGTCATGTTAAATTTTGCTACTTGCCATTGCTCTAACATTTATTTGTGAACTTAAAATTATTTTGAACCTGACTGTAGATGTTTATCAGTTTGACAAATAAAAGACTGTCAGCTGCTGGTGAAAAAGTTTTAGTTTTAAGTTCTTTTTTTGACAAATTACAACAACAGAAAATCAGTAAAGGGAGTTTTTAACACTTACAAATAATGTTGCAAAAAAACTACATTCCTCACATGATGTTTTTTTTTTTTTTTTAGTAAATATACAAAAGCTTCGAAATATTTTGTATCTAATTACCATATTTTATGGACTATAAAACACTTTGAACCATGGGGCTTATGCAAAGGTGAGGCTTTTCTTTGGATTTTTCTTCAACTGCCAGGGGGTGGAAGTCAAAGTTGGAAGTACAAAGAAGGAAGCGTTCATTTTCATTTAGCTCAAACACATGCTAGCAGCTGTCAATACAGAGAATACATCCCAAATTCAAACATCTTCACATTTATTTGCTACAAGATGAACATTTTAAATGAACCCCAAAAAAATAGTTTAACCACTTTTTAAACTATTTATATTAAGAAAAAAATCAGCTATTTTTTAATGTTCACTTAGACTTTTTTAAAGCATTGGTTATTTATACATCCGGGCAATAGTTATTAACCTATAAACCTGCACAGGTGATTCCTCAAATCTGATAAAGTCTGACAGGAGGCAAGTAAATAAAAGTCCAGTCACAGTTTTCATACCATATTAACACAACCTTAGATCTTCATTCATTGTGTATTGAGAAATGTTATTACATGACTCCAATACATGATATAAATGAACAGGAAGTTGATTTGTCTTACTTTAGTTAATCAGGGGTATCTGTCATATTTTATTTAAGAAAAATTGCCCAACTGGGTCAAACAAACAATCTAAATAACTATCAAAGCTACTTTTCCAACAAGACATAGAAAGTGATTAACCGCCTTGATGTGGTTTATTAAAGCAGAAGGGAATGCCTCGAATAATAGGGAGTGAATTTTTCAAGACAGCAATTTAACGTAGTAAAGAAACTTCCTACTGGTAATTTATGGTTGTTTCTGTTTTGCTCTGGCTTTATGTTGGTAAATATAATAGAACTTTCAGTTCAGTTCAGTTCAGTT
>NW_015150479.1:2495022-2510203 GCF_000732505.1 Cyprinodon variegatus
AAAATACATTTGTGTCATCTGCAAATAAAATCAATGACAGTGCCCTTGAAACTTTACAGATGTCATTTATATAAATGATAAATAATTTGGGGCCCAGCACTGAACCCTGTGGTACTCCACATGTAATTTCCAAGAGCTCTGATTTATGTTCCCCTATTTGAACAAACTGCTGTCTATTTCCTAAGTAGCTTCTTATCTTCTCCACTGATATTTTTTAATATATATATCACACTGTACAGAATAAAAATTCTTCACACACAGCTTCTCTTTTTCTCTTTTTTATTTATATAACACTGCAGAATAGAACTTCTCCACACACTGATTCTCTTTTTAACATATATCACACTGTACACATTGAAACTTTTGTCAGCTTGTCTTCATCCTCAATGGTCCTTGCAGGCCAGAACGCCCAGTCCACTTTGCCATTGTGTTCTCCAGGGCTTTCTGCTGTTTGGCGTCAGGTTTGTATGGTGGGGGTGCATCTCTGCAAAAGACTTCCCTTCCTTCCCCAACCTCTGATTTGTCTGTGGTGTCACTGTGTCAGGAATCTAGTTGGGAGGAAGAAATTTAAACGATTAATATCCAGTGTATCAGTAGAACATCTTTCTTCTATGACAGAGAGACAGACAGATGCAGGCAAAGGAAGGCATACACACACACAGCCACATGCATCCGCCAATGCGCGACCACACACATTCGTTCCCACTACTACAGGCCCACCCGTTCCTTACCTTCTTCCATATGGCAGCATGTTGGCATCTCATATGTTGCTTCAGATTCGTTGTGTTCTTCCCTGCCATTTTAAAGCTGCAGACTCTTTGATGGCGTCCTTCCTCCGGTGTTTTCCTTCGCGTTGTAAACGAAATGGCTCCATACATCCAGGCGTTGTTTAACAAACCGCACACCGGTATCTGCAATGACTGCGAAGTTGAGCTATGAGTATTAGTCCTGTGCTACTACTAAGTGGCACGAGGCACCGTGGGATAGGCGCTGTGTAGGGACAAACAGTGCAACAACGCGTAATCTTCTATGAAGCTCAAGAAACACTTATATTAACAATTACAAATTAATTACAAACAATTACATTTCTTAATGTCCATTTGTCAATGGATCGTAAATTTCGTCTAGTCTTAGTCTAGTTGACAAAAATCCTTTTTTCATTTTCTTCATATTTTATTTTCAGGAAACTATTTTTGTGCGTTATCGTCTTGTCATTGTCACGGAAAAAAGGGGCGTTGACGAAATATTTTCATCATCATCATGGTTGACGAAATTAACACTGGAACCAACCCTAATATGGATAAATAGTTTGTTTCCATTAAGCTATATCACAAATATAGCTCAATGTTTAATTGAATACAAAGTTTAATTTTTATGTAAGTTTATTTATTTTTCATTTTTACTTTTATTTCCAAGGCACAAGAGAACAAGTACTTAATTTTAAATTTTTTTTCACATTTATAGAATCAGTAGGTTTCCTTTCTTGGACACTTCAACACAATATGGCATTTTCTCATTTCAGAATGATTAGAATTTAGCTGTTTGTCTTAAATGTTAAAACACTGTGATTTATTCTCAAGAACAAATTAAAACCTAAAAAAAAAAAATCTAAAAATCAACTGGAGTGCTTCAGATTAATCACTTCACATTAATTTCATTAGATGAGTGGTCTAAAATTGCAGACATCTGTAACTTCTCTAAAGTCCATGTTATTACCTACAGCATGTGTGCATAGTTGACAGGATACTTTAATCATCTTTAACTGTTGGGCTTTAAAACAGATCTTTGTTCCAGAAACGTCAAGAGTATTAAAAAAAAATCCAGGTTTTTAATAGATTTATTTTTATAAAAGACACACTCTTTCAATCAAAACACCAAAAGCAATTTGCCAGACTTTGAACTCGACTTATCACATGGGCAAACACCTTTCAGTTTTACATTCAGCAATCAGAGCTGGTGCAGAAAGGGGCCACAGATGAGACCTTCGGTTTTGATGCAATGGAGGCCGACATTGGATTGCATGGAACCATGCAGCCTAGTGTTTATTTATTTATTTTGTACACTGAATTACAGTTTTTTTTTGTATGTGTAGCACAATGAAAAACCTCATGTTGGTTGGATGTCATTTTTTGTGGGAAAAAGAAATATCCTGAACAGTTTATAACCTGTTTTTCAGTGTTCTGACTTTACGGGTACTGTATAAAATAAATGATGTAATATAATTTAAACCCACAGTTGTCTATTGTCTGCAGCAAGTGAAACACTGGAGGAAAACAGGTCTAAGTCATGATTTGTGATTTGCTTTTAGTATAGTGTTCCTCATTTTGCCCATTCATGTTCAAAATCTTCTTGAAAATATTTATCTATTAAATAGTTTGTGTGCTGAGAGGAATTTATATTCGTTGAAATTAAGGCTTGTGTCAGGATTTGGTTGAGGTTTGAGGACCCAAATGCAGAGGCAGGGAGGCAGAGGTGAGTTTCTTGATGATTTAATGATAGGTAAACAAACAACTGAGGCAGGAATCCAAAAATTCAAAAATCAAGCAAACCAGAAACCAAGGAGACATCTGGGGAAAAACAATCACGAAGAGGAAGACTCAGAGAGATGGAGTTGAAGGAAGTTAGACGAGGAACCAGCACTGAGGAACTGCACAAAGAGTGTATTTATGGGAGACTGAAACAAAGAGAGGACTAATGAGCAGATTGGGAGCAGGTGTGAACAGAGCAGAACAGGAAAGGGGCTAGAGAAAAAAGGAGAACACAAGAGGGCAGCAGAGGGCAACAAATAAAAACCTGAAAACTGAAAATAACCAGAAAACACAACAAAATAAGAATTAAACCTAAAACTAGAAAACATGGACTGTGACAGCTTGATTTAGTAAAATAACTGATAAAAGACTGTGGGCATGTATTATTTTGTGCAGAGTCAACAGTAAAAAAAAACTTAAAATAGATTTTTTTTTTACTGCACTTCAGTTTTTGGTAAATGTATTTTGGGTGAATTTTTTTTATTGTTCTAACGACCTTTTATTTTTACCCTCTACATTTGAACATGTGGATATTATTGGTCTTTCAACCTGAATTTATTTCTTTAAAACTGTTTTAGAAAAAAATAAGTTACATTGAAATTAGTAAAAAAAAAATAGCAATGATAAGGTGATTTCCACTATTACACTGGTCAAATCTCCACAGATTTATTATATAATAATGACATGCCATAAAAACAGTTTGGGACCAGTGAATTATTTACTTCATTTATTTAAAAACGAAATTTGATTCTTATTTTCTCCTTAAAAAACCTGTTGAAATAAAATATTAATCTGAAGAATCCTGAATCATGACATGTGAGTGTGTGAACACCCCAGTCTCTCTAACTCAATAAAAGTTCTGTTTTGCTGTTTGACTCGTTGTGGACATGATCCAACTGAGGGTGTGGAGTCTAAAAACAACCTTTGTGTGGGTAAAGAAAAAATTGGCAAAACAGAATTTTTATGAGAAAAATTTGACTCTTCTAACAAAGGAAATTGCCACCTTCCTTGCTTTGCTCTGGTGCTATGAAGTGTTCACCACAGCTGTTTTGCAGGTAAATTTGAATAAAATTTGTCTTTTTTTGGCACAAGTTGAATTTTAGTTCCCGTCCCTTTGACTTTTCATGGAACATTTTAATCTTTACGAATAGAGAAACTACTAAGCCAGTAAAGATAAAGAGGAAGCAAAACATTTTCACTATGTGTGTCAAATTCTGGGGGAAGAAACAGAGAAAGCAGGCAATGGCGGACAAAGATAGTTTTCATTAAATACAGTGACATTTGGCAGATCCTATTACCTAATGGTGCTCTTTGTAATGTAATGTGCAATGTGTGCTATCACATGTGTTTTTTTTTTGTTTTTTTGTTTCTCTGAGCAATTTTCTAATCCACTGAGAGCTTCAAGCTGTTGTTGGCAGCATTTTGCCTGTCAACTCTTCTGATGCACATTAAGCTTTTCTGGAACTTGCCAGACTAAAAAAATGAAGAAAAAAGAAGACACAAACCAACCTGGTGCTGGTAGATATTACTATTATTAATACGTTTCCTTACAGCTGACTGCAACTATAATAAAGAAAATACTTTAAACACTGTTGAACTATTGGAAGTTGAAGCTGACTTTTGCCATGTCCTTCATCTTAACTTAAAGATACAACACAGGAATTCAATAAAAAATAACTACAAAAAAAAAAAAATGATTTTTAAGAATCACTGAGCCAAATGGAAAATACCTTTAAATTATAAATAGGGAAAAAAAACAATTCTGTTATCATTTATTCATGCCTTCACAGAAAGACAAAAGTTGTCTTCACCCTTAGGTTCAGATTTAACTGAAGTGAGTGTGTAAGATGTGCAGAGATACATAATTTTATTCCAGTACTGGTGCTGAAGAACTTGTGCATTTTTTTTTTCATCCTTTAAAAAATTCTTGGAGATTGAACTCTGTATTAGTATTCAACATAAGACATTTTATTAGATCTGCCAAATTTACTTAGTATCCATGGAAACTGAAAACTGTTATTTGCATTCTGTTTCCAAAAATAGCATCTAGAGCAAATGTCTAATATTGTGAATGAGAGTGTAAATGTGCTGAAGGATTTGCAGCCTCTATATTAACCTCTTTGCTCTGTCTTACGTCTCCCTTTACAGAATGGATGATGAACCAAAGCAGATGAGAAGAGCACAGAAGAAAGGCGGAGACAAGAAACAATGGAAGAAAAATTATGGAAAACAAATCCTAAGCTTACCATTTGTGAGCGAAAAAGGACGGATGGCAAACTATACTAAAAATAATCTTTGTTTTTTTGAGTGGGCACAGCGGTGACTGAATGACAAGGAAACTCCTGCTATTCTTGACTCGTGCTGGCTCACTTCTAATTTGGTCTCTCCATGAACTTCCTTCGGCATGAAGACAAAAACAGATCCTTTTTAGAGGTTCTGTTTTACTCTGTGTTCACCTTCATTTTTTTCCGTTTCAGCCTGCATAAAGAATCCCTCTAAACTGCTTCCCTGGATGTGATGGAATTGGTTTTGATGCATGTTTAATATATAAGGATAAGCTTCTAATCAGACTTAAATTTGTTTTAAGCAGTTATTCTTAAAATGAAAGATCAAGGTGAGCATGCCTGTATATAAAATATACAAACCAGCCAATGTGGTTTGGTCACTCTGAGAAAAAGTGCACTTTCAGATTCGAGATTTACTCTAGAGATAAATTATTGCTGCTGGTAACAGAATCTTATCTACAGGGGTGGAGCCATCTCATCTCAAATCTGATTGACCCCGCCAACCCTATGATAGACATGTTACAGCCCCAGGTCACTATTGTGCAGTAGCTGGTGTTCTGCCGTGGTAGAATAAAAATGATTTAGGCAAATTACAGTTACTTTGATGCAATTTTCCTTAGCAACAAGGAAAGTTACCATTGTGAAGTTTTACCCCAGTAAAAGTTTAAAGCCGTTGGAAATCATACTTAAATGTCAAATCATTCTGGCTAAAACGTGTATAGAAATGTACTCTTTATCGGATGATATTGTCCCAAATTTAGATTCTTTTTTTTTTTAATCCTCTTAAAATCTTTGGGTTTTTTTCGTTATCTTATGCAGGCCAGTTAGTTATACATCAGCTTGTACACCTAAATTCGGCCAATCATATATCAACGATCATCTGTCAATCAAATTTTTACGGTCATAGCATCTTGATTCATATGTCGCAGCTAATATATGCAACGANTGTATGACGGAGGAGACTCATCCATGACCTGCAACACAAAACTCTCCTCCTCTTGCATGTTTCCTCTGTCCATAGCGTTCCTTGACAGTGTTGTTTCTAAGTCACCAATTTAGTGCTACTTGGTCCCAATGTTATTTCCCATTGGGAACCTACTAGCACTAAGTTGCTAACTGGTTAGCAGGATGCTTCCGAGACACTGGCCCCAACTAAACATGCTTGCAAGCCTTCTGCCACAACAATCCCGCCCCCTTGATAAACGACCAATCACATTCACTTTATTCACTGGTGTTAAGTCGGCCACCCCTCGGATATGCAACATTTGGAAAAGTCGCTTCCCTACGACTTTTCCCTATGACTTTAAAGTTAAAAAGTAAAAGCTACTTGGTCACTTATTTGTGAAAAGATGAAACGCTCCCATTAATTACAAAAAGAAAAATAGGAGATATTGGTTTAAAACTGTTTATAATTAAAGAAGCATGTTTATAAAAGCAAATGCAACACAAAAGTAAAATTTGTCAAATTATTTATATAGTTCCTATTCACAGCCCCAGTTGTCTTGAGGCACTTTACATCAAAAATTAAAAAATCTTTGAAAGGTACTGTGGTTTTGTTTATGGGATAAAATTTAATTTTCCAAAGTTCTTTTTTTAGCAGCTGTTTTCGGTTGCAGGGTTCTCCAAAGCTGATAATTTCTTCCATCCCAGCATCCTTCTCTGCTGCACCATGCCCTTCACATCCTTTCCCAGTAGCTATGAAGCATAACTGGGCTTTTCCTTCTTTTGTACATTTCCTTTCATTTTACCTAGTTTTTACTTTTATTTAGAAACATGTATTTTAAATGCAACTAAGGAAATACTTAACTTATAACCTACCCAAGAAGAAGTTAGTTTACTATTTGTAAAACTACTTTTAAATGCAAAATACAGAAAATTGTACTTAGGTACACTAATGTGAGTAAATGTAATTAATTATTTTCCAACCCCGGTGCTTTATGTAACATTGCTTTGCAAACCACCCAAATATAGGAAGAACTTTAGATCTTTAGATTTAAGTAAAACATAGTGGATAATTAATCAAGAACTGCAGAAAATTTGGGAGAAAATTAGAGACGGGAAAGAAAAGGAAGATGGTCTTACAAATAAATATTCATTCATTCATTCATTCATTCATTCATTCAAAAGCATGGCAGGAAATATAACTGGGGGAGACACAAAGGAGGAAAGATTATTAAGACTAAGACAGGACGTAAATGACCTTACTCATTTTAAAAATACAAATGCATAATACAGGGAAATGTGACAACTGGAAAATAAAGTATTTATACACACACCACCAATTTTTTCTAGATTTTGTCATAGTTTTTGTTTCATTATTTACAAATCGCAAATTACAGAACACACAAATCTTTACTTCTTTTGCCCAAAGCCTCCTAAACATATTAATGTTCACAAAGTCAAAATGCAGATAACTGATAACCACCCCTACATTAAATGTTTAGTTCTGCCTATCTGGAGCCTGGATAACTTAAAAATGCCTTTTGCAAGCTTTCCGGTGGTATAAGATTAATTAAGAAAGAGTAAAAATTCAAAAAAAGAAGCAACTAAACAAAAACAAAAAAATCCTTTATTTCATGCTTGATAGGAGGCAGGATCATTTTATCTAAGTGAACAACTGTCATACAAAACAAAATTTCTTGCAAACTGACAATATTGTCTCCATTTTTCATTGTTTTTAACTTCTATGTTAGATGCATCTAGAAATTCTCTGATGTTAATTGGTAGCTCTTACTTTTGACAGGTAACCATAGCTGAGCAGCACTGGGTGATGGTAATAAGGTAAATAGAAGAAACCATCTTTATGAAAGAACCTTTGGGACTGTAGGCATGTCGAATTTTTAGTCATGCTATTCCACGTCAAAATAGCTGATTAGAAATGTCTCAGCCCCATAAAGCCTGAATCATGAAATAATGGTCAGAAAATTTGATTTTTTTCTTACACTAAAGTCTTCCTATCACATGAGAAAGGATAAATGAAAAGGTAGATATCAATTTGCATTTTGTTTTAAATAATATAATATTTAGCACATTAGGCATTTCCATGCAGTATGTGCACTGCTCCTTCTGCTAAAGAACAAAACAAAGCACCAGACTGATACATAGAGTTCTGAAAACTCATGTATAAGCTACGATACACTTAGGACTACAGGGTTCAAATATCAGTCAAATATTATGAAGAAGATACCGGTTCAGGTTAATTTAGCGTTTATTTTAGCCTCTGTCTCTCTTTCTCTCTTTCTTCAGCCTCAAACTTTAAAATGAACCCAAATGTAATATTTTTTTTATTGCTTAAAGTATGGATTACGATTCCTTCTCATGTAAATATGACCATTCACTGCTGGTGTGTAAATACTATTAGCATCTCCAAACCCATCTGTGCACAGAAAAAAAAAATCTTTTTGTGTGAGGTCTCTCAGGTTTCTTTTTTGATGCCGCTCTTTTTATCGTGGGCCAGTTTTGATCATCACAGCATCAATCTTGATAATAGGAACGATGAGGAGCGTAAGCTGCACAGCTGCTAAAAGCCAAGCTGTTGCACCATCCTTGTTTTTTGTTGTTTTTTTGTCCCACTGCAACAACAGACAGGCTGAAGTCATTACCTTGCTGATGCATGTGCAACTAACGTATCCTCTGAAGTAATCTTGTATTTGGATGTGGGATAATTTCTCCACAAAATATTCAAAGTGGAGGAAAAGTTGCCCATAAATTACAAGGCCAATTTAGAAGTTTAGAAAATCATTTACAGATGGAGTCCTCTGAATTTTCACAGATGCAGCTGTGTAGCTCTCCATTTTTTACAAATGATATTACCACCACAATCTGAAATGCTTGGAAGTTTGCTATAGATATACCAAAAAAAGCTGTGTTTAAATGTAAAGTTTCTACTTTAAATGACTTTCTGAGTCAGTATAAGTATGAGTCAGTCTCTGCTTTTACGTAAGACTATGGTGATATTTTTAACTATTTTATTTAAAAAAGCTGCAGATATTCAGTTATTGGTTCAGGTCTGGACTTTGACAGGGCCCACCACATTAATATGGCTTGAAGGTAACATTTTGATTGCAGCTCTGCATGTGTTTTACGGTTGAAGTCCCTCTGGAGAGTAAATATCTGCCATAGTTTAACTTTTTTTCCCCATTCTTTATAGATCGACCTTTTACCCTTTAGTAATTTAATAGTCAGATGATGGATTGAACGGAACTCTGTGAGAATTCAAACCTTAAACTTTTTTTCTTAACATAACTCTGCTTTAAACTATTGCTAATTTCCCCCCTGACCTATTTGCTGTATTTGTTGGTCTCCATTATTCTGTTTGTTAACTTATGTTCTATAACAAATATCTAGAATGCATATCACTCTGTTTCGATATTTCTCTAAAAAGAAACAGGAAAATTCCACATTATTGTTCCTGAACTTCACAGTTATGAGTTATTTATTGTCGATCATCACATAGTTCCAATCAGTGCATTTAAGGCTATAGATGAAAATGACAAACAGCTGCAAAACAGCAAAAGGTCTATATAGTTTTGCAAGATCTGGTCGAACAGCCAACATAAACTTTTGCTATTCAGTGGTAATAAAGTCAGATTTAATGCCATGGGAATTTATTCTGCAAAGTCATTAATAAAGCTGTTTACTGGCACCGCATAGATCTGTCCTTAAGCCAGAAACCTTAAAAAGGTTTTTTGGTCAGTTCTGCTGTTAGAATGTGCAGCATGTTCAGAAAACAAAAGGAGAAGGGATAACTGGGTCTCTCTTAACTTTCAGAACAGCCTCAATTCCTGTATTTCGTTACCTGAACAGGAATGGAGAATTGGATATGGCTGTTTTTGCCCAAAGTACCTCACAGAAATACTGCTGTTTTTGTATTTAGCAAATTAAACAATATTATTTATTTATGCATGCCCCGCACATTTTCTTATTAATAAGCAAGTGTTGATCTTAATTGTTTGCTATTGGTCTGCCCAAGGAACAAGGTTGAAGTGCCACAATTCAATGATCAGCGGCAAAAACCTGTGCAGAACCAACTACCATAAGCACATACTGCAAACTATCGTAATGATTCAGCTTCTGTTGGAACAACTTCAGTGTTTAATTCCAATGGTATACCCTCCTGGCCCTGCAGGGTCCCCACTTGGGAGTGGTGCAACCGCGGACCTGGGATCCCAGGGCTCTTATCTCAATAAAGTTTAATATAAAAGTATCAAGCAGAACCTTATAGCCTCAGTCATACTGGTTTGCTTGTGAAAGCAAAGCTGATTGGCTGACAGCTCGCTTTGTGACATCAATTCCCAGATCTGTAGTAGCTAAAGAGGACATACACACACCAAAATATAATAATAATAATAATTTCAATTATATATAAAAAAATCGATGAATATTGAATAATTTTGCATCTTAGATAAAACACTTGCACATGAATTTATATCAAAGGAAATTTTCATTAACTTGAATAGACAATCATTGTTTGTTTGCCTTTCATCTTCTAACCCTATAGTTTACCGGATTCTGTGGGATGCTGCTAAATTATCTACATTTATTTTTTATATAATTGTTAACATTAAAAATTGTAAGTAACTGTAACACGTTCATGTTAAAATGAGTGTGTGGGACAGATTATTTTCAAAACAGTTGGAAATGCAATATTAAGAATTGTTTAAACATTGTAGTCAGGCTCTTTTTTTCACCAGTTAATATGAAAAAAAAATACATCCTTATTCCCATGAACATTCGCTAACAGCAGTAGAAAAGCTATCTTTGTATCATTTGGCTGTTTTTATTTTATGTGGTATTTTGGGCTTTTTCAAAAGCTTTGGAAAACATTTTGGCTTCTCTGGCTGTTCGAAAACAGCAAACTATGTTCTAATGAGTGTTAATAAATCAATTTAGCAATGTTTAGACATTCTGATCACAGTTGGGGATGAGATACATCATGTAAGTATTGTAGATAAACTTTTGTTATATAAATGTCCAAAGAAATACAGAATACAGCACAGAGAAAAAAATAGTTTTCTGGCTGTGGATGGCGGAGGATTTTGGACACCCTGAGCATGCAAAAAGGTTGTGTCAACAGCTGTTTCCTTTTGCAATCAATGGAGAGTGGTAACCCATATCTCTCTTTTTACCTATAAGCTTTGTGGGAAAATAAGCCCATCCCTCGGGGCTGGCTGCTGAAGCTGGAGCTGATATGTACAGTAGTTTACAGCTCCTAATCTTCAGCACATTAAAGGGGGCCGTCTCACAGTTTTTGTTACACTTTTTACTGGGGAATCCATCTATATCAGGCGTCCCCAACCTTGGTCCTTGAGGCACGCTGTCCTGCAGATTTTAGAGGTTTCCTTGCTGCAGCACAGCTGATTTTAATTGGAAGCTGATTAGCAGGCTTTTGGTCAACTACAATCATTATAATCAGCTGTGCTAAAGCAGGGAAACCTCTAGAACCTGCAGGACAGCGGGCCTCGAGGACCGAGGTTGGTTGATTTATATAATTCTACTTTCAACACTATTAAAGTAAAATAAAAACTGAAGGTATCAGCCATTGCACTTGCCTCTGTAAAATCACCAAAACAGCAGAAAAACATTAGTTAAATTTTAATGGTGGACGGTATTTGGAAGCACCGCATCCTGCAGATGGATGACAGATAACAGCTGAAGTTACCTGTCTTTCTAACTGGCTGTTAAACCATTTGGTGAAAGTACAGTACTGTCACTTTTGACATTACTGTTAGTTTTTATAAAATATATTTGCATGTATTGCATATTCTGGGTTATATTTCACAGTTTTGCTCCTAAATTAACATTTATTTTCATTTTTGTCTCACTTAAGGCTATTAGGCTTTACTCTCCTTATGAAGGTGTATTAGCCATCTTCCCTTTAAAAAAAACTGAAAATATATTTAAACCCCAGACTTAGAAGTCCCTTTTTAATGCATGCAAAGCAAATTGAAAGGTAGTTTTCCCATATTAATAAGATAACTTTGTAAAATAACCAATAGCATCTACCTTCCGGAACACATTGAAATGGATGAATATGTGCACCAATAAGGATTTTGTTGTGTTTGTATCTGTTTGCATTCTCCATGTTATCAAACGGGACCTGAAGCTTTAGAAAAATCCAGCGCAAAAGTGATACTTTTATTGTCAGTTTTGTAAATTCTTGGAAACACCATTAAAGAAACTGTCTCACCTTCTGGTTTCTCTGTTAGTGTTTGTTGCTGTTTTACCTGGTTTGTCAAACCTGCAATTTAACATCAGCTCACTACAGGTTATTTAAAGGAAATTGATCACCATCTCTTCTACTCGTGCAAAACATTGTGAGATTAAATTCTTTAGTCAATTATAAAAGGTATATAGACTAAATTCTAATTTCTTTTGAAATCAAATACAACATACAAGAAAGAACCTGAAGATATAATCTCTATAACAAAATCCTAGCGTTTTTTTTTTTTTTTTTACTTATGCAAGTGGTCTTCATTTGGAAGAATGCTGACAAGTATTGTTCAGAAAGACACGGAGAGTCTTGCAGCAAAGGGGGCTCAGAAGATAAAAAATTAAAGGGTTTTATCCTGGAACCGGTAGGTTGAAAGTGGCTGCTGTCGTGTCCTAGAGCAATAAACCTCATCTGTTGGTAGTAACAGGGCCTAGTGGCACTGATTTGAAGCTTATATGAAAATTCAGAAATGGAAGACTCTTGATCAGCCTCACCTGGACCACCTGCTGATATGCCTTGCTCAAACTTAAGCCAATCAACGGTGAACCTCACCCCCTCTGAAGTCAATTGTCATTCAAGGGGCTCTCCATTTAGATGAATGCCAAGCTTCCCAATCAGTGCATCAGCTGAACTTTCACCAACATCTCCTCACTCACTCTTAAGGGCTGGTTAAACACCCTGCAGCAGTGTGTCGCAGTGAGCTTGTCGCAGATATTTTTTGATTTATGCCCAATTTTGAAGCTTGGTCTGTGATGTTATTCCGCGCAGGAGGGATAATCAGAAACTAGCTGTGGGTCTAGATATGGCCGAAGCAGTGAGGAAGTGGGGGCAAGTTTGTGCGACAACGGAGGGCGAAAAAGAGCGGGGTTCCAGATGGAAAAAGGGTCCCAGCGTTCTCGCGCACTTCGCCCTTCTAGCTGGTCCATCTTCACGAGTCGTTTTTCACAATGGTGGTCATACAAACAAAACAAGCCGGTAAGGTACCAAACAGGAAATACGCATAGTGTAGAGCAGATGCAGATTTGACCAATCAGAGGCCTCCTGTCTGCGGTACTGCCTGCGGTCACCTACAGATTTGGAGAGGTGCACCAGAGTATCTGCGGAGGGGGCGAGGCATATTTGCGTTCACTGCGACACACACTCAGACGACCTGGTTTCTCAGTACAAATCAGCCTTTAGACTATTCTTGGCCACTTTGATCCTGCGGCTTATTCCACCACCAGTGTCCAGGCTACAATGATGCTCTTCTTAAATATTCATCCAAGCTTAAGGCAACTTAAAGCATCATGTCTTTTGCTGGCGTCCAAGCGCCAAAAAACGTATTTCTTTCATGTCAATAATATGTTTCTAACTGCTTCTTTGGGAGAAGAAGTGTTGGGAGTGTTAGAGAAGTGTGCTTGTGCTCTGAGAAGGTTGCAAGTACCAATTTTGATCCCCACAGCCTCCACTCCGGGTTCCTGAGCACTGAGCAAGACCCTAAACCCCACACTGCTCCCCGGGCGCCACACAATGGCATCCCACTGCTCCCCAAGAGGATTGGTAAATACAAAGAGTGAATTTCCCTATTGTGGAAAAATAAATGAATTTATATTTACATCTAACTGCTTCTTTTGTCCGTGTGAGTCTGTCCAGCTGGAAATAAAATACACTCGTTTCAATCAGTCTTCCTCAGGGCAGCTATGGCTTTAATGTAGATTGTCATCATCAGCATGGGAATGACTGAGTGGTGTATGAAGCGTTATGGGGTCCTTGGAATTGATAAAGTGCTATAAACATAAATACTGACCATAACTTAAACCTGGACAACCCTGTTAAGGACTTCTCCCTCACTAACACAAATTCCATCATCCTTGAGTCATTCTACTGAGAAAAGGAGTCTGAACATGGGTTATGTGATTTGCTACACTGCTAAAACTGCTAAAACAGCACTCCCTTAATTTGCTTTTTGTTAGTTAAATTTGGTGAATTTGTTTTGGGAAATAACAATCTGTCTGAGAATTAGGTCTCATCCAATTTAACCTTATTTTAGCTGTTTTGTAGCTTGAAGCAACCAGGCCACAGCTTTCAATATACAGCAAGATTGGCTTCATAACATTCATTGTCTTAGCATTTGATTAATTGAAATGCTTTATTAGCATTTTTACTGCCATGGGTTATTCACTGTATCTAGTTTCACTAAATATTACTTAGTAATATATTATTAGTAATTATATACACTACGATTACTGCTTTAATTGAATATGTCAGTACAGATAAACAGATTAGCAGTCTAGTTGAAACTACCCTTTGATCTGTAGCCAAGGTGAGTGAGTAATGTCCAAAATGCAAAGGCCACCGCATTATTTTCAGTTGCTGTCCTTTATGCCAGTCAGGATTTAGTTAGGGTTTCAGGGCATTTACACAAGCTGTGGTACAGAAGGTCTGATTAATAATATCAAGAAATAATCTTTTTTTTTTTCCTCCTTTTGAAATCTCTAAACATTTGATTCCCCAAAGCTGTCACCATACTCAACCCACATTCGGACTTGCACTAGTGTATTGTATATGTATGTATCTGTTATTTATGTGTGCACTTTAACGGAAATCTCATTGTATTGAGTACAATGACAATAAAAGATTTTCATTTCTGATTTTTTATTTATTTTTTTTATTTTAGACGTCTAAACATTTCAAGACTATTAAAAGAGCTTACAGCTACATACTGGAATGTTGATTCAAAGAATGATGAGGACGCCTCATTATAACCACAGCAAACACTTAGTTCTTTGAAGCCAGATTGAACTGGACTGTCACTGTGATCAGTGAGGTCTGAACAGCATGTAGCTTTCAAATGAAAAGAATATCATGTACAATTTATATTTCATCTGATTTGTAGCCAATAAAAGTGATCCATCACTTCTGGTACATAACAAAAAAGAAACTGCTGGCTCCTTTTCATTTTCTCTCCTTAGTTTTATACGGTCAGTCTAATGAGCTTATACTCTGAGGAGGACACTTTAAATCTAAAGCAGGCAGTGGTTAATTGGATGATCATGTGTGGGTAATGAGCAGTTTGCTTAAATAAAACCATTTTTAGTGAAATATAACAGCAGTAGTTTGCTGTTGCTCAACTCTAGAGCCTCATCCCAACATAAATAACCTTTGCTGAAAGATGA
>NW_015150479.1:2511240-2533387 GCF_000732505.1 Cyprinodon variegatus
GGACTACGTCAGGCTAAGGATTGTAAAGTTTAATAAGATTTAAACTTGTAGAGACTGCTGTGATTTATCTTGTTAGGGTTTCTATATTTTACTTCAAACGTATCTTGGGTTACCTGTGATTTTACATAGGGAAAAATAACAGCAGTATAAATAACAACGTCAGTTTTGCTCTCTAAAACAGCTTGATGTTGTCTGTTATTAACATTTTGTTACAGGATGCTCCTGTTTTGAACAAGGTGGTCTTTTTAAAATATTTAAGTATTTAAATTACCCAGCCAAAACTCTGTGATGGCAAAGGAATAAATAACTATCTGGATTTCAGATTATTTTATGAGTGTTTGAAAGTAAAAATAACAGGCTAATCGTTATTGTATTTGATTATTATTTTGCAGCTGAAATAGTCTCCAACAGCTATAAATTACTGCTAATTACACACTTAAAGTACTTGGTATACAGGGATGTAAAAACAAAAACAAAAAATGTAAACTTCTAAAAAAAATCTGTCGGCTTTGTCTTTTTGTGACACTTAAATGTTTGTGATTGTCAAACTAACTTTTATATAAAATTAAAAAGTGAATCCAATATTTAGCTTTGAAGTCACTGTTTCCTTTAGTGTTAGAAAACTCCCCCCATCCATTCTGATGCTGAGTGAACAACTTATTTATCAATCACATTTTTAAAGATGAGTTCAATTTGGTAATGCACACTCAGGCCTAACTTCCAGAAATGCAGAATTTAAAATAAATTAAATAGAGGGTGACTGGTAAAATAAAGTATACTAGAATATTTTAAAATACAGCATTTCCTGATCTGAATCAATTAAGAAAAGAAATGAGAAGAAATAATTCCTGGCATGAGCATATTGACCACTGACCTAGGAAGTTCCAAAATAACCCTGCAGGCCACAGTTAATATCAGTGTTTATGATGTAAAAAAAAAAAAATCAGCTTAGGAAAATATGGCATCCAAGCAAGAAATCTTACATTAAAACCAACAGAATAATATGGTGATAAAAACCACAATACAGATGACTGCTCTTAAATAAGTAAGCCAGGAAGTAAGACAATTATTTAACAGCTTTATTATAGCAATATGGGCTTGTTCAGGCCCTAATCCAGTCAATATCTGAGCGAGACCACTCTTTTAATTTACTACAACCAGTTCTAAAGATCATATTCACAGTAGTAATATGAGATTTAATCTTTACAAGAAGAGTGGGAATACTGACAAGTTTCAAAGATTTATTATTCTGATGCTTGAGTCAGGGATGCCAAGTGGAATAATTACAGGGTTTGGCTGACACGCTTGAATTTAGCAGAACTTATGAATGAATTATGTTAAAATTTTAATTGTTTCTGGAAATTAGACTTGTATGCAAAAACTGACAAACGCAGTAAGAATATTTTTAAAATATAATTTTTCTGCCTACTGACTAAACAATAAGTACACAGCTATCCTTTCACTAAAATTGTTCCCTTGCTTTGAAGGACTTATCCATGCTTTCATTTCATCCAGGTTGGATTATTGCAATTCATTATATAGATGGGTAAATCACAGATGCAGCGACTTCAATTGATCCAGAACGCAGCGGCTCGGCTTCTTACTGGAACCAGGAAGCGTGACCATATAAGGCCTATACTGGCCTCTTTACATTGGCTGCCTGTCTTTTACCGAATAGATTTTAAGATTTTCTTATTAACTTATAAAGTCTTAAATGACCAAAATTATCTGTTTTTGCTACTATATCCTCTGAGATGTCCATTTGGAAGAGCTGATTAACTATATTGACAGTTTTGCTTCAAATTACAGCAGTGAGAGTTTAGAGGGTGTCACAGTGGATAAAATAAACTATGTACAAATCCAATTAAAAGGCAAGCCATAAAGTCACAAAACATACTTAAGTGTGTTGGCTAGATATGCCATAATTCAAGAAAAAGAAGCAGCTTTCCACACAGAGATCAGCAGAGATTTGTACTGTAGGTCCGGCATGGTTAGGGACACATTCTCCAGTTAACAATAAACATGAGATGGACCGCATGGTAGCATGTCTGAGCTGTTGTTTATAAAGCTTAAACCAGCTTTATTTTGAGAAGGGTTTAAACACTAGTCTAACACTAACATTCATCTGTTTTCTAATATGCTCATTACATTTTGATTACCAATTTATGACCAAAATATATATGCATAGTAGCTTAGTTTATACACAAAAAATGTTGTCAAAAGTTTTTGACTGAAATATGTCTGACTTAAAGCTGAATTCAGTTCAGTTCAATTCAGTTTATTTATATGCCCCATTTCACAATACGTTTTATCTCAAGGCACTTTACGTTCACCAGATCATACAGTCAAATTGATTCAAAGTTTTCTGTCTAAGGAAAACCAGTTGATTTCAGACTCATTGACTCAAAGGCAATCCCTCACACTAAGCATGCTTGTAGCAACAGTTGAGAGGAAAACTCTTTTAACAGGAAGAAACCTCCAGCAGAACCAGGCTTAGTGTGAGCGGCCATCTGCTGAGGCCGACTGGGGTTCAAGGAGACAGAAGCAGAGATACAAGAAGGAACTATTAACCAGCTCCATAGGCTGCCCCGTCCACCTATTGAGCTGCAGCCAGGTTGAGGAGCTCCGAGCCAGCTCCCATGTAGCCAGTTACACTCAGAGAATCAGGACTACACTGAAAAAGAGCCAGAGCTCGAACATCTATAAACAAAGGTGTTGATGACTGATATTAATCTCCAGGATGGTGTCACAGCCAAACAGGAACAGACTAGATGAAGCTACTATGAGAAAGAGCAGAGAGAGCATAACATTAGAGAATGAACTAACAAATTCTGCAGAATGGGAGAATAGAGATAGATTGAAGCAGAATTGTGATAAAGGGGTCACTATGTCCTCCAGCAGTCAAAGCCTATAGCAGCATAACTATAAAGATAGCTCAGGATAACCTGAGCCACTCTAACTATAAGCTTTATCAAAAGTCACAAGTAATATAACAGTCAGAATATGATCTAATTAATTAACATATTTACTGAGGTGGGCAATAAATATGAAAAACATTTTTAAAATAAACAGAAGAAACTCTTAAGTGAACATTGTCATTTAATCAGAAGGAAAAAGTAGTCTAATTCCTTCCTCTTTTTATTGTATAAAATGAATGATTTAGTGATTGACAAATGACATTTTCTGGAATTAACTTAAGTTGCAAAGAGTTAAGGATAGCATAATGTATAACACTAACTATGAGGCTAAAGAGGTCTACTAAAAGTTTATTCTGACTGATTGTATGTCATTGACAGTGACAAAAAAAAAACACATTTAGAAGTGGTCAGACAGCCAAAATGACCATGAGAGGAAAAAGGTTTATAAAGGATGGTGGAAAAGAGAGAGATGGTGAAAGGTGAATTGTACAACTTTATGGTCCTCCAGTCTGGAAAATATGTTAATCAATAAAACGGTTACATGGTACACATGAGTCTTTAATGTAATACTTTATGTAGCTAGGAATGACACTTTGAATAAAACAAACAGGCCTTTCTCTTAGCTGTTTACTGCCCTGCAGCGTATAGCCTCAACATAGCTGATACAATAGCTGATACCTTTAATTAGTGCAATTAAATTGCAGTCACAAGAAAACTTCTTTCTTTTTGTGTTTGAAGTACCGGTACTAATAATATCAGGGGTTCTGAACTTTTTGAAAGAGCTTAGATTTTACACAAGGTGTAAATCACAGCTGGGTTAAATCACCTCAGTATCATCAGTTCTGTCCACAAGATGAGTTGGATGATATACTGGCCACATAACAGCTGCAGAGAAATGGATCTGTCTGGCTGCAGTAGGGAGTTTTTTTGAAGCTGCAAACAACTGACAGATTAATGGGTGGTCCTGCTTGGTCCTGTCATCGGCTGGTGTACTTTATCATGAGGCCACATTGATTTTTGAGATTAATGTTTTCCTTTTATCATACATGTCTAATCCTTTTATACCTCCTGCACAGTTACCTTGATTTGACAGTGTTATTCCTTTCAAATATAAATTAAACACCTATCAAAAAGTTGAACTTAAAGCATTGCTGTCCCCACAAAATGCAGGAATTTCCATTCCCTGTAAGCTATTAGAAAAGTCATGTCCCACAATACAAAAACATGTAATATTTTTATTTGGGACATCCTTTGATAGAACAAAATGAAGGGGTGTATAACTGTGCATGGCTTTTAATATGATTTACAAATAATTGTCTGAAAAGTGTGGCAGGCAAGAGGCTGATGGTTACCCTAAAGGAGATGCAGAGGATCAGATCAGGAGAAAGAATCTCTCAACAGTTCAACTCTCAAGACTGATTTATACTCAGAAACCAGGTCGTCTGTGTGTGTTTTGCAGGTGGTGGACTCAGATTCCAGCTTCCGAAAACTTAAAATTCAGTTATGGAGTTGATTCCTTCCAGGTATCATCACAACCCCCACCCCATCACAGGGGAACAGAGTACCTCCGCTCTTCAGCCAGGTGAACAATCCCCCCTTTAACAACCGACCTTTCACAATCATAGACAGGTTTCAGGTATTATAGGCTAACAATGGAACCAAATGACCCACGCGTCAGGTTCAATTTGCATGTTTCCAAGCAACACAAGGCCTTGTGTTTTGTCCACTATGCAAGGCCTCAAACTCAATGCAAATCCAGACATTTTGAATTGAGAAAGCTTCCTGACCGAAACGTCTTCAAAACTTGGAAATAAAGTCCAGTGGATTGTTTTTTAAACTTTTTCAGAATGACTATGTCTGAGAATCTTCACCAGCATGTTGCAGTGAATGCAAATGTTCCTCCGCCCCTTCTGCAGACACTCTGGCGCACCTCTCCAAAATAGTAGGTGACCGCAGACAGTGCCGCAGACAGGAGGCCTCCGATTGGTCAAATCTACATCAGCTCTACATTATGCATATTTCCTGTTTGGTACCTTACCAGCTTGTTTTGTTTGTATGACCGAAATTGCGGAAAATGACTCGTGAAGATGGACCAGCTAGAAGAGCGAGGTGCACGACAACGCTGGGACCCTTTTTCCACCTGGATTCCTGCTCTTTTTCGCCCTCATGTCCCTCGGTTGTCAGACAAACTTGCCCCCACTTCCTCACCGCCTCGGCCGTATCTACTCTAGACCCACAGCTTGTTCCTGATTGTCCCTCTTGCGTTGTGGTGTGGAATTAAAAATATCTGCGACACACTGCTACGGGAGTATAACCAGCACTTAAGTTGGGCCAACAACAAATCTGACCTTTAAAGAAGTGTAAAAAGTATTGAACTTTGTATTTAATACAAAGTTCAACACAAACCAAGTATGGAGCCCACCAACAGGTATCTTTTTCTTTAGCAGGACCAGGTAAGCTGGTCAGAGTTGTTGCCCTCAGATGCTTGTTACCCAAATTGACTAAGCTAAAGCAGCAGATAACAGTGTCTATATGAATTAAGCTAATGCAGACATACCCCAAACAGACCTTTAGAAAGGGGAGTTAAGCAATGTATTTATTAACAGAGGCAGAAACAAAAATTATCGCCATATTCTTTGCAACCAAATTTAGACTTATTTATTTCGTCAGAATCTTTAGAAATCTCAGGTTGATGCATGAAGGTTCGCCTGGATCAAAGACTAACAGTCAGGACACAGTTTCTGAGCCTGAAGGGTCAAGTGTCAAATCAAATAATCACTCTGTACACCTTGGACCTCCAGTTCAAAGCAGACTCCTTTCATCTGCAGAAATGCTTGAATGGCTCTGCTCTTGCTGGGCACAGCAGGGTTGGACGGAAAGAGAACAGGGAGCTGGTGATCCACTTTGTGGTAGGGTGTGGAAACAATCATCTGATCCTAAAAATGATCGAATTAGAAAGGACTGAAGAAGAATCCAAAGTCTTTGGCCAAATTTCAAGATTACCTTCATAAAATAAATCCTGGTAATCCTGATAAGAATTTTAAGGACATGGAATACTTTTATAAAGCACTGAGAAACTTCAGTACGTTTGTAAGACATTGGTTTGTGAAAATATAAGCAGTTACAATTGACAGCTAAATAATAAATAATTATCTGGAATAATGACTAATCCAAATGCAGAAATCCAGGGTCTGAACTTGATGCTCTCCCTCTAAATATTATGCTAGTCTGAAATTCCTGGAGAAATCTTAGGTCTGTATTTATTCATGCAGCAGATAGAAGATCCAAAAAACCACTGCTGGAAGGAAAGAAGGGGAAACTTTCATAACATCTTTGCATATATTTGAAGAAGTACAGAGACTTGAAAAATTTTCTTCTTGTTTTTTTTCTTCAAACAGAAACTTACTTTAACTTTTTTTCACAAACACTTAGTGGCTCCTGAAGGCTGATAGGCAGCTTGGCAGTTCCATTGGTCTGATGAACCTGCCAGCAGCACAGATCATACCACACTGACAGTCCACTTCCTCCATCTGGCCCAAAGCTAAACTGCACCACTTAATTCTAAGTGTGTAGAGAGGCTGCAGAGGGTGATCCTCACAAAGTGAACACCGTCAAATTCAGTGGCTCCTTTCAGGGTAGTTTTAGAGGGCTGACACTTCATCCAAGTTCATTTTCATTCTGGCAGCTTCTGAAGCTGAAAGAAAGAAAGATTTGGGCAAACTGCACCTAAACACCTTCATTTTAATATATTTTTACTTGAATGATGAAGTAAAAATATATAAAAGCCTAATATTTTTTAAGCCTTTAAAAACTATGAATTTATCTAATTGAATATTTTCTATTGACCTTTAGAGCATCTTCACAAGACTGGCACCAAAAGTAATTTAGGTTTTAGGATTTTTTTAATTAACATTTCTCTTTAAAGTTTATTTAGGTTTCAAGGAACCTATAACAAAAAAATTAAAAAAATATATGAAATATTGTTACTGAACTCCATAGTCTGCTTACAATATCTCCCTAACAGTGGGGAGGCTTTAAGGAAAAGTTAAAAGCTCCCTTTTGGAAAATTAAATTAATTTGGAAAAAGAACAAAATTTAAGATCTGTGTCACTAAACCTCATTCTATAAATATTTTATTATTAATTACGTGCCCAAACATTTCTACTAGGAAAAAGTATTTTCTGTCACACCATCAGAATTGTAAACATGTCATTTTTTCAACTCCACTTGACAAGTAAAATGAAGTTGGAGGTTTTTGAATAACAATTGCATCAGCCAGGTGCGTCATAAAAGAAAGCACATGTAAAAAAGGCAGGTTGCTTGTACAACATGCTCATTAACTGTAGGACAGTGCAGTCTTCTTACAGTGACCAGACGTCCTCTTTTTCCTGGACATGTCCTACTTTTCACACCTAAAAAAATTGTCGGGGGGTGAATCTAAAAATCGGCTGGGATTTGGGTCGACTACAATGCAGCAGAACCGAGCTGTGAGCTCCGGGGCTGGTCCGGGTCCTGGAGGCAGCTGGGGATGGAGCCACCAAATTTATTGCCTCAATTGATTGAATTAAGTTTGTCCGACTGAGTTTAATAAAGCTTTAAACCTATAAACAAAACAAAACTTGATAATAACTTGATTGAAATACTTGTTTCCGATTGAAGCAATTAATTTAAATTGTGGTTGCATTTTTATTACAAAGTGTATAAGATTTTAAAAAATTCTCCTGTTTAAAAATATTGAAATATTGTTTTATCAAGTCCTGTGCCAGTATTGCTTTAATTACAAATAGTTCTTGGATTCTTTTTCTCATATAAAACATACATCTATCTTCTCCCACCTATTGCATCAGGGTTGGTGCGGGTGTCTCACTCCGGCAGTCTATAGGCAAAAAGTGGGGTACACTCTAGACAGGTTGACACACAAATACTTACAAACCATGAACACACACAACTAAGGAAACTTTTGGCCAATTAACCAAACAATAATTATTTGGGACTGTGGGAGGCAGCCACTGTATCCAGAAAGAATCCACACCTATGGATTGGATGGAAGAACATGCTTACTCCATGCAGGAAGACCCTGGGCTGGGAATCAAACCCAGAATCTCCTTGCTGCAAGGCAAGTGGGCTACAAACTGTGACAGTGTGCAGTCCTCATATGGAGCAAACCAATTGAAATCACAAAACATTTTTGTGAGAAATACAGTCAAATCATAAAAAAAAAAGAATGAAATAACATTACTGCGGTCATTTACATTTTCATTTTTGCTAGCTGAGTCATTAGGAGTTTGTGGCATGATTCTTCTGCTTGCTTCCTTTGATCTACAAAACCCCCCAAAAGCATCTTAGTGGACAGAATTCACGAGAGCGAAAATGTAAACCTCAGATGCACACTGGACAACTTTCTATGGCAAACAGCTGTTTATTCCTCCCAATAGAGGCGATGGTATTTCTGTACTGAAACTGGTCCAAATTTCTTCTTTACACGCTACAGTATGACTATGATTTTGCTGGGTTTCCAAAATTTTTATTTCTGTAAACTGCTGGTTAATTAAATGGTCGGGTATCAAATTTTGCAACCATATAAATAAGAACTGTTTTAAATTTTTTTTTTTTTAAGAAAATGAACAGCTTCTGCCTAATTTGTGAAACTTTGCTAGCAACATTTTTCTGCAAACTGTAAAGAAAATTTTAACTCTAATGAATAATTGTGTCAATCAAACTTTTCATAGCTCTCATACTGCTTTAGATAAGTTAAACGAATTGAACTCCCTGATACACATGCAATAAAACGATCAGTTTTAAATAAATCTTTGATAGAATGTAAAATCCTCCTTCTCACATATAAAGCCTTAAATGGCCAAGCTCGGTCTTATACCAGAGATCTGATTGGACCTTACGTTCCTAACAGAGCACATTGCTCTCAATCTACAGTTATACAAGTGGTTCCTAGAATTTCTGAAAGAAGAATGAAAGATACAGATATTTGAGGTATCAGGCTCCTCTCATGAGAAACCAACTACCAGTTTTAGTTTGTGAGGCATACTGATTTTGCTAGAGAAGAAGATGGGTGAATAATCCCTGCCTTAAGGGACTTGGAAACAAATTCTTGCAGGGCCTGGGATTCAGGGGCCAATAAGGATCATAACCTACCTCTAGGGGGAGTAGTGCCAGGTAATAAGTCAATATCACAATCATATGTCCAATGCAAAGGCAGTGCAGTGGCCCTGCACTTATTGAAATCCACCTTGAGGTCATGATACTCCTCTGGGACATTAGGAAGGTCCAGATAAACCTCCTCCCCCTCATTATCAGCCGACTGTCCTGGCTGAGCAGAGCGTAAACACGAGCCTGAGCAGGACACTTCAAAAAAAAATATGTGCATTTTTCCCTGAATTGGGGAGGTAAGTAAGACACTTTGCCAATGGAACAAGACAAATTACATTTAAAATAAGAAAAAAAAATGCCATTGTCTTATTTCAAGTGCAGATGATCTAACAATCTTATTTCAAGAGTAAAAATGCTCATTCCAGTTGCAACTCGTCCTATTTACCTGCTCAATTTAAGGGTAAATACACTTAAATAAAGACATTTTTTATTGACTTCTAGATTGTTTTTGCAGTGGTAGTAGCCCAATCCAACACCTCCACATTCTGCCAGTAAATCTGAGGGTCTTGTTTATACAACCAAGTGTAACCCAGAACAATAGGGACCTGAGGTGATTATATCATATCATAAAAGATAATTTGTTACAGTGATTACCCCACACTATAAGCTCAACAGGTTCAGAAATGAGGGAAGATAAACCTGGTGGTGGTCTAAGGCTATCATCTTGCAAGAGGAGGGCGATGGGAGAAGTTTTATCCCCAGTCGACTAACAAGCCCCTCATCCATGAACTCAGTATCAGCACCTGAGTGCACAAATGCAGAGAGATTTTGTTGTATCCAAAAGAGTCGCTAGCAATAGAGATGGGGAAATAGAGATTCTGGTTCTGCTCAGGAGAATTCTCCTCTCCTCTACTGAGCCTATCCTTTTACCAGACATGATCTCACTTGGTATCTCTCTTCGCTGCAGTAGAGACAAAGGTTCAGCTGATGATGTCTCCTTGCCCAAATCTAAGAAAAACCAGTTGATTGCATCAACTCATTGACTCGAAGGCAACCCTTCACACTAAACAGGCTTGTAGCGACAGTGGAGAGGAAAAACTCCCTTTTAACAGAAAGAAACTTCCAGCAGAACCAGTCTCAGTGTGAGCTGCCATCTGCTGAGGCCGACTGGGGTTCAAGGAGACAGAAGCAGAGATACAAAAAGCAGCTGGAAAAGGCGTCTCTGTCCACGAAACACACAGCCAGGCACTGCAAAAATGATCTAGAAATAAGTTCAAATGTCCTAAATCAAGTGTATTTACCCTTAATCTTAGTAGTTAATTGGGATGATTTGCCAATGGAATGAGTATTTTTACTCTTAAAATAAGATAATTAGAAAATATGCACTTGTAATAAGACAATACAATTGCTTTTTCTTATTCTAAATCTAAATTGTCTTGTTCCATTGGCAAAGTGTCTCACTTAACTCCTCAATTCAAGACAAACAGCACCTATTTTAAGAAAAAAATTACTTATCTAGACTGAACAGCACAAGGTCAACGAATAATTGATAATCCCTACTAAATCCTGTATAATCTTTATGTAGTTTTCACATTCATTTATTTCATGGTATCGTAGAGTTACTTTCTGCTTATATATACCATTTATAGTCAATACATACATAGTCTCTGTGCACATGTAAATAAATGTTTATATGCTGTATAGCAGTTCTGGATAGATGCAAACTACATTTTGTTGCTTTGTACTTGTAACATTATCAGACAGATCTCTGAAATATACAGTTTCAAACACTTGAAAAGACACAGATTAAGCTGAATTAAACGAAAAACTGACAAACAGGGATTGATTGAGCCTCTTTTAACAGAGATCTTATCAAAGGAAAAGATGAGAAGCACTTAGAAACTGCCAATAGCTTTATGGCAATCAACTCAATTTAGTTTATATAATTCTTCAGTGGTCCAGTTCTCCTTTGAAAGCTACTGCCTGGTTCTTAGAATTGTACTGTTGAGTAATTTGAAGTAAATTACTTTATGTAAGCATCACTGTGTGAGAAGAAAAGGCTCTGAGATCAAATCCCACAAAGAAAGAATCAATTCAGAACAAATTGCTAATTTTAAAACGAAAATGGGTTTGGGTTTTTGTCTCATTATGGACCATAGGCAAAAATTAGGAATCCCAACCGAGGGCACTGAGCACATTAGAGAGTTTAAAAAGCTTTTTGATTTCCATTTTTGTGCTATTGTTTACCATCCTTTCTATAGTAAGTGGAAATAAATTATTCAGCCCTATGTGATATGTCTGGGTATAGCTGTAAAATAAGTTTTGTTCATCACAGTTTATATAAAACTACTTTGTATCTAAAAATGTTGCTTTTTCTCTTTGAGGAACAGATTAACAACAATAACATCTCAGTCACAAAAAAGAGAAATAAGATTATACCTTAATAAGTGAAGCAAACGATACTGTTATGATAATAGGATTAAATTCTTACTCTATGATCGTAAGACTATCTTTCTTCTTTATTAAGTTTTAAGAAATGAAATAAAAAATAAAACCATATGAAAAAGGCTAAAGATGGTGAACATACTAGTTGCACACAAAGTACATGTTGCATAATGTAAACCTAGTTGAAATTGTATTTATTACACATAACATAAAGACAGAGGGGTTAACCCTGGTTTCAGAACTAGTACTCGTTTGGTCAGAAGGATGATGAAAAGCTGGGAAAGATAGCGCCTGGGGGTTAAGTTGAGTCTAATGGTCTTTGAAATTAACTTTAATGAAACCTTGCTGCTTTGCTTCACACACTGTAGCTTCTTCTCTAACCACAGAGGCTAGATCATTTTAATGTTCTGGGTAGAGATGCTGTTGATAATTTTCCAGTTTTGGTCAGGTTGGATGTTTTTGAATTGGAAGATGTATTGTTTTCAGGCTACTGTTTTGGAATAATGTTATACTTTACCTTAGATGATCTTCCAACAATTAACTTTACAAATATTGATTGCATGGAGTATTAGATTTAAATGGTTTATGTCAATCACGTTGTGATGGAATGACTGATGAAAATCCTGGCCTTTTTTCAGTCTGCCTTGCCTCTGCAAATGAGTTTCTATGGACAAGTAACTCAAAGACTTACAAATGATGTGAAGAATGCCCACCACTGGACTCTAGAGTATTGGAAATGTGATCTGTGAAGCAATGAAACGTGCCTTTATGTTTGGCAGCTCATTGGTTGCATCTTAATTAGGAGGCTGATAAGACTGTGGTATGCAGGAATTGGTTGCAGGTTTGAACCTCAGATCAGTCTCAATCATTGTTTCCTTGGGCAAGAAACCTGACCTGCAATTCCTACTGACGGTGGTCAGTGTGACAGCCTCACTTCTTTCAGGGTGCACCAGGGCAGCTGTGGCCAATGTGTAGGTTACCACCATCTGTGTAGGGTTGAAATGCAGTGTAAAAGGCTTCAGAGTTCCAGGATCTGAAATAGCACTAAATACAGGCCATTAACCATTTAGGGGAACCATACTTAGCTTTTTATAATGTGCAAAGTTTGCTGCAAAGTTGGAATTTAGGTAATTACTTCTGAAGACAGGAACAAGCCACAGCTTGGTGGAAAAATAAAGAAATTGAGTAAAACATCTTCACAGTAAGTTTCACAGTGTTAAATATGAAGTGTCAGAGTACACTGACTCTTTTAGAGTCATTATAACAACAACTGGAGTAAGATATACACTATGGAGAGAGTTAATTTAACACTTTTACTGTCATTCATTCCAGGCCCTGTCTATGATTCAGTAAAATGTGTTCAACTTGCTGTGTTTGGGTCTTGGGTTGTTTGCCTGAATGTAGAATTTAAGGTTGACAAAGAGAACAAGAATTTCGAGAAACCATAGTAAAATACAAAGCATGTTTACTTAGCCATGGCAGGTAATTGTTTGGCCTTATTTAACACTGCACATTACAAACACTGCATTCTGAAATAAAATAAAAAAAACTTTATAAACGATACATTACAAAAATAGCTGCAGCAGCAGCTGTTCTTGCTGTCTTATCTATGTTTTATTTAAAATAAAAAATAGCGGTAAAAGAGCTGAAAGCATACTGCAGTTCCATGTCACAGAAGATGGCTTTATTGTGTACATTTATTTAGTAAAGCATCAACAGGGAGACGGTGCTTTTTTAAAATGATTTTGACCATGTGTTTGCAGGAGCGATTTAAGCTTAATTTGGTTTAGTGGAAAAACAAAAATTTAAAAGAAAATCAAAGTAGCTTTCACATTGACAGTAAAGTAGGCAAAAAGAAAAAGAAAACACGTATTTATAAAAAGTGCTTTTCAACTATAAAGTTATCACAATGAAAACACTAAGATAATCAAAGTCAATAAAGCCAAAGCAAAGGGAAAACAATTAAGTACTGATACATTAGGTGATCAATGATTTTGACTAATTGTATGTCAATTTTATTTTTAACTACCGTACATCATTCTATGAATCTACTTATTTTATTTTTCTGAAATTAAAGTTGCAGCTCTTCTCCTCCAGTGAGTCCTCTGGCTTTGTTCCGTTGCAGTATGTTTTTGTGCAGTTGTGAAATCTGCATGCATCATTAGTGGTTGGTTCTGTCTCTGCTGTTGTTTCAACACTAACAAAGGGGATCAAGTATCTGATCACTGCAAAATGAGCCTTCTTGACAGAGCAATTAAAAATTCTCTGTGGCCAAAGTGGTCTATAGCACAGCTATATTACAAATAAAGTAACCAAGGGGGTTTGGTTTATCTGTAATGTTTATTTACAGACCAGGGCAACCCAAGCAGCTGAAGAGGCAACACCCAGAGGCTGCCTATGTGCCCCAAAACCAAAGACATTTTAAGTTGGTGTGTAAAATTAATCAACCTGGAGAGATTCACATGGAGCAAAAGCAGCAATTAGAAAGTTTTGATGACCTGAGGTAATGAAGGCCTTTGGCCCACAGACATCTGCTAAAAAAAAAGGTGCTAAATGCAGAACATACGTGTTAGCAGGTAGTTTTGTTCTACATTTGAGACATAATTTCCCCTGCAGTCTGACACTGGTGGTAGAATGGATTTACCATACTGTAGATGTACTAATGTGGAGCATTTTTTGTCCAATTAGAAAGAAAGGGCATCCTTAGATTTGAAAATTTAAATGCAGTTTTGAACAATGGTTGCTGAGAAGAGAGTGTGGAGCTGTGCCATTAGGCTAGAGCAGAGGTGCACAAGTAGACGATTAGTGGTCAGGTAAGTATTCAAGATGAATTCAAATCTAGGCTTGATTTATTAACATGAATGGGTAAGTTAGAATTTAGTTGATAAATTATTAAACCTAAAAAAAGCAATTAGGGAATTTAATTGACATAAAGAAAATCTTATCTGTGGTGCTCTGACTCCAGCTTAGACTTAGACCACTTTATTAATATCACCAGGGGTTTGAACACTACAGAAGACTACCAGAAAAAAAGAAAAAAAAAAGTATAACAATTTAAAAAAATAAACATGTAATAACAAAAAAAAAAAAGAATTTGATGATTAAAAAGAAAAATATGACAAGGAGCTTGAGGACCAAAATTTATAATAATGAAAACGCAAAAGGTTGTAAAACGATGACACAGTTAACTTCTTTTTTTTCTTTAAACACATAAGCCACCCTATATAGAACTCAAAAGTCTATGAAGGGTGACACTGGTACTAAATAGAGTAGATCTGTGTGAGCAGGTACAGTAGGTCTAGGTTATGTCTTTCCCCCTGATGTCTGACTCCGGTAGTTTATATGCAGTCTTCAACTAAGATTGGCTGAGGGCATGGAGCTTTGCCAATAGGTGGAGCGGGACCATATGGGAATCGGCATGGCAGCAGCACCTCAGTCCAGGCTAAGGAAGATATAGGAAATAAATGGATGAAGAAATAATTATGCAGACAGAAATGGGAGGGAAGACATGCAGCAAAGGTCAAGAGGCCCCGACAGCAACGTCAAGGACTAACACTTCCATACATGAGCACCATTTGCAGTAAAATATTCACTTTTTTATTCAACAGGATACAATTTAACTGCATTTCATCACAATGTACTTGCATTGAGACCAGTTTTGGTGTAAAATAATTTCACAAAACTAAACCCAAGTCTAACTTTGTACCATATTGACAGCTAATCACCTCAATTTATTACACCGCCCAGGTTTCAAGCTTTTAACACAAGGCTGTATTACAGCAATATTGGGTTTACATGTTTCCAAACACACAGAGCTTCAGCTGAGAGTTGTGCTGAAATCAGGGGCAAGCTGCAAGATGGAAGTGTTTATATCAACTATGACATAGTCAGAAGCTGTAGTTACAGTTAGTGTTNCAGCAAAGGTCAAGAGGCCCCGACAGCAACATCAAGGACTAACACTTCCATACATGAGCACCATTTGCAGTAAAATATTCACTTTTTTATTCAACAGGATACAATTTAACTGCATTTCATCACAATGTACTTGCATTGAGACCAGTTTTGGTGTAAAATAATTTCACAAAACTAAACCCAAGTCTAACTTTGTACCATATTGACAGCTAATCACCTCAATTTATTACACCGCCCAGGTTTCAAGCTTTTAACACAAGGCTGTATTACAGCAATATTGGGTTTACATGTTTCCAAACACACAGAGCTTCAGCTGAGAGTTGTGCTGAAATCAGGGGCAAGCTGCAAGATGGAAGTGTTTATATCAACTATGACATAGTCAGAAGCTGTAGTTACAGTTAGTGTTGCGTCTATGCCATTTTTTGGCCCCAATACCCGATACCTGGCTGTGCAGTATTGGCCGATACCGATACCATCTATTTGAAATTGATGTGTATATATGTAGAACTGCATACTACTTGGGTGTAAAATAATTGCCATCATGGCTTTGTCAAGCTGCTGCCTACCTTTGTGAAGCAGGAAAAAGACTAATACAAAGTGAATCAAGTAGAACTTTTTATTGCCTACCTGGAATGGGTGACAATGGTTGAATACACTTTTGGCTCTCAAAATGGTATCTGTGACCTATTTGTTGGTACGCACTGATACCATTACCACCATTTCAGTGCTGGATCGAGGCTCCGCCCGATACTGGTATCAGTATTGGTGCAACACTAGTTAAAGTACAGTTTTTTATGGGTATCTCAGCCAAGCGTTTGTCCTAAATGAGTGAGAATCTACATCACACCTTCCCTCCTTTGTGAATAGACTATTGAGGTTTTATTTAAAGAAACAGAAAATAATACCACAATAGACTAGACTTAGACTAAGACAAACTTTATTGTCATTTTGTATACACAGTGTATAAAAAACGAAATTTTGTTTTGTTAAGCTCTTATGAAATTTCCAATTGTTAAAGTCCAGCAGTGATTCAATGCAAACATTGGGAGAAAAAAAACATGGTGCGAACCCCCCCCCCAAAAAAAAAAAAAAACTGCATTGACATTTTCAGTTTGATGCAGAGACTGTGATATGATTTACTGTTTTTTTCAAATGTTATTTTCAGAATAGCAACACTTTACCAGACAATAGAATATTGTATTTATCTCTGGGTGACAAAACAGTTTTGAGCTGAAAAGGTGAACATGAGGTAAAAAAATTCATGCTTATTATCTCCAATTCAGTAGACTTTTCTGCTTATTAAAGGCTACTTTGTATTTTAACCGAGATCTCTTTGGTCACACATAGAGTGGGGATTAGAGAGCATCCAGGGGACCATTGGCAAAATTCATAATCAACATCAAATTAACTTAGAACTCGGTGATACCTTCAACCTCTGCATCAATGTCAAGGAGAAGATTTATTTTTTCCTTTTCTCATTATTTTTGGAAAGCCACATGTAAAATGCTTTAGCAGGTCAATGCTTTCTACATCTGTTAATGTTATAATTAGAAATGAAAATTACAAAGGATATAACCTTTATATTTCCCATATCTGTTTACCATGTTTTCTCTTGCTAACTATTGTACTATGACTTGATTAAAGCCTTAAACTGCGCAAACTTTGTACTGCTTATATCATCCCAGTAAAGACAAAAGAAAACCCAAAGAAAACCCATGGGTGATGGTTGATTTCTTATGCTTTTTTCCTCAGCGTTCTTTGCATGTATTTGGATGATACTTTTTTGCCTTTAAAGGCAAGCTGATCATGCTCAAACTGTTTCACTTGTAAGTAATGTCACTGGGCAAACTGCTTAGCAACTCCGTCAAGGTCATCTGATCCAATAACTGTAGCAGTTGACATTACACCTCTCCTCACTATCACAGCATTAACTCGCAGAAAATATTTCAAAAGCAATATCAGCCTCTGCTTGTGTGATATTCATTTTAAAATCCTGAGACTTGACTCTAATAAATTTAAGAAAAAAGATATGAATGAGGCAAAAAAAAAAATATAGTGTATTAAATTGAAGAAAATAGAAAAGTGTCTAAAGAAATATTTATGTTCTGTCAGTTTGTTTTATAAGACGGAGTATTAGATAAGGGCCAGGCTAGAGATTGTTTTTCTTCTATTACAAGTATAAAGTCACAACGAGTATAGTAATATTACGAGAACAAAGTGGTAAAATTACGAAATTACGAGAATAAAGTCGTAACATTATTAGATTAAAGTTGTAAAATTACAAGAATAAAGTCATAAAATTACGAAAATAAAGACGCAACGAGAATAGTAATAAAATTACGAGATTAAAGGCATAACATTATAAGAATAAAGTGGTAACAGTACAAGAATAAAGTCGTAAAATCACGAGAATAAGTCATAATATTACGAGAAAAAAGTTGTAAAATTTCGAGAATAAAGTCATAATATTAATCGTATAAAGTCCTAAAATTATGAGAAAACAAGTTGTATTTTATGACAACTCCTACAAGAAGCACCTTCTTCACTAAAGAAGAACATAGAAGAACGGCATATTTACATTTGTTTTTATACTGATGTTCATTAATGTGCATTGTCCCTATTCAAATAAATAAATAAAGAACGTCGAGCATCATGTGAAGTTAAACTATGGCTCTGGTTTGACAAATAAGGAAATCTTTTAGCACAACAACATCAAATTTAGCAGGATGTCAAAGTGGACTCAGGTTGCTGTTTGGTGATGATGGTCGGCCGCCATATGCTGGTCGGAGCTTGAAGCTTTCTTTCTGAAACAAGTTGTGGTATAATGACTTAATCTTGTAATGTTACACCTTTATTCTCGTAATATTACGACTTTATTCTTGTAATGTTACGACTTTATTCTCCAATCTGGCCCTAATACTTCATCGTAATTTTAAAATAGAACAACACCAAACAGAAAATGACCATATGGACATTTGGTACAAACAGTACCCGGTCCTTTGAGGATGGCGTGGCTCTGCTGGTTTGCTGCTGCCAAGAACAACAGCATGAATTGGGGCAGTTCTCAGCCGAGTGCAAGGTGGATGGGATAAAGATTAAATCTAAGCCCATGGTTCTCGAATGAAAAAAATTTAGCTTGCCCTCTTCAAGTCGAAAGAGAATTCCTTCTTCAAATTGAGGGATTGAAGTATATCAGAGCCCTGTTTCTCAGTATTCAAGTATATCAAGATCTAAGTAACTAAGTAAATGTTATTGATCTCTAAACAGCTATAATGTACCATATCAGTATTAGTACTAAGGCAAGGCTAATTTATCTGAATATCGCAATTCAGTACAAGGACAATTCAAAGTGCTTTACATGAGTTAGATAATAAAATAGAAGAAAAAGAAAAGCATAATAAAAGCAAATAAAAATAAAAAAAAACATGTGTAAAACCAATAAAATAATTGGACTACAAACTTATACCTTAGTTTAACTTTAACCGGTAAAAGCGGTTCTAAAGAAATGTTTTTTTTAACTTTGACTTAAAAGAACTCAGACTTTGTTATTAAGAGCTGAGCTTATTTGAACATATTTTTTTGTGATTTCAATCAATCATTTTAAAAATTGCTTAGCTAATCTTAGCTAAATGTAATATGATATAAAATCTGATCAAAAATCAGATCATTTCTGGCTCAATTTTTGGAGTATCAAGCGCGAAACAAGACGACAGTCACCTTCCATCTACCCAACAGCCAGAAAATAAGTGATACATGGAGCAGTAACAATGACATGGTTAGCTTTAGTAATTTCAAGGACAAGTGTTGCTGTAGCAGCGCTGAAGCCAAACCCTGTTTGGGGGCCTATGTGTCAAGTGAAAATTCACAAAAAAAAGGTGTTTCTGTCAGATGACATATGAACTTTTCTAGGGTCTCTAACAGGAAAGATGAATTCCCACCTGCCTCTATACCGACAGTGTTTCACCTCATTTACTCAGACACAGCATGCAAGTCTCTCTTTCATCATACTTTCTGTACTTCTGCTGGCAGCAACTGAAATAAATGACACTTCAAGTTATGCACCCAGCTGAGAGCATAGAAGGTACATCTAAAACACAGTAATCCTTTTAAACTGCGTAGCTTTTTTATCTTCAATGAATTCTTGGAGAAATAAAGAGGAACTCTGCCATTCAAATTTACAGGGAGATTTGGATTGCAGGGCAGTGATTTAGGTAGGTGAGAGGTCAACTTTCAATTAGTAGAACATATAATGGATAGGAAATAACAACAGGGACAGACTTACTCTGGGGCCCAAAACCAGCAGGGGGCTGCTGGTTTTCCATACCTCTAACAGGCCCCTTGGTTTATTTAGGCATGTTTAAAATGTAATAATTATATTTTAGCATCAAAACAATGGCAAAAAATTGCAACTCCACACATCATCAACTTCTGTGTTGCCCTTTCTATATACTGTACAAGAATGGACCAATCCCTTCCATTCCCTAAAACATTCAGAGATTCAGTGTGGAGCAGCCGGAGAGATGAAGCACAGCTATGCAAGCAGAGTGGAAAATTGAGGATAGGAAAAAAAAAAAAGGAAAAAAAAAAGAATAAAGAATTGGTAATTGTGCATATGCTGCTGTGTGACAACAAGGAGCCCGTGTGGCGAAGGACTGGCAGTTTGTCTGACCTTTAATGGCCAGAACAGTTTTTAGTACATGGATGTCATCCTTCCTCGTCTATTACACAAGAAATAAAAACAACAGTAACAATGCAACAGGGGAAAATGGCTGATTGGTGAGGAGCTGCGATCTGCAGAGATGGTGCCTGGTGCATCTATGCAAACAAAAACAGAAAAGAAAATAGATTAATCCAGAGCAAAGATAGCAATTGAGCTGAATGTGAGTTACAGCTAATTACCAATTAACCAGGCAGGATGTGAGGTGGAAATTAGCTATAATAAGCATCGCTGAGGTCATCATGACGAACAGAGGGTAGATCAACTTTACCTGAGCTATGTTAAAAGCTCTGTTTTTGATTGTAAACAGTAGAAATCCTCTCTAGAAGCTTCCACCTGGTGTTGCATCACAGTATAAAAAACATCAGACCCTCAGTTCAGTGAAAATTCAAACAGTTATTCTTAAAGTAGCTAAATACATTAAAGGTCCTGTAGATCATTGTGTGGCTGCAGTCAGTACATTTACACATAAAGAAAAAATAAGTGTTTCTCATTAAAGTGGGGAAATACAAGGTACCATACTTTCTGTACTGATTACCAACATTCAGCCATGGGTTGTTTAATGTGCACGATAACAATTAATCAATTAATCAGCTCCTTCCTTTGTTTAATGTTTTTATTTCTGAACAAGTAGTAATCATTCAAAATTTCTCCAATTTCCTTGATGGGCCCTTGGCTGGCCCCCTACAATTCCTTTTTAAACATCAATCTTCTACAAAAATGTTCTTTCTGTCATGAATTGTGGACATTAAGATCTAAATAGAAACCTCATATCCTGGTCAGACGCTGTAATTCATTGAAAGGGTGGAGTCAAATAAAAAAAAATATGCTGGGATCATGGAGGGGATATTGCTGAGAGTCGCAGTGGGCTGCCATTCGTCTGCCGTTTGACTGGATAGGACCATTTTGAATGGCTGCTACTGTAATATGTAAATTATGAACTAAACAAATTAACCAAAGAAACAGTTTTACTCAAAGTAAAACATAAACACTATTCTATGTATGCTGTATAGCTCTAAATAACTGACATATTAATCCAAAAAGAAGATAAAAGATCCAAGAAAAATCAACTTCAAATCAATTTCTGAGATTCTGTGAGTTACAAAACTTTTGATCTTTAGAAACAAGAAAAAAGAGCATTTTTGTACAAATTCCTCGTTTGAATAACATGAATTTACAGCAAAGTATTTATTGCTGAAACTAAATATTAATATTAATCTCTATAATTTTTCTTTTTTACAAGTATACTGTGTATATTTTCTCTAAAGAGGGGAGATAGGGGGATATTTTAACTTTGTCATTCTGTCCTTTAAGGAACTAAAAGCCAAGCTTCCTATTCAGAGCACCAGTGTTGCTGATTTAAGAACATTACCCATTTTGCATTAAGCTCTGTGGTGCCTGTCCAATGAATGGCAGCTCCCTTCAGATAAACATGTACATTTTTATTGAACACTGTAGGATCAGCATCTAATCTTTCAGCTGTAGAGGCCAGGAGAAGGAATACAGTAAAAGCTACAGCTGCACTGCTCTCTAAGTCACACTATTGCAATATGAACACTGTGGCAGCTCCTCTAAGGTTCACTTAAAGGGGCGCCCCCTGTTTAAAGGCCCATTGGGGCCCCAAAATGGCTAAATCTGCCACTGAAGAAAATACTCTAATGAAATGAATTTGGTGATCAGGGCTTTACTCTTTTAGAACCTCACAATCATGTGGTTTTGTTAGTAAAAAAGAGTAAAGATCTGACTAATGCAAAAGGGCAACCAAGTGTCATTATATTTGGTGTTCAAAAAATGTAAATGTTGTTGGGATGTGGGTTTATATAAATGGCTCATTAGATTTAGTTTGAATTATTTTTAAGTTTCAAAATATTGGTAAAAATAATTTTATATTCAATTATTGCAAATGAAAGTTTATAAATAATGACCTGAAAAAATGTGGCATAGATTTGTTTTCTACCCTTTTTCTCTCTGATACCTCCAAACATAACACAGTGCAACCAGCTGCCTTTGAGATATTACTTTCAAATATCACCAAGAAAACCTCGTGCAA
>NW_015150479.1:2534776-2552245 GCF_000732505.1 Cyprinodon variegatus
AGAGGAGAACAGTGGGAGGGGGGGTTACCAATCTACTTGCTCTAGAGAGCAGAGTTCGCTTCTTTTAGATGTCGCCAAAGTTTTCAGTAGTAGAAAAAGTTGCTAGATTTGGCGTCATGTGCTTTTTTTAACAAAAGTGTTAGAGGGGTCTGAAAAGTTGCTATGTATAGTGACAAAATCACTAAGTTGGCAACACTGCTCTTCGCACCGTTTGTCTCCAAATGGACCTTTCTGAACATGAGCAGCAAATGGACTGATCTAATATGGTGGACACTGAGGGGTGGGGCTGAGACACACTTAATATAATCGTTCTGATGGCATTTTAGCAAAATTATTTTTTATCATAAACATAATGTGCACAAATAGGGAATTGTTGTACTAACTATACATGTAAACAGAGTTTTATGAGGCTCCCATGAACTTGGGGCCCTAGGTAACTGCCTAGTATTGCCTAATGGTAAATCCCCCCCTGCCGCTGTCACAGACACTGGATCTCAAATACATTGCAATTGATCTTGTAATGTATTTGGGGACATTATTGCACATAAGTTCTAATAAAACTTCAGGCATGTAAGATATGAAGATTATAGCTATCAGTAGGTTTTGTACTTTCTCATCTCTTATCAATATTCTAACTTATATTACCTTTTAAGGTAAGCAAAGTTAACTGATCTCATTTTATTTTCTTTTGTGGTGGAGTTTTGCTGAAAAAATATGACATTTTTGATGGTGTCTATGATACTTGGGAACATTGATAAAGTGAGAAGTTCAATAAAGGATGGGTGACTATCCCAGGATCAAGGTCACCTAACCGACCTAAATATAAACCAAGATGTTAACTTATAACATTACAAATTACTTTAAGGCATGTGTAGTAAAGATCTAAAAATGTAAGTATTTTTTACCTCTGTAGCATATTTTTGGGGGGGTGAATAATATGCAGATCTGTGATACTGGGAAGAACATGTCCCCCAGTTCCTTTTCCTATGATTGTGAGGATTATATAAACAATCATTAAGGTAATTATAGAGCTGATGAATTCATTTCACTAAATAACCATAGTTTTTGTTAAGCTGACCCAGATTTCTAAAGCCATGCCCAGACTTAATTACTGTAAGATCATAAAATAATAATGATCCTAGGAAGTGAGACATCATCCAAGAATATGGAAAACGGAATCACTGTTGTCTATCAGTCTGGAAGGGATCGCATGTAATTTCTGATGCTTTGGCAATTCATTAAACTACAGTGAGAGTAATTCTTCACAATTGTTATCCCAAAATTGCCCCTTGTCTGGAATTGTGCAAAAGAACCCAGAACAACTTGTTTCCGTTAAGAACATTGTCAAGGAATGAAAAACTTGAAAATGACTATAACAGCGCTTACAGCTGCTGTAAAAAAAAAAAAAAAATCTCAAACATCCTGCCCTCATCAGAGTGTAGACATGCTAAATGGGTTTTCACAGGTAATTTAGAGGCATTCTTTTTTTTTTTTTTTTTTTCAAACAGCCTGGTTGGACTTTAAAAAGACTTCAGTCAAAATGTTCAGGAGGGTGAAGTGTGTGGTCATGCTCCAAATCAGTCTAAGCATCAGCAGATGTCCCATGCTTGCTTTAGATAGTGGGCAGTAGTTTGGCAAAGGTACAATGATTACTCTGCTGCCACTAATCTATGATGAGTTAAGTTGCACATCTGCCTAAGGAGTTCTGAGGTCCACTCGGATCCCTAATGACCATGGCCTTATTGATGCAACTGCTTCATAGCCTTTTTCAGAGCACCTGTTCTCACATGTAGAAGCACTTTAACATCTGATGTGGGGGCTGGGGTCATCTTTAAGGAGCAAACAAATTTAAGTGTGTGCTGCTAAACCTTAGACTTAGACAACTTTTATTGTCCTTTTGTATACACAGAGTGTATACAAAACAAAATTTAGTTTTGTACAGCTTTTAGAAAGTACCTGTACACTTTAGCTTGTGGTGCATTTTAAATCTGCTGAGGAGAAAAGCCCAGCTGATAACTTGACTGAAAAATTCTGTCTTTTAGCTCTTTCACTGATAACGTCATACTTGTACTACATGGTGAATCTTCAACATACAACTCTTTTTGTTGCATTTTGCACCATATCTCGTCATTTTTGCACTGCTCTGAAAACCTTCCACATCAATGCCTTTTTGCACCATGTCTCTCCCACACTGTTTACATTTATATGGAGCCTGGGTGCAAATTCAACTGAGGAAACTCATTGTTTTTCCATACATCCACCTGCGACACAGCCAATCAGCTTTGAACCATACCTCCACAAAAGCCACTCAGCATCCAAAGCTCATCTTGAAAGGCCTCCAATACGCACCTGTCTGCTCCTGTGTGCAGATGGTGGATGCGCTGTGTGATTTCATACAGATGACACCGTTTCAACCCACCTCCAGCCCCTCCTCCACTATCGTAGCTAAAGCTTCATCAGAATGTCATTCCTCCCGGACTCTTACTGCATTCCTTGTGTCATCTTAACTGGTCCGGAAGAAGACCGCCATGTTGAGCCTGGTTCTGCCAGAGGTTTCTTCCCAACAGGGAGTTTTTTCTCTCCACTGTCGCTTCATGCATGCTCATCATGGACAGGTTCTCTCAACCTGTGATATCCAAACTGGACTTCCATCTTCCAGGTCCCAGAGTGAAGCTCTAGTATCAGCTCACGCAGTCCACTGGATCTCACCATAAAGCTCAGCAGACCGTCTCGCTAACCAGCAGTCTACAGACTGACCAACTTCATCTATCTCCAATCCGCCACAGGTTTCAGGCCTGGGAGGAAAAAAAGCCGTATTCTTTGCTCCTGTTCATGCATATCTATCAAAATTAAGCACTATGTTTCCTGCAGAGATCTGAGTGCTAAAGACAAATTAATTGTATCAATAAATTTATCCTAATTGTCTTTTCTCTTTGTGTGAATTTTTCAGTTTGAAATCACTGCTGTACTTTATTGTTCTTTATCACTGCTAAGCTGCTGTTAAAAAAAAAAATCACCATTAGAAAGCTTTATAAACTAAATTTCAACAATAAAGTTTGTCTAAGTCCCTGTTTTCTCTGCCACCCATGTAAGGTTTAAATTGGTTATAAACCCTTCAGTCATTGAATGCAATCAGGGGTTTTTTTAGGTTTGAATGTGCTTTTCAGGGCCTGGTTTTGTTTTAATACAGCCACCTAACATAAAACCCTAACTTGAAACTACATTTTGTCTTATTCTTTTCTTGTAACCTTTTGTGCTTAGAATTGAGTTATTTATTTGATGATCATCTCCCCCTAGTGGTCTGGAGTTTGTAGCTTCTCTTAACATGCTGTTTGTTTCTATTTGGAGCATTTTTTTCTTTGCATGTCTTTCAGTTTTGTGCTTGCTAAAATAAATTGTATGTTTGTTAGGCAAATTTTCTGCTTGCTAAATCTTTTGAACTGTATGTATTTACATGGCATTTGCATCCCTTGGATGCAGTGTGCTCTGTTCAAATTTAAATTTCAAATCTAAAAAACTAAATACGTTTTTTTTTTTTCAATTCATGTGTTTTACCATATCTTACTTTTTTAAGTTTTGATAAGAAAATTGTCCAAATGGCATTGTTAGTGTTGCTCTAAATCCGCTCTAAAAATTATTTTTTCACTTTTACCCGACGTTTTACAACATCCAACTGGCATGCATGTGGGCATTGTCACTTTAACTATAGCTCTAACAAATTTCAATGGTGAAGTCCTCTGGAAATCTTAAATAATAAAAAAAAAAAAAAAAAAAAAAAAAAAAAAAATTTTTAAAAATTATTATTTTAATTTTTTTACTGATTAATGGTAAATTCATTCAATCACAGCGAACATATTATTTTTAGGTATATAAAATGATCCATTAATCATTCCTTGCTGACCGGACTTTTCCTTTAAAAGAGTTTGTGGTTTTCATACTGAAAGTGTACAATAAGGAAAAACCCTGACACAAAAAATCATATCCATAAAAGCATTCATACAATATTCACCACTCTTTTTTATCTTCATCCATCAAAATTTAGTAGAATTTACTTTAGATGTATTGTAATTGCATTCCACCCCCTCCTTGCCCTTTATTAAATCAGTATATTTAGGCACCCACAACATCCCTGACTTATCATGGCAAATGCAGCTGTCAGTAAAATCAAAAAGAGGAAATTTACAGAATGTGAAATCAATCTGTTTTTGACAGAGGTGGTGTCAAGAAGTGACTTTTCATTTGGTATTCAGTTCACTGGCATCAGAAACATAATGAAAGAAGAGTGGCAGAAGGTGGCAAACACCATAAATATCACCAATACCAAAACTAGATCCACAGCTGACAAAGAAATGGCCTGATGTAAAGGTACATTCTAAAAGGAGACTTGCTGTATGTCAGTGGAGTGTTTTTGCCACGGGTGAGAGCCTGAGAGTCATCTCCATTGAAACAGAGAGTGGTGAGTATAATCAGTGAAAAAACACTGTCTGATAATCCTGCAACCACATGAGAGGGATTTGGACATTTTTAGTATGCATTAACATGTAAATGCATCGAATACAGTGCTGTATGCTGTAACCTGTTAAACGTTATAATCCAGGAAAGACATGCTGAGTTATTTCCAGAATGGCTGGCTGCAATATCCAATTGCAAATAGGTTCTGATCTTGTACATTTTAAAGTAAAAGGGAAGGTTTCGTCCATCTGTCATAAATAGATTGATCTGTATTTTAGAAGAATGCTGAGGTGCTGCCAGTTTCTAAAAACAGGCACACCTGTCTTTAGAAACTGACAAGATTTGCTCTGTAGTCTGTCAGAAATAGCCTTTATATGTATTTGACAAAAGACAGAGGAGAGCTTTCTGTCAAAGTTCAAACATACTGAAGTTAAAATCTCTTGACTATACTTGTGAAACTCAACTAAACTAAGCTGCTATTTGCATAAAGAAAAAGAAAAGCACAGTAGCGCAGTTTGGCATGGATTTTATGTTTGAGAGCCAACATTTCTTTTGAAGAATTTAGAATGTGTTCAAATTGGCTTTTAACTAAGAACAATTGCCCCCCCCCACACCACACACACACACACACACGCACACACGCACACACACAGACTGCTCGAGATAGGCAGGAGGAGATCGTGGTTAATACCAATGTGGACATTTGACCTCAATGTCCAAAATGAATTTCATGATTTATGGCCCAATAACCAAAGTATTTATTTATCTGAAAACAGCTTGAATTCACACTTAAGTCAAGATATGGTCAGACTTATACCACCATAAAGCTAACCGTGAACCACATGCTTTGCTATTAATGCTTTGAAGGTTCAAAAGGAAAAATCATTTCTGGACGGCTACCTGATGTATTTCCTCCTACTCCTTTGGGATTAAATTGCACTTACTGTTTTTTCTACATGGACTACAATAGCTTGACTCGCTCTTCTCTGGACCTTATTTTATAATTCACTCTTTCAGGATTTTGATAGAATGTTTTTTTAAAAAGGCACTATCTCTGAAAGGTGCGATTAACACAGAGCCTGAAATCTTGCCATTATTAGAACCTACAGCCTTCATCATATAAAACACCCCTTGTGTAAAGCACTTGGAAACCAAGCTGATTACAAGCCTTTGAGATCTGAAAGCTGTTTAAAAGAAAATATCCTTTTATAAAACCCTGGAGGCCATCATTTTGATTTTTTATCTCTAAGAACTGTCCTTTGAGACAAACAAAAGGAGCTTCAAAGCCACTTTTAAAGTTTAGCTAAAGAAATCCCAGAAGCATCTCAAATCTTGAGTAATTGGAAAACTTGGGTATTTCTGAAGGAGGCAATTAATTGAAAAAGGCTGACAGCACAACTGAAATAGAAATTTTCTGACCAATAACAGTACCTTCACAGACACCAATGGCTTCATTCATGTTAATATGTTTTGTTGCTTCATGGAAGGATAGTGATCTTACTGAAAGGAGAAGGAATAGGAGCGAGGAATAGATTGTAGAGAGGAGCTACAATTCTCCCTATTTAAACTAAGCCAGAAAGGCTGTGAGAACATTTGCAGGTGTTTTGAATTAGCTAATTAGGTTGTGACACCACGAGTTTCCAATAGGGGACTTTTTCGTAGTATTTTTTAATTATCTGAGACAGTGACCTTCAGGTTCTCATAATCCATAATCATCAAAATTACAGAAACAAAGGCTTGGCATATTTCACTTTATGTAAAATGATTCTATATAATAAATGAGTTTAACTTGCTGAGGTTTTGCACAACATGTTTTTATTTTATTTTTTGTGTTCTAACTGTATTTCCATCATGTGATAAAAAAGTATTAAAAACTGAACATTAGTACCTTTTTGGTAACCTAGGGCAACAGACAGGACTGGTGAAATGATAGTGAAAGTGTATTGAAGAAGTGATAGAGCAGAATGTGCTTCCTGAGGAATCTTAAGTCTCACAGTGTTTGGGTCTCACAGGAAGAAGATCTAACTAAACTGACATTTAGGGGTTAAGAGTCTTTAAATGCTGTAAGGTTATTTTATTATACGTTGATATTGCAGTCAGTTAGCTGTACATATAAAATCATCATGGTAAAAATAAAGGCTTAAAGACATTGGCCTGTATGTAATGATTTTCTATCATGTGTCCTACTAAGTGAATAAGTTATAGAAATGAATAAACTTTCAATTATAATTCTAAAAAGAAAAGAACCTGCAATTCTATGTATTTTCATTATATTTATTGAATCTTTCAAGGTAACCTGAGGAACTACAGATTAGAAAGATGTTTCCATACTTATTTATTTTAGTGTCCTGTCTGGCGATGTGGCAATAAGAATAATTGTCTTTCCGCCAAAAAGAGCCCAACAGATTTTGCTTTCACAAGTGGAGCAGTACGGCTATCGCCATAGTGTTCCGCTTGATTTATGCATATAAATAGCTTTATTATAATTATGCAGGGAGTTTTACAGATTATATGGACACTGCAATGTAAGTAGAACAGGAAAGGAAAACCAGAAAAAAGGATAAAAGATTAAAGAAAGAGGAGATAAAAGGGAGATACTGTAATTTTAATCTCTAAAGCAGATGTGATTTAAACCTGTTTTGTATAACATTGTTAAAAGCCTGCCTTTAAAGTTCTGTGTGAGGTCTGGGGTGTGTTGACAGGGCTATCTGGGTAGTTTGATTCGCTGCTTAAGCCATGCTGCTTGGTCTGGCGTTGTTCCTTCCTGACTGGCTGTTGTCAAGTTGACCTTGGTTCGTCCAAAAAAGGTTAATTTTGCCCACAGAATGCATTACAACAAACTTTATCTGCTCCAGTCATTTCACATTCCTTTTCTTGTTTGCATCTGCTAGTTTGATCCATTCCTTTTTCTTTCATAGATTTATCTTTTTTATCATACAGGGTGAGGCTGTTTGTATCTCCATCCAATGTGCTGAGCCACCTGCAGGGGCAATATGCAGCAGTGCAGCAATGATGCTGCAGTTATTGTTTCTTTCCTTCGTTTCAAATCAGGAGGGGCCATTCACATCTTTCCCTGCTTACTACATTCTATGCTGCATTTTATGGGGAAGAAATGAAACCCAATGCGACCACTGCAAGGTTGGACCTGGAAGAGACTGCCTGCAACAGGGGATTGCTCCGAAATATCCCTATAGCCACCCCACTCCTTGCACCATATGTAGATAAAGACATGCCCCTACTTCTTATGTTGTGAATGTTTCAGACCTTTTTCTGCATTACCACAACTTCAGTAAATATTTAAACTACTTTTTTGGCAAGCCACAGATTTCTGCTGGTATGTGGTTTAAATTATATTTTGATTCAGACGTACTGGTCTAAAAGGTAGATCATGCAGGACAATGGCCCAAAAGGACTTAATTACCACACACCACTAATAAAAACCTGATATTCAACCTCTGTCCCTCCCCAGGACAAACTCAGGACTGCTGAAAGATTGTGGGCAGTATGTCTTCTCCCGCTAATCCCTCATTAACACCCCTGTGCTCAGAGGTTTGAAATGCTTTCAAAAAAAGCAGCTCCAGCAGTAAGTGGCCAGGCCACTTTCCAGTGGGAGATGTGGCAGCCGACCAAACGAGCAACTGATAGCTTAAGCAGGACCATTACGCAGCTGATTGAAATGTGCTGAAGAGCTAAAAGCCATAATAAGCTGTTGGACCTCCAACTGCTCGACACACAGCTTGTGATGAGTGGTGGCAATAACTATAGCTTGCCCTATTATAGTGCTAGTTTATTATTCTTTCAGCATTAACGTCCCATTGTTACACAAGACTTTTCATTTTCTAGTTGGCCCAAACTGAATGTCCAATTTGGAACTTGCTTCTCCTGAATACAAGCTGCAGACTACAGAGCTAACACTTTAAAACTTGCAGTAATCAGAAAGGGTGAAAAGAGGCCCAGCACAACAGTATTGTGACAATACTGTTGAATATTGCAAATATATATTATGCTCTTGTCTTTGTCTCTCTTATTATTCACCAGCGGACTGAATTACCCCTGCTCAAAAATAGGAAACCAAATTTAAAAAACTAATTTAAAAAGGAAAAACACACTCCCCACCAATCCCATGCCCTCTTAATACACAAGTTATTGGATGTCTGTATTTGCAATAACATTTTTGAAATATTTCCTCTGATCTTTGCTCCTAGGCCTGTAGCTTCCCTCCTAGAAGCTCGGGTACAGTATGCTCAACTTAAATCCATGCACGGCTCACATAATAATCCAGATCTATAATACACAGATGAAATCTTCTATGAACAATTATTTAAAATTATTAAGTTTAAATATATTCTAAGCAGCCTTTAGCCCTCATAGTATGAAACATTAGTTATTAAAAGCCATATCTTGCTCAATTAAACAAAAAGCAAGGAAGTCTATTTTTAGAACAACTTTCAGCAGCGAGGCAATCCAAGGTGCCCTGCATGAAAGAATTATAGAAACAACAGAAAGATGGACAGGGAAAAAAATTAATTATTTAGATTTTTTGATAAGGAAATTACATTATTAAGAAAACTCCTTTTTAAAGTGACCAAAGGAATAATAAAATGAATTTACAATAAAATGATTATGTAGGTAAATTTGGAATACAACATTAAACCAGTAACGTTCAGAAAGCACAGTCAAAGGCCACTCTAAAGAAATAATAAACTGAAGAGAATGAGAGTTTCAGCACTTTTACAGTTTTCCAAGAGATATTTTCAGATTCGTTGAGCATAGGAAATAAAAGCTGCTTCTTTGTTTAATTCTAGGTAGGCAGATCAAGAACACACAGAGGTTTAAGTTTTTTCAAATCTTTAATGTATTTTGGTCATTTTTTTGGATTTATGGACTAAAATAAATAATATTCTGATAGGATAATACCTTTGTTTCTTTGGATGACAGAATAATGTTTGCTGGTTTCACTAATTCTGTCAAGATATAACTGATATTTAGATATATCCCATATATAAGTCTGCTATTGATATGCTGTGATACTATCGACCACAATTATTTTAATTCCCATAATCTCATAAAGAAAATTCAAATAGGATTTCACAATTTTATTTCTAAGTTCCTTTGAGTATTAGGCTTTTTAATCAAAAAAACATTCTTCTAAATATAGAAAAATCATAGGAAGTCTCCTCACTAAAGTTGTGTGTCTTGTGAATTTTAAAATAAAGGTGTGTTTTAAAGGTGATAATAGAGATTACTTTTGTTATTTTGCATTAATGTAAGGAAATCATTGACCATTTAAGTGATTAATCTATTCTTGAACCTCTATCGATTTGTTAAATCCATCAAACAGAGAGAAAAACTTTTGTAAGATAGAGTCTCACAGTTGCACCCAAAATCTCTGTTCGCCCTCAAACAAATACAACAGCGTACAGAGAGTACAAGAGTACAGAGAGTTTAAGTAAATGCACTACTAGTAGTGCATTTACTTTGTGCTGACATTTTTATACTACGGAAGATGCCAGTACTGGCATCTTCCGTAGTATAAAAATGTCAGCACAAGGTCTTACTTGATGTGTTACATCTGGAAGCAGACGATGCAGCCAAACGCTTTTAGTGCCCATACAAAAGGAGGCAGGTCAAGTGGAGTGAAGGCTCTGCACTTTACAGAATGCACTTGTTTTTTTTAGTGTCTCACAAAGAGTTGAAATCTGATGGGATGTTGACTCTGGGAATTAACCTACTGTATAAAATAAAATTGTGAAATTCAGAATACACTTTTAAAATGGTTAAACACCAGAAGTGAAAAAATCCAGCTTCAGAAAGTAAAAACCCTGCTTAGCTTCTCTGCATCCTGTTCACTTAACAAGCTGATTATAAACCAGTGTTTCCAACTCAAATTCTCAGGGGCCACTGGTCTGCATCCTGAATCTAATGGCTAAACGACCTCACTAGTATTCTGTCAAGCTGCTCTGCAGAGCTCTGTTAATTAGCTCATATTATAGTCAGGTGTGCTGAAACAGAGACGCATCTTTAGTTAAAGGACACCAGCCTGAAAGGACTGGGATTTAAGAGCATTGTTTTAAATATTAGTCCCTTTAAATGCTTTGAAGCTTAAATTGTAAATGTTAAAACATATTTATGCAAAGGCTTATTACTTTCTGACCCCGGATCATTTGTGCAACTGATCTGAATCCTCCTGTTTTAATCTTTCATTGCTATGAAGGACATATTAGAGTAGCAAAGCATTACATAGACTCCTGCATGAAAAATGTTTGAAAATCAAAGCCTTAGAAGAAAAGAATTGCCAACAGCAAAAGTGAAACTAAGGTGAAACCTTTAAACTAAGCAGTATACATCCCTGTCTCTGATTAAATATTCATACCTTAGTAAAGAAATTCAAAACAAGATGGTATCTCTCTGTAAAATATGTTTTTAAAGAATGCTTAGTCAGATAAAAATAATAATTTTCCTTGCTCATAACTCCAAAGCTGTTATTGTAGGATTTCAAAAGGGTTATGGTCTCTAAGGCCTAAAGCCTACTGCTGCAAGATTCTCTATAATCTTCTCAGGCAGTCAATAGATATCCTCGTAGGCGACCGGCTGTTAAGCTGGGATAAAGTCCAACCAAGGTGGTCTTCATTGGAAATATGCTGATTCTACTCACTTCAAAATACATCAAAGAAATCCTGATGGTCTAGTTTTGGTTTCTAGTTTTGTACTTTTTTAAAGCAAATATGTCGAATAAATTAGGTTATTTTTTATATATATAAGGGGAGTAAATTTTCTTTTATCTTTTAACAAAGCTTTTATGGTTCTTTGTTTTATTTTTATCTCCAACTTTTTAACTTAAAGGTATAATGGAGGATGTTCTTTTTCTGGGTGGACCATCAAAATAAGTGGTCTTCCTAATCAACCCTGTCAATGTTTCTGATGATATGTTTACAGTACGTAAGGCTGTAGCTAACTTTTTCGTGGCATGTGCTTTTTCGTGGCATGTGCATTTCCAGGTGTATATATGTGGTGACTACAGTTTCAGCCAGTCATTTAAGCCCCCCTTTCTCACCTTTCGTTGAAAATGACTGATGGTCGTAAGAGCAAAAGCGTCTACGGCGCTTGTAAAATACAAACAGCAACTTGTGAACAGAGTGTGCACAAGGAGGAATGGGCTTTTGCATGCTCTTGCACACATTTAATAGGCGTTCCCTCTCGGGGGCACGTACAGGGTTGTGCATATGCATTTTTTTTAAGTGAAGAGGGTGGGTCTTTTAAAAAATTAGGGAAAATCCTCCCCTATACCTTTAAGAAGCTGACATGTATCCCCTACACTGTACAAACAGAGCTAGGTGAGTAGTACTACAGGGAAAAAATATTGTACTAGATTAAGTTTTTCTTCTTGGCTAGGTAAAAACATGAGAATAGAAGTGATATGAACTAATGAAATAAAAGTTACACTAGTCTTTCAAAATATGGGCAATAGTCTCCTTGAACCCCAGTCGGCCTCGGCAGATGGCCGCTCACACTGAGCCTGGTTCTGCTGGAGGTTTCTTCCTGTTAAAAGGGAGTTTTTCCTCTCTACTGTCACTACAAGCATGCTTAGTGTGAGGGATTGCCTTCCAGTCAATGAGTCGATGCAATCAACTAGTTGTCCTTAGATAGAAAACTTTGAATCAATTTGACTGTATGATGTGGTTGAGTGCCTTGAGATGACATGTGTTGTGAATTGGTGCTATAGAAATGAACTGCATTGAATTGAATTATTCTTTCCACTTAGTGATATCAGGTAGCATCACTCACTTATCCTAATGTTCAAGCAACTCCAAGACCTGTCTAAGAAATTGTTGGGATCCTTAATAAGTGTTGTTTTCTCCAACCCACATTCAGTTTCCATTGTAATCAACGTTATAGAGGCTGTTAAATAATGGTAATCTTTACCATTACATCATGGCTTTAAATTACAAATCAGACATTACAAAGCATTAGGTTACAGAATACAGTTTCAGTATGTCTCATCAAGGAGGTCACACGTTAGGCCTGCACCACAATGTAAACAGCAACCAGGGCAGCACCCTAGCCGAACCTTTTCCTCCCAAGAGCTGCAGTTCAGGTCAGTGCTTTAACTAATACTGCTGTTTTACTCTGTCTTCATCGTGTACTGCTCTTTTTTTTTTTATACAGTACTAGTGTAAATATCCTTTGCTTCAGCTGCTGCTGCAGGCGGATACCCATGTTGCTGTGTATGACTTTTCAGAGCTGAGTGTCCCACTGGAGGTAAGCTGACTGTAGAGCTGGAGCTGTTTAATTGGCCCGTGGGCTGCCTACTTCTGGATGTCATATCAAGGCAATATTAAAGTGGACAATTTTTTTTTTTTTGGGGGGGGGGGGGTCTCTTTCAAGTTAAATTGTAATTTGGAAAACATAACTTCATCTCCTTTGTGTTGCTGAAAGCTGTTGGTGACACCTATGGTGGTGGATTTGTTGTTCCTACTTGGTTTTAGTTAAAATTTTTACTGTTATTTAACTGTGTTGTGTGTTTTAACACTTTCGTTTACCCCCAGTTTATGTCAACTTTTTCACAGTTAGCCTCAGCTTCTAGGTGCACTGTTCCCTACCAAGCATGATTGTGCATGTGCATATGTGCCACTTTGCTTTGGCTGTTGCTCAAGGTTCTTTTTGATCTCCAGAATCAGTCATTTCTAAAAGCCTGACAGAGGAAAGTATAATGTTATTTGTTGTATTTTTTTATAGCTTTGAAGCCCTTTTCAGATTTATAGTTTCATCTTTCTTTTTAAATTCCTTTATATATAGCCATGATGTATTCCTTTTTAAAAGCTCTACTTATTTTGCATGATAGGGTTTCAGTTTTAGTCATTTCTTTAGTTACCTCTTTAGTTATGAGAATTGTATATGGCTTATGAAAAGTAAACCTCTACTTATTAATAATTTTCAGACATTGATCTGTGGTTAAAACTGGATATAACTTATTTTTGCATAAGGACATGTTTTTATAGTTGTTGTTTTTTTTTGTCCTAATAAATTAAAATTTCTGAAACTGCATTATGTAAAGTATTAGGTAAACCTTTGTCTGATGTTGAAATATATTGCATCTTGCAAAAAAAATTAAATAAAAAAAATAGCTTAGGAATTTAATGACTAGGGCTGCATGGAAATATTTTTTTAACACAAAAAGTAAGGCAGTGGAAAGTCTAACTTTGCTTTCTCTGTTTGAAAAGTGAGCCTGAATTTTCTTGACAGTACAATATAACTTTACAGCTCTTAGCAGTCTGCCATATTTCATGGTGAAAGCCACAAATTGAACCGAAATGTCTCAGATAAATATAGGATTCAAGGAAACAGGTTGGTGTGAAAGATGACAGTGACTGAGTTTTCTGCAGCTAACAAACTTCCACATTGTAATCACAACAGACTGGCTCAAAACAGGAAGAAAATCTGGTGAATTGAAACAGACAAAGAAAGACAGAATATTATCTTTTTACGATTAAAATACATTAACTTTTTCACATAGAATACTGGTGAGAACATTTCTATGGAGTAAGCTGGAAAATAAACCAACTCAAAAAAATAAATGGAAAACTCAAACAACACGTCCTAGATCTGAATGAATGAAATATTATCAATTGTTCTGTACAAAGTCGAATGTGCTGACAACAAAATCACACAAAAATTATTAATTGAAATCTAATTTAATAAACAATGGATTTGTAGTCAGACACAAAATTAAAGTGGAAAAACACACTGCAGGCTGGTTCAACTTTGATGTAATGTTCTTAAAACAGGAAATAATGAGGCTCAGTATTGTGTGCGGTGCCTCCATTTGCCTGTATGACCTTCCTACAACGCTTGGGCATCCTCCTAATGAGGTGGCTGATGGTCTCCAGCTAGATCTCTTCCCAGACCTGGACTAAAGCATCCACCAACTCCTGGACAGTCTGTGGTGCAACGTGATGTTGGTGGATGAATTGAGACATGATGTGCCAGATGTGCTCAATAAGATTCAGGTCTGGGGAACGGGCGGGCCAGTCCATAGCTTCAATGTCTTTATCTTGGAGGAACTGCTGACACACTCCAGCCACATGCTCATAACATCCTCTTGGAGTTGGTTTCTAACTGTTTGTGCAGACACATGCACATTTGTGGACTGCTGGGGGTAATTCTACAGGGCTCTGGCAGTTCTCCTCCTGTTCCTCCTTGCACAAAGGTAGCATCTACTGGTGTACTGAGCTCTCTCCTGGTGGTGCTTCCATCCTCTGGACAATACGTTGACAGACACAACAAACCTTCTTGCCTCAGCTCATATTGATTTAATCAATGACAAGAAAACAAGTTAAACCTAATAAGTGGGATACCGTACAGATGTTAGAGAAGACTACTGAACAGGGGGACCAAGACAAGGAGACAGTAGACACATGGGAGAGCTTAGAAAAGGTTCTTGGGTAAACAGCGGATTTGTCTAAGAAAAATTGCAACTGCAAGTTATTCTGTGAACCAACTGTGTCTTTAAGCAGAATCTGTTGAACTCATTCTAGTCTGTCACACACTTTTAGCTGAAACCTGACACAAGGAAAACATTTGAAATACACTATATTGCCAAATGTATTTGCTCACCAATACAAATGACTGGAACCATGTGTTCCAGTGATTTCTATGACAACAGTTGTATAAAATCAACCACCAGGCATGCAAACTGTTGTTATAAATATTTGTGAAAGAATGGGTCACTCTCAGAAGCTCAGTGAATTTCAGCTTAAAACTGTGATAGGATGCCATCTGTGCAACAAACCCAATCCTAATATTCCTTTGCCTCTACATATTCCACAGTCAACTGTCAGCTTTCTCATAAGAGAATGGAAGTGTTTGGGCACAGCAACTCAGCCACAAAGTAGTAGGCCATGTAAGCTGATGGAGCCGGGTCAGCAGATGCTGTAGTGCATTTTTCGAAGAGGTCGTCAACTTTCTGCAGAGTCATCACCACACACCTCCAAAGTTAATATGGCCTTCAGATTAGCTCAAGAGCAGAGAGCTTAATGGAATGAGTTTTTTCATAGTGAAGCAGTTACACCCAAGCCATACGTCACTAAGTGCAATGCAAAGCAACAGATGCAGTGGTGTAAAACAAGCCGCCACTGGACTCTAGAGCAGTGGAGATACATCCTCTGAAGTAATGAATCATTTGGTAATCTGATTTACAAGTCTGGGGTTGGCAGTTGCCAGGAGAACTTGTCTTACTGCAACGTGCCAATTGTAGAGTTTGGTGGAGTCGGAATTATGGTGCGGGTTGTTTTTCAAAAGCTGGGCTTGGTCACGTGGGTCCAGTGAAAGGAACTCTTAATGCTTTACTATACCAAGACATTATGGACAATTTAATGGCCACTGTGTGACCTCACAAATTGACTTCTGGTCAAAAATTCCTATAAACACATTCTTAAACCTTGTGGACACCCTTCCCAGATAAGTTTAAGCTTTTCTAGCTGCAAAAGATTGACGAAAGTAATATTGAACTCTTGTCCATCAGCTTAACTTAAACTCATGATAAAATTAAGGGCAGTTTATCCAGATTTTTGGCTGGATTAGGAATGGGATTTGCTTAAACACAGAAGTGAGTCAAGTAAGGTGAGCATTATATAGAATGGCCAAGCAGCTAACTGTAGTTTGGTACAATAAAGATCATATGTGATGTAGACCACAACATCAGAAACATGGAAGACAAACACCCTAGGTGAGAAATGAAATGGAAAATAATATTGATACTAGTGACTGAAAAGTTTTGTACAAAAGCACAAGTTAATCTCGGACTGTTCAATTTTAAAGTTTTAGGTGGTGTGATGGGCTAGAATGCAAAATGTGCTGTGGAGTGAACTACAGAGGTTAACAGGAGGAAAAAATGAAAGGACAGAGGATCAAGTTGGAATTTAACTGAATTAGTCTGAAAAAAGGGCATTGGAGAAGGACAAATCGAGAAGAGGAGACTGGAAGGAATTGATAATATTAGCAAAGAGGCTGATGCAGACACTGGGGAGCTCTGAACTAAGACAATATGAAACTGAGGATCATAAAAGACAAACCATGTTCAATCACCATATACACCAACCATCAGCCTTTTTTTTTTTGCATTGACATTTCTAGATAATTGAATGGATTCAACCCAAGGGAAATATAAACGTGTAACCAAAGAAGTATGAATCTAAAATAGCTATTTTCTCATATTTTTCAAGACTACAAAAAATAAAAAATTTCATGGTTTAAGAAGTTTTTCCTGATTTAAAAAGATGGCTTCCTTAAAACCTTTCAAACCATTTGTATTCCTTTGCCAGACTATAGATGCTGCTTTCCTCAAAAGAGCTTCCCTAAGCCTTCAGGTATAGGTGAAGAGCTGAGTCCTGTCCTGTCCTGAAGAGTTCGCCCTCCTGTGTTGAGCCATGCGCTTGCGTAGCAGTTGCTTGGTCTCTCCAAAGTGCATGTCTGTGCACTCTTCACTTCACTGAGCGGTAGTGATAGGTCCAGTAACACCAATGCATCGGTGCATGCTTTGAGCCCACAGAGCAAAACACTGTATCGGTGCGTGTGTCGTTTCAAGAAAGTCATGTGACCGATATAGGAGTTGTTTCTAACTGACTGAGTCACTAAACTGTGTTTAAAAATGAATCTGTCAACATGATGCATCTGCTAAAAAAATGTCTCATCTTTTGTAGTTCATCATTAAAATCATGAAGAATTTTGGAGCAGACTAAAAGGAATAGGAACGTTTCTCTTAGTTTATTTATTTTTGTTTTTGCTGTACTTATTGTTTTAAAAATATGATTTAAAATCATAGTCCACAAGCATCCTCATTAAAATTTCCCCCTGAATTTTCATGTTATGATATATGTTTATATTATTTTTTGGCTGCATCTAAAAATATCAAAGATATTTATCAATTCAAATATAGGTATGAATTTATCAAATATAACCTACAATAACGTAAATGATATCATTGTAGTTGGTCCTCAAATCAATTCAGTTTAGTCTGTC
>NW_015150479.1:2552633-2553754 GCF_000732505.1 Cyprinodon variegatus
ATTATATGGAAGAGTGTAATTTAATATGTGCATATGCAAGTTAATTCTGATTTATGTCCCTGGAAGCACCTCATAGAAGTAACTCTTGTTTGTATCCAGGAAATTATTTTGTTGTATAGATACATGGTGTGTATGATACAAATTATTCTAATTCAACATATTTTATTTACAGCTCTGAAGGCTACATGTAGTAAAGTTACTGCTGTTGTTACTTTATACTTACTGCAGTCACATTCAAGCATAATGGCGATATTTACATTCACTAGTTTTTCTGCTCTGTGTTGCCAGGGCGCAAACATGTCTGCCTCCATCAATGGCAGAACCTCTCCTAAGTAATTAATAATAGCAATTTCCAAGGCAACCTAAGCCGAAAGAGAGTTTCATTTCACAGATGATAATAAATAACATACTTAAGTATAATATTTTACATTCCTGTTAGTAAATATTTGTAGTTTGTAATATTTGTAGCCTGTAATATTTTTACATACAGGAGCTTTATACAACATATTAGGCTCTAGCATGTTATGAAACCCATTGTTTTACCCACATCTCTGTTGGTAAAACTGACATTACAACTTTTTATCTTACAGACCATAACTTTACTCCTTAAACAATGTTTACAAATATTACTGATGTTGAAAAAAGCCAACATCTAAAACAGCATATTCTGAAAAACAGCAGTGCAAAGCCCATCAGTAGAATATGTCGATGGCTTAGTCATGGTCTCAGTATAATTTTCTTTAGTAGGAACAGGGTAGCCGGTCAGAGTGGATGGAGAATAAACGGAAGGAAATACGATAAAATATAGGAAGAAATGTGACCCCCAATCTGCGTCTGGCTCCGCTCCAATACGCTCAGCTGCAGACTCCACAACAAACATAGAGCCATTATAATCAATGACAGCCTTTACACAGCCTCCGCATGGCTGCTCAGGGCAGGTAGACCTCACTCTAGCAGAACAATCACACCTCGAAAATAAATCACTACAGATGGCTAAAAACCTTGCTAGATATATATTTGTATATATGTTGATATATATTTTTTTATTATGCACTAGTTACTTCAAGGCTGGACTACTGTAATTCTTTACTATCAGGAAGTCCACAAACTGTAGTTAAAAG
>NW_015150479.1:2554499-2557336 GCF_000732505.1 Cyprinodon variegatus
CCAGTCGGCCTCAGCAGATGGCCGCTCACACTGAGCCTGGTTCTGCTGGAGGTTTCTTCCTGTTAAAAGGGAGTTTTTACTCTCTAATGTCGCTACAAGCATGTTTAGTGTGAGGGATTGCCTTCGAGTCAATGAGTCGATGCAATCAACTGGTTTTTCTTAGAAAACTTGGAATCAATTTGACTGTATGATCTGGTGAACTGTAAAGTGCCTTGAGATGACATGTGAATCTGAATTAAAATGAATCGGAAATAGCACCTCAACAGATTAGACCAATTACCGGGCTGAATATATTAACCCTGCTAATAATAATAATAAAGGATTAAATGTAGCAGAAATAGCAACACATTTGGCTTCTCTGCACTCAGTACTGACATGTTGTAGTATACTTCTAAAACACAGAAGCTGTTTTAATTGTAAAATCGGTAGGAGGAAAAGGCTTGGTCAGACTTCGACGTTTATTACTGGTCTTTCCTCTGCGATCTACACATGCTCCTTGGTCTGATGAGTAGAAGTGTTAAAAAACATAGTCTCTAAAAGTGCTACTTTACCAAAAGCCGGTTTTACAAAGTACAGTATTAACCAAGGTGGCTGACTCATGCATACGCTGATTTAATTTTTTTGTATTTAGTTAAACTCTAAACACCTTCATAGCCCACATTACTTTCTTTATTTTATTACTTTTTCTGTTAAATCTTTATATGTGTACACGTTCCCAGTCTTCTCTTTTTGCATGAAACACATGCAAAAAGAGAAGACTGGTAAAAACTAAAATAAATTCACCTTCGGTGTCCCATGTTACCTGTTTGTCTGTCCTTTATATGGTTGTTTTCTGGATGCTATGAGTTTTGGGTTGTGAAGAAATATCTTAAGCTATTATCACTGTTTAGTTTAATGAAAAAGTTCCGTGCCTTTATGACTCTTTCTCTCTTTTTGTGCTACTTGTAGTAAAAGCGAAAAACTTCTATCCCATTAAATTTTACATGAGTACAGAGGTGCTGAAATGAAAAGAGTATCAAAGGAGGACAGTGAAAAGATTCATTAGTACTGAGGATTTTGCAGGTCTATGCGCTTGTTCTTTTGAACTACTTCCAAACAATCTGAACAATACATCCTAATTATTTTGTACCTTTCTGTAGTATCAGTCTCTTCCTGTGACATTTATTCTCAAACTGAAGACAAATAAAACAGAACATAAAGAATCCTTTTAGTGCAGCAGAATGAATTGTGTCCCAAACAAAACATTTCATCACAAATCTAATCTTCGAGGGATTGTAGGAGCTCTACAGCACTGATACATAATTTACAAGGGATGTGTACTATGCATCTCCATCTTCCCTCACTTTGTCTCTGCAGGCTGCAGGTGTGGGAGCAGAGTTTTAATTATGCAGAGCCTCTTGGCTGATTCAAATGCTGCCCTGACAGCTGCTCTCTGCCCTCAGAGCCACAAATCCAGCATCACTTTGGCGCTTATGGGCCAATGAGTCAAACTTACATGTTTTATTCTGGCCCTTTTTGTCTTTCAAAATCTTCTTTTTCAGAATATCAGAGGAACTGATGGATTGCTCATAAACAAGTGAATTTCACATTGGTTTGAGAGCTCTTTTGAAGGCACTAATTTCAAAATTCAACGATTTATTGATGCAAATTAATGAATTAATACTTCCTTGGGTTCACAGAGGGAATGTAGTATGACTGTTACTACTTTTTATTCCTTTAGTGTCACAAAAATTCCAGTTTAAGATAACTTGGACAGAAACAATAGAAAAGACAATATCTGTGTCACCAGCCTCATTACCAGAGCATAATTTGCCTGCTCTGTCCACAAACCCCATCATGGCCTTTTCTCATCAGCTGGTCTTTTTTCATTCCATCCAGTGTTTTCCCTGGTTTTCATGTGCAACACTATGGCATAAGTCAAGAAACACAATTCACAGTTCAACTTCTCAAGTTTTGCTAATGTGACCTTGTTTCTAGCAGCTTAGCATTGACCTTGGCTGTGTAGGAAGTCCAACTCAACCTTTTGTATCAATTTCTTTTTTTATTTTTTATTTGTCATGATGTGCTCACCTTTCAAGAAAAACAGGGCTTAAAGAAAGAAGTGACGCTCTTCTTTCCTGATGCTAGGTTTGCTTAAGACTTGACTCCTCCTTTGCTTTTGTCCTTTATCTCCACACAAAGGCTCAAGTGCGACCATAGCCTGTCTACTGACAAACTGTTCATCCAAATCAAATCTAATGTTCCTCTGTTTTTCTTTTACCTCAGAGGGGAGCCTGCTTACAATGGCATGCATATTGGTAATATTATCTAGCTGTATACAGAATCGGTCATTGCATTGCTGAAACTCTAACTGCATAGATTCTTACATTGTGAAACAACTGATCCGGACAATTCAAATCTTTGTAGAAGTGGAAGTTTTGCATTTACAGCTGCCAAAAAAGTTTGTATCTTCAATTATCAGTTTTAATCTTAGCCTTTTGTTCCTCTCAAGCCTGTCTTTGCTGAAGTGCTGCTGCCTGTGCCAAATGTGCATCTCTTTCAATTTCTGCTTTCAGGCATGCAGAGGAAACTGATGACTCTGAACAACTACTTGAATTTGATCTTTAAGACATTTTAGAATCAACAACAGATGTGCTGTCTGAAGGCTTCACAGTTTCTTCAACTTTCTTAGCTTCTTCTTTTGGTTGCTCGATCTTCATCTGGTATGGCCGACAAAGTCTCTCAGCTGGTCCTGATCCGTTTTATCAGGTTAAAGCCTCCCTTTTGTAGAACAGTATTTAGTTTATGAAACAGCTGCATCTTCATCAAAGTTGACTAACTTTAGTCAATTATCAACA
>NW_015150479.1:2559476-2593629 GCF_000732505.1 Cyprinodon variegatus
TATTAAGATAAATACATAAATGAAAGTACAAGCATTATAAACCAAAAATGGGATTACTGGGCTGCTCTATGATCCTCCTGATCACTGCTTTCAAATAGTAAAATAACTGGGTTAGGGTTAGGGTTAGGGTTAATTAATAAATAACTGAAAAATATGAATATATAAAATGAAATACAAAAATCTATCGCAAACAGACAAAACAATACTTCCTTCAAAGAAAAATCACATCTTGTAGAGACAAATGTAAAAATTTTGTGATGAAAAAAAGCAGCGGATCCAGAATTCAGCCAGAGGTTCTTTAAAAAAGGAATTTATTAAACAATAAGCAGAGCAATACCAAAAAGGACAGAAGAAACAAAAAGACTACAGGTATCAGCAGAGGCTGATTGAAGCCAAAATAAAAGGAGCCTGGATGGAAGGAGAGGGGAGCTGATCCTGCAGGTGATCTGCCGAGCGAGGGGCAGGTGGGATCCGCACACAAGGCACAGCATACCGGGAGGTGAACAGACAACAAAGTCAGGGCAAAGGTCCACACCTGTAGCTTAGCACTCCATCTCGATCAGAGCGCTACGCTTCCTTAGATAAACGACTTCAGCACATCTTGGATTGTTAAAGAGGGAATAGCAAAAAACAAAACAATCCAAACATGCAAAGCACAACAAAAAAATGTCAAGGAAAAAAAAAAACGCAATCATGCATGTGCAGGATAACATAAAGACGGAAAAACGTGTAACTCCACAGCCAAGGTAACATCCAATACCTGCCTACACCTGGCTGTCCTCTTAAAGACACAGTGCACCAAAATCCAAGAAACATTAACAAATATGTTAAATATTAAACTCATTTGCTACTTGTAAATAAATAAATGCTAAATGAGTTTGCCTCATACAATGACCTTAGAGAGCAGAGATAAGCTGTCAGTAGTAAAAGTTGGACACAGCTGAGATATAATGACAATGATGGATGAGACAGTTAGCCTACTGCTGGTGAGGTGGTGTTCCAAGGGAGCAAGGTGACTACACTGTCATTTGCTGAGATAAGCACTTGGTGGTAGGTGGTGCTTATTGGTAATGAATCCTTGTTCTTTCTCTCAAGAAGGGGGGATTATTAGAATAGAGTTTAAAAGTTGAGCAGGCAACGAAAGACATGTTGAAGGGTCCTAACAACTTGAACTTGGAAAGTAGATGAATCATTAATGCTAGGCTTACACTGGGTACAGTATTACTACTATTACAGCTACTGTGCAGCTGTGGTGCAGATGTGCTGCAACAAGTCTCTCACACTGACTACCAAGCTGGCACAGCAGTAGCTATAGAAACAGTGCTTTAGAGAAGGGAAGTTTGTGTTGGTGTAGCTCTTTCTGAGAATTGTTGTGCAAAACTGGTCATCCTTATACATAGATATCCCTTTTTATTCTCCAAGAGCCCCCTATTTTATCATGGTATGCCGTTTTGTTTTTGCTGGTCAAATTACAGCGGTTTAATTTTCCTGTTTGGCTGGTGAAACTCAGGAGCTTGATGTAGAGACCACTGCAATATCTAGCCAGATTCTTTCTTGATTTGTTAATCTGTGCCTGCATTGCACTGTGGCTGAGATGAGTGCACTTATTGATTTTAATGATTTGAGTTCCTTACAGCACCCAAAGCCACATCACACCAAGTGTTACCCTGATAACCACTTAATATAAAAAACAAGGGGTTGGCTCTTCCTTTAGATCCTACTAATCACATTTGATGAGACTCAAGCTGTGAGGAGACACATTCCAGTCTCATTGAAAAGAACCTTCAGATACTATAAATGTTACATAGAACAATAAAAAAAATGTAGTTCACACTTTTATGACTCCCAATTCCTAGATGGGTCATCTGTCTCCTTCTGATTTTAGAATTGTTTATGTTTTATTTTTTATTTAATTCATTTTCCTCATTAAGCTTAGACTTCACCTGCTACACATTTTCACAGCAGGAAATCTTTCCACATCTGCAATCACACCAATTAGCTTTAAATTACAGGCCTCCATTCTGTTTAGCTTTTAGAGCACCTCTATTTTCTCCACACAAGAGTAGTAGGCTGACCTGATCCCTCAGAAGTATCCTATGCACTCTGCCATATGCTCTTAATTGGAAAAGAGGCCTCATTAAATTTCATCACAAACAAACAAAACAGAAGAAGGCCAACTGGGAATGAACTAGTCATGCTTTCCTCAAGATCGTGACAGCACCCTGTATAAACAGAACGAAAACACGCATGACTGTCTCAGGGCCAAAGGATGGCATGCTGTGACTTTTCATTTAATGAGAGACATCATTGGGACCCCTATCTTTGGCTGTGAAGAACAAAGAACACCACCAGCAGATCCAACTTAACGCTGTTCAAGGTTATGCTGCTGAAAGTAGGGCATTGAGTCCCCTCTCTTCTCTATGAGAATACAATAACACCAAATCCTTGCCTCTTCTTTCAAAAGTTTAATCCAGGGAGCAGGGGCAACTGTCTTTACTACCATAAAGAAATAAATTATATTTAGGGCACAAATTAAAAAGGTTCAAATGTTTTCATCATAAAAATTAATTTAATTTGTGTTATATCTTTTTTAATTTGTTACCCCTAAATAATATTATGCACTGATATTGTCAGAGGTTTGAGTGGAGGTGTTTGAGAAACCAAGTGAAGAGATCCAGTGGCAGAGGTGAGTCTTGCAAATCTGATAGGCAACTGATGAAAAAATAAAAAAAATACAAAGAACCAAAAAAACAAAAAAAAAACTTCAGGAAAAACTCACGTAGGAAGCCAGTGACAAGGGAAACAACAAAACACAACAAATCAGCGCTGAGGCTATGTTCACCCTGATGCTCAATTCCGATTTTTTTGTGAAATCCGATTTTTTTTTTTTTTGCGTTGCCGTTCACATTTCCAAATATATGCGACTTGTATGTGATCTCCTGTGTGAACTGCAGTCATACAACACAAGTGTCCCGCATGCGCAGTAGAGGACACAATGACGTCACAGGCCAGCGTGCTCTATGTTTACGGAAGTAAACATGGATGGTAGTGACGGCGCGCATCTAGCGGTCTTTTCCAACCATAACAACATATTCTCATTATCAGTTCGTATGAAATCGTACGAAAAGTTATGCACACTATTTTGTACGTTTTGGGCGTTTTTCCTCAAAAGCCAGATCAGTGCGCATGCGCTGGCAGACAGACAAAAAAAGCAGATCCGCAGACGGACGTAAAACTGGGAAAAACAGTGCAATAATCACTTATTCCTGTATCTAACTACGTTGCTTGCTGTTTTATATCTTAGGGTCAGGGTTAGGGCTAATTGTATTTTAAATTCTATGTTCTTGAATTGTGCGTAAGATGCGCATGCGCATATGACGAAAAAAACGTCCAAAACGTACAAAATTACGGTGCATAACTTTTCGTACGATTTCATACGAACTCATAATGAGAATACACTGACCATAAAAACTCTATCTTTTCAATAAGGTTAAACATAAATACTGCTCTCCGCTTCATCATCTGCCACAGTTGTTGTTTTTTTGCCACTTCTTCATAGAAAGACGCAGAAGAGTGACCTTTGTCGGGTATTAATGACGGCCAGGTCGCATTTAAAAAGATCAGATTCAGGACCACATAACCAAGTGGCCTTGGTCGGATTGGAAAAAATCGGATCTGTTATGTTCAGACAGCCATGAAAGGATCAGATCCAGGTCGCATATGGGCAAAAAAAATCGGATTTGGGTCACTTCAGGCTGCAGTGTGAACCTTTTGTGACTGCAGAGGTGAGGTACACATTGGAAGACTGAACCACGACAAGCTAATTAGCAGATATGGAGCAGGTGTGAGCGGACTAACAAGAGGGACCAAGGGAGAAGGAAACGAACACAAGAGGGCAACAGAGAGCAACACAACAATTTGAGAACTCAGCACTGATAGAGCTACAAAGACACAGAACACAAAAAAACTAAAAATAAACCCAAGCAGAGGGCGGAACCCTGACAGATATATCCAACTTATTTGATGTCTAATTAAATAATTTTTCAAGTATTGTCCTGTGAATACCCGACCATTATGGCAGTGGTATGAGAGCACTAGATGACGGCTTGAATTTAGCGTTAGCATTATAAAAAGAGCAAACTCTGCACACATAAAAAATAAAAGCATTCCTTTAATAAAAAATAACAATTTATAACCAACTACAAGTAGATATGTTTGCTTCAATGTAATTGAATTCAATTAATTTAATGTAATTCAATGTAATTGAATTCAATTAATTTTAATTTTTAATTGATTAAAAAACACTTCAATGATCCTAAAGGAAAAGTACATTTTGCAAATATATAAATGAATATTAGATTTCTTTTTTAAACCTCATTCATTGTGGATGTCTGTAAGCAGGAATAAGCTCCTGCATTGGATATCAGAAGCCGTTTTTTTTATTATTTTTTGTTTTTACGGCACTAGTGGCTCACTTTTCTGACAGTAGGCTGACAAGAAAGGGGGTATGAGGACCAAGGCTCCCATACGAGGGCCGTGTGCACTAACCACTGCGCCACCTGCAGGCCAGAAGCCTTTGATTGGAAAAAAAAAATAATTTTCTTAAACAGTCTGATGAAGAAGATACGGTACCTAGGGTTCTCTACGGTGGCCCTAAAGTACAAACCACATCAAGAAATCTTAAAGCACAACTTCAAATTGACAAATGCAAAAACACAACATATTTAGAAACACAACACAATGTATTTGTAAAAAGTTTGTGTTTCTGAATATGTGATGTGTTTTGAAAAATGTTGATTTGCTTCTGCAAATATGTTTTTTTTTTATTTATTTTACATTGTTTTTTTAATGCGTTTTTGAATCTGTTGCTTCTTTAAATTGTGGTTGTGTTTAAAGATTTGTCGATGTGGTTCGCACTTTAGGGCAACCATAGTTTCCGATTATGATCTTCATTTTATAAAAAAAATTCTTACTTGCAAACACAACTCCAGATTTTTTAAAGAAATTTGCCACTTGCTCTCCAGCTTCTTACTGTACACCACTTTTCTTATCTTACCTGCAAGTCCCTTTGGCAAACTCCAACCTATATGATGTTGCCATACTCCTAAAATGGGAGTATGACAACATTAATGGTGAAGAAAATAACTGAAAGCAGATTAAACAGGTTTATGTCAGCTTCAGGGAGCAGTTAATTAAACCTCCAAGAAAATGCACATATCAATCGGGAGATTAGGAAACATCTCAATTTAAAAATTTGACCTAACAGAATTTTTTTTTTTTGTTCATATTAAATGTTATTGATAGCCTGATGGGAAGTTCATGCAGATTTTTGGCTTTTATATTTTAGCAATTAATTATTTCTAACCATCCTGGGGATCCTGGCAACTGGCCACATTATGACTGTCTGTCCTATAGAAAAAAGTCACTTTAACTTATAAAGCAGGGAGATTAAAAAATAAATAAATAATGATTTTTTTTCAGCACATTGCCAAAAAATATGTCAGAAAATACGTATATAAAAACTGTATGAACTGTGGGGATTGTTGAAGCAATTTGGCCAAACGGTTCAATGCCTCATGAGGCTTCATCTCACAGTCATTACCTACAAGAACTCACCTGTACATTTGGGTTCTAAACCAACCTTCGCCCTCACTTTGACATCTTGGTAAAGTAGATTAAACGCAAAACAGCTTGACTTTGATAAAGGGGCTTACACTCTGATCAGTGAAAAAGACTAGTATGATCCAATTTTCAAATAAGTTCAATTCAGTTTATTTCTGTAGCGCCAATTCACAACCCATGTCATTTCAAGGCACTTTACAGTTCACCAGTGCTGTTACAGTTCACCACAATTTCCCAATACTATCTTCTACAGGAGAAGACAGATATTACCATCTAAAAAAATAAAATCATTTGCACGGAGGTCATACTGTAGCTGCTTTACCTGAATTGCTTAAACAGCTGGGTAGACCCAGCATGACAATCAAGCCCACATTAAGAAGTTGGACTGTCCATAAGCACCTTGCCTAGTGGCGCAGCCTCTTTATGCCTGGAGCGACAAGTACTCATGTGAGTCAGAGGAGCAAACACTACTTTTCCCAGTCACAAATGAGGGGTTCCATAGACAATTTTATGGTAAAAAACTAAAAGTCAGGGTCATAACTGGACAGCAGAGACATATCTATTTGGCACTTGGGAGAATAAAATAAAAAATAATGTGAAAGCAATCCATAACAATTAACATAGGAGGCAAGCAGAGGTGGGCCCAGACACAGGAACCATCTTGCTCAGGGCAATGCAAGCACAAGGTTTTGGAATCAAATCAATTCCCAAACTCTGTCTTTAGAAATGTATGAGTCCTTGACATTCACATGAAACAAATACAAGGATTTGTTTTCTATTGTAGAGCCGCTGACAAGCTTTTGAAAAGTTGGGAGTTTAGCAGAGAGTGAGGCGTGATTAAAATTACTAGTTATAGCTTAGAAACAAAGTCCTGCCGTTCTGGCAAGAATTTCAAATGAGATCAAAAAAACTAATGCATAAAATTATGTGTTCAAACGAATTCAGAGGATTTTCAAACTGAGCACTAAACTCTTAAAATGCCCAGTCGTATATAATGGTGCCTTTTGATTTATCTAAGAACTGAGAAGGGGGTTACACCACCATAGACACTAGTTACAGTACAACCGTAATAATGACAAACACTGTTTTATGTGGTTATTTGTGTGTATAAATATGACGAAAAATCTTATTTTACAAACACTAAGTTTTACTTCTAAGACTTAATAAATGTAATTTAAATAAAAAAGAAAGGCTAAAAACAGCTCTGATGAATATAAAAAGATCAAATGGGAAGTGAAGTTAGCTGGTCTGAATGTGACTGTCCGGTTCCAGGACCAAGCAACTGAGTATCTGGTAGACCAGAGGCTTGTTTGCAACTGCATCTTCTGCCTATTGGGGTTGCATACACTGTTACTATGCAATTTCTCTCATGCATGGAAGGGAAAATCACTAATATATTATTATGTTATACACGGTTATAGATAAGGTCTCTTCTGCAAAAAAGTTCTGAATTTCACTTTTATTTTATACTTTTTACAGAAGTTCAAAAAGAGAGATGAAGCCTGTGCAAAAAGAATACTGTGTTGAAGGATTTAGAGCTGCCTGTCGGCAGTCAGAAACCTTAGTTTCTCTTTCTGACTGTTTTCTACCCAGAAGCGATCATGTGTTTCAAGTAAATAAAACATCTTCTACAGGGACAACTGTCAAAGAAAACTTTACTTTAAAACTTTATTCACGCACAAAAGATGGGAACAAGGAGTAGAATTTAGGTTGAAGGACCCAAGAGTAGTGAATATTGGTTCAGTTTTTTTTTTTTAAACAGTAGGTACATCTGTACGAGGAGCTGCTTAAGATATAATCAGTAAAAATGTGTCACCATAAAAATGCTATCTATTATAATTGATATTGTTTAATAATAGCATGGTGTCCAACACTGTGTAAGTGTCCTGTCTTCCCCAGATCTAGGTCAGACATTGTGTCTGTATAAACTATCCAGTAACCACTAACTGCTTTCTATGGCGATAAAAATCTGCAGTATCTTTGAATACAAGTTGAAGCCGAGTGTGACTTTTAACTCAATTGAAATTGATTCAGAAATACTGGGGGGGAATGAAATGTAGTATTAACTCATAGGTTCATTTTAATTTTGTTTTTTCTTCTGCATTGGTCTGTTTTGCACTGATCTGGAGAAGCCTCTTATTGAAGACACACTGGTGTGGTTTAAAAATCTTCTGAAAAGGAAGCTCACTGTTGTCCATAATGTGTTTCAATTTATGAAGAAATTCATGATGTTAGGGCAACAGTCCTATAGTCATTGGGGCTGTTGGCTGAATCTTCTTCGGTTCTTTGGTACTGGAACAAGGCAGGAGGTCTTCCACTTCACTGGAACTCCTGCATCTTGGGTCTCCTGTCTCAGACTAAGGTTGAAGAGGTGCTGTTGGGTCCCACATGGCTGCTCTGCACAGGCCTTCAGTACTTTAGGCTGACATCATCAGGACCTGGTAACTTATAGGATTCTGTCCCCCAGCTGCCTCATGGCTTGGCTTTTAGAGATAGACAGGTGGAATTTCGAAGGTGCAGCACCATCTTCTGATCTGATGTGGAGATCATCCTAAGTCATTAACCAGGAGTTTGTTTATAGATGTCTCACATTCTTACTTAAAACAGTAGATCAAATGTATCATTTAACTAAGATCATTACGACTGTTTCATAGTTCATCTTTCAGCTGCATTTGCATCAACAGAAGTGTTGGAGAAGGGAAAGGAGAAGTAAATTCTGTATGATATGAACGAATCTACTGAGATTAAGATTTGTGAATTCCTGCAATATAAAGTTATTTGCCTCACACTTCAATAGCAATAATTCTAGAATTATTGCTATTGATGTGTGAGTCTTTTAAACCCTAATAATACCTGCCTGTTGTATGTTAGTACCAATGTTTTTTCCAAATAGTTTATCTAATTAGGGCAGTTCCTGTGTCAGGATAAAATGCCATCTTCATTATGCACACAGAAAAATATTGGGAATGGAAAGAGAGCTGTGTACTTGATCTAAGAAACAAGAATATGACTGGAGCCAAGGATTTCTCCTCATTTGCAAATGTGTCTAAAGTAATGATGTGATGATGTGGACTACTGGAGTTGTATAAAATGCCTTTTTTTTTTTTTTTTTTTAACAGTGTCCTGTCTGGCAATGTGGCAATAATAATTATCATCTTGATGCCAAAAAGAGCCCAACAGACTTTACTGTCACAAGAGGAGCAGTACGGCTGTCGCCATTTATGCATGTAAATAGCTTTATTATATATCAGGCAGGAAGTATTTCAGATTATATGGACACTGCAATGGGAAAGTAGAACAGGAAAGGAAAAATGAAAACAATTTTAAAGACAGAGTTGATAAAGGCGGGACAATGATAAAATGCTTCTTTAAATGTGATTTGGCACCACTTTAACTAGATATGAGCCTGGTAGGTCAGTGCTGCTTTCTCTAACCCTACAGTAAGCAAATTCTCTGAGGAATATCACAATTTATTTCATAATCTGTTGTCATGTCTAATGGTTATTTAATTAATAATAATGTAGGGTTATTTAATCACCCTACAAAGATAGGTTGTCCCAAATGATCTTTTCTCAAGAAAAGAACCAGAGAGAGAAAGCTTCAAGTTGTAAACACAGAGCTGACCCTTACAGCAAAATCTGATGTTTTTAATAAGCCACGACATAGTAAACACATACATACATTATTTACTAAAAGAGAAAATGGATCAAAAGTTACATTAAAAATACCAGACTTTCACAGTTACTCATACTAATCATAAGATCAAATTTGAACTGCTAAGATTCAGAACTATCACAAAAAGTGACATTTTAATTTCTGTTTTGCTACTTTGAAAAGTTGTTTTGAAACCATGTGTTAAACTTTAAAGTTAAAAAAGCAATAACCTTTTTTTGTTGTTCCTTGTGTCCTTTTCTTTTCTCCCCCTAAATGGGAATCACAACTCTATTAAAGGATGGAATTTGGTTTTATATCTCCCTAGATATATGCATTTGTGTTAATAAAACAATTTCAGGCTGCCTTTAAAGTTTCTGTTGAATTTCTTTTTTATTAAACTCTTAACCCTTTCGAGCTGTATTTTACCATGACACTTTCTTTTTTCATTTTCAGCCCCAGACAGACTCAGGCACCCATGACAGAGAATATCATGCTTCCAGCAGTGATCCAGCTATAGCCTCTTCACAACATGAGATGACAAAGCGCTGCCTCCCAGTATGTCACATCCAAGCATTTCCATCATTTTCCAGTATGTGACAACAATTGATTGTCAGGACCAGATCAGCATCATATCCACTGTCAGGGGCGTTTATTAAACTATTTGCACGTCCTCCAGGATTCCTAAATGCATCTTCTGGTGAGACTGTTGTCTCTGCTTCGGTAGGATTACGCTAACATCTGAAACTGAACCCTGAATAGGGACTATTACAAGGCTTAGGAAACCAAAAATTGTTACATTCTGCCATGCAAACCCTCATCAGTTCTATTCATGTTTATTTGTAAACTACAACGGTACATCCATGCAGCTAAGAGAATTGTAAGGTGAATGGAAAGTGATATGATGTTTTCAGTGTTTGTTAATATTAATAGCCACTATTATGATATACTGTATGATATGCAGTTCACCATATCGCACAAATACCAGTTGATTATATCGTCTCATGACTTGAAGACAATCCCTCACACTAAGCATGCTTGTGGCAATCGTGGAGAGGAAAAACTACCTTTTAACAGGAAAAAAACCTCCAGCAGAACCAGGCTCAGTGTGAGCGGCCGTCTACTGAGGCCGACAGGGGACCAAGGAGACAGATGCAGTGATACAAAAGGCAACTCTTAACCTTAAGTGGGGGTAATAATTCAGAATACATGACATTCCCCCAGTAAAATCTTTACCAGCAGGTGGAGCCATTGCGCGGGGCTCCAAGCTGACACCAAAAGTTCCATACCCCACAGCTCTGGAACTGTTATAGCTAGAGGTCTGAAATTGACTGCATTTGTGGTTGACATGATGTAGAGCAAATATAACATAATATACATAATACAATAAAACCTGCCTTTTCTCAAGAATGTCTTTATTACTGCTGTTCAAGGTTGGTCTGTGTTCTAGTCACCAAATTTTGATTTATATATTAGGAAACTAGAGGGTGTTAGCTTTCAGCTTACAGTTCCTAAGTTATTTGCTTTTCCATTTGGGTATGCAAAATAGGCGAGGATTAACCAAAATGAGGTGGATGTTAAGAGGTTAAGGCGGCCCCATGAAGAGAGCACATCCAGCCAGACACAGTCAGAGAAACAGCAGTACACTGAAAAACAGGACAATCTCCAACATCTATAAACAAAGGTGTTGATGGCAGCGGCACAGATGGTATTTGTCCTCTAAAAGGCTGCAAGTACCTGGTTTGATCCATACAGCCAGCACTCTGGGTCTCTGAGCAAGACCCTTAACCCCGGTCTGCTCCCCGGGCGCTGCACAGTGGCAGCCCACTGCTCCCTTAACGGATGGGTTAAATGGAGAGAGTTGATTTTTCAATTTAAAAAAAATGTGTTATTAATTTCTTCAACAAATATCCTCTTCTTGCACTCTCTTAGAAAAGGATGGACATTATGCAAACATACACACATATCTTGTATTTTATTTGAGCAACTATGTCTTGGCTAGTTTGCAGTTGTGCTATACAGTAGTTGTTCAGTTTTTAGATGATGGACTGATCAGTGCTCTGTGAGATTTCTTTAAGCTTTGGATATTGTTCTATAACCTCTTAACATGGTGCCGCTAATTCACTAATGCTTTCTAAAATACATTCACTTCAATAATGCTACATTTGAAAAAGAATTAAGAAAATGCTCTCAACTCTCACCTTTTATATAAAATGGACTATCTTTAGTCTACTGTTAAAGACAAAGTCATAGTGATTTGTGTGCACATAAAAAATTCAAAGAGAAAAAAGATGTTTCTGCAGTATCTAAGTTTAAGTCACTGAGATATATCAGATATTAGATTAAAAAAAAAAAAATCTGGAAATCAGGTAGCTTCTTTTGGTAGAACTTTTTGTTTTGGGTGTAGTGGGAGGCCAAGGCATCTGGAGAAGATTACATGAGAGTGCAGCCGGACTTATTTCACCTTTAACTAATAATCTGTTCTTCTCAATCACAGCTGCTGAGAGCCAGGGCAGCTTTTAGCTTCAAAGGTTTTCAGTGCAATAATCCCAAACATCCTGAATAATAAATCCACTTCTTAGGTGAGCATTAGCTTTGAATTTTAGGGCTGTGCAAGGGAAATTCAGTTAATAAAATTGGCTTTCATAAATGCATTCTTTGATATTTGTTAAATCCGAGAGCCAAGGTTATGACCTTAATTCTGCCTCCTCTTTTTCCATAACAAGTCATCACTAAAAGTTATCAAAAGTAAAAATGCTTAGTGGTGATATATGAACTGTTTCTAATCTGTATTGCACCAATAGTAGAACAGTTTATAACTATTTATGTGCAGAAAAATGATTCCAATTGGAAGCTTGTAATATATGAAACTGAAGGACCAAGAAGTGATCCTGTAGAAAAGTAGAAAAGGGTGATTAGCAACAGTGAACTTCTTCTCCATGAAGGGAATACAGACAAATGAGGTCAATGTCAAATGAGGAATTAAATAAAAAACAATGTATTAGTCTGATGGTTAATAGTAGCTAGAATGGAAGCAGAAAGGTACAAAATGATTGCTGCAGGGTAGCTTAACTCAAGAAGATCCCACAATAACCAAGATCAAGTTGGGAAAACAGATTGAGGTCTAGAAAAACGGTCAATTCCATAGCCAAAATGGCTCCGAAAATGTAGGCTGGAATTCTGTGAAAGGAAGGTAACAAACAATATGGAGGAAAGCTGATGAGAACATGGGACTTAAATAAAGGCAAGCACAGGTGCAGATAATTTGCAGAGTTGGATTGGAGGAGTGAGGCACTCATTGCAGTTTGGGGAAACAGAGCAGATTGCAGCTCAGCAGTACCCTTCTTTAACACATAACCACTATCCGCCACTTATCTGAGAGCTGTAGCAAAAATAATTGGTCCGAGTTCCAGGGGATACTGTTGGGCTCATTCTGGGGGCTCCCAGGTGTCCTGCAGCTGGATTGAAAATAAAATGGTTTCTGGTTTAGAGGAGTCCTTTCCCAACTGATTCACACTCGCATGCAAAACTATTCCAGCTTGACTCCTTCAGACCACAACAAACCAACTTTACAAGAAGGCTGGGGATTGATATTGCTATCCTTGTTTTTATTTAACCTTTTTATTCATTTCAAGGAAAAGTAATCCCCAAATTGACTTTTACTTTGCAAATAAACCGTATACATGGATGTTTTATAGTGCTATCTACATGTCATGAGCATATACTGTATATTTTTGATCCAGTGGTTTTCAATCTCTTCCCTCATCTGGATTCCTGTTCTCAGATATATATATAAAAAAAAGTAGAACAGAAATGAGCAATATTGAGTGTTCAGGTATGCACAAAACTATATATGAGTAAGATTGCAGTGTTCAACATAGCAGTAAACAACACAAGCTGACATTTTATCAACATAGCAATTTGATGGTTGCCAGGCAGCATATAAGGTTCAGCCCCATCCTCTGATGGTAAACGTACAATCCTTTCTAGATGAAGATGTCTCATCACATCTCTAATCTACGACCCAAATGTTGGGAGTCAAGGGGTCCATCTACTTAGCGAGTCTTCTGGCCATCAAAGATGATTGCGCAGTTATGTCTGACTGCGATTATTCTAAACGGGTGGAATGTTTGTCCAAAAAGGCTCCAAAAACTGTACTCCTTAATCCATGTAATTTGGACACAGCCAGAACATGTCCAATGAAGAAGCTGGAGCTGTTTTACAATGAATGCGTGTCGGGTTCAATTTAGTCTTAATCCCTTGTTGTTTATCATTGGACCACTGAAGTTATGTAAAACCTTATGATAGAGTGTCTAAAGGTGCATTCCACACTGAACGCTAAATCTTTAAAATATTCACCAGTCTCTTCTGCTTTTGCTTGCCTTGAAATTCGCAACAAAGGCCAATTCACCCAATGGGCAGAAGCTACTACATGATGGGGTCTGCTGGTTAATGTTTTATCTCGTCATGGCAGCCATGGATTTACAAAGCCACTGACAGATTTTTTTTCACTTTAGAAAGCCAAACAAAGCTGTCAACATTCCTAGATTTACCAAATTCCACAAAACTGAACCATTATAGGGAATATCACCAGATCCCTCTGGGGAATTGGCGCACTAGGAAAGGGAGAAAAGGCAGAGCAGAGAAGCTCCTAGGTAAAACAGCATAAGAGGGACAGCAGGCTAGGGCTAGTTATCAAACCTAACTGCTTAGGAACAGAGGACGATCTGTCTGCTACCATCCAGACCAGGGGTAACCAATTAAAAAATCAGTTGGTCTGAATAAAGAAAATCAACAACCAGTAAAGGTCCGGAGACATTTTTAAGTATAGTCCGTTGATTTAAACAGAATTTAGCACTGAAATAAAATGCAGCCTTTTATGCATCCATGTTATACATTGAATTTTTAAATAAAAAAATATAAAAAATGTCTTTCCATTTTGAAATCTAAATAGTTTTTGAAGTAGAGAACAACAATCTTTTAGTTTGGTATATAGACAATTGACTCTGTTTTATAAAACACATGACCTGACTTTTCTTTCTTTTTTTATGGCTTAATGAGAGCAGTGGGCTTGAATGGCGACAAAGCCATTATCAAGCACATATCAAGGTGCTCATTTTGAGCCTGGATCCATATTTATGTTTGATTATGTTCATGGTGGAGAATCCTCCTTCAAAGCAGTATGCTGAGACAAACATACTCAAAATGTGCAGGCACATCTTTGAGCACATTTCACCTTTCTTTCACCAATTCACAGCGGTTCTTCCAGCAGTCACACTTTCTCTGCTCTCTTTTTCTCATCATCTTCTCCTTCTTTCCCATCGCCCGGCTTCCCACAGGTTTGCCTGCTGTGTCTAAAAGTAGCAGCAGCAGCAACCCAGACTGACAGCAGCTCATTGGCTAATTTGTATCACCTGCAGCCTGGTGCCGGACGCTCCCGAGGGCTTTACTATACAAACAGGAGAAGCGGTGCAATAGACATTGTTGTTGGACAACATGCAGTAATTTATAAATGCTTTAAATCAGGTCGGGTCCGGATTAGCCAGCAGGTGGTTCTGGATCCAGACCGTGGTCCGCTCATTCATGACCTCTGCTCTAGAGGTTGACTGCGGAAGATGAAAAGAGCACCAGGGAGGATCAGCAAAGCTCGCCCCGGCAGACACTGGCAGAACTCGTGAGAGAAGGGAATCGTCTGTGCTGTCCTTCAGGGCTAAATAATAATAATTCAGGGCTTTTTTAAAAGCCCTGAATTATTATTATTATTACATAGAATTTGATTCAGATTTATGGAGGTAGAACTAGTGACTATAGAGATCACCATTACACTATATTGGGACTGTGGTAAATTATGCCTATATACAATCCAAATACAGACTGATAAAATACTATTTATTTAATTATAAATGTAAACTAGACTTACACCAACCATTTGCCATTTTCTTTTCTGAGCTGTCTTGCATATTTCTCCTTGGTCCATATTTGTTTAGGTCAAAGTGCCCAAAACAGGGGGACAAATCTCCTGGACAACAGAGGTAAGGGGAGATAGCGTTCTTGAACATGAGAGCTGCATAACCTTGATGAGCCAGCCAATCCTGTGGCTAAGGAACCACAGCAGGAGAGGCAGCAGCTTGCCACTGCTAGCCCAGGGAGAGTTATGAGGAGCACATCGGTAGCTCGGAGAGGCCTCTGGGGAAATAGCTCTGATAGCCCGCAAGTGGCTACAGCTGACCCCGGCTAGCTAGAGACTAACTGCAGAAGATCGAAACAGAACAAACAGGCGGAGAGATATCTGGTAGAGTGGCAGCAGCTTAATGGCAGGGGGGAAGCATGACATTGAACGGGCCCAACAAGGTGACAGAGCAGGAAGAAATGACAGTAGGCCAAGACTAGGCCCTAACTGCTGGAGATGGACGAAGGACCGCTGAGGATCAGAGGAGCCTGCACCCCGAGTGAGGTATCAGGTGGTCCGTGTTTGTGCTGGAGGTAGGATACATAACAGTCTTTCTAGGGCTGAATTGCCTCCAGCTTTTTTTAAATATGTCTCAAACCTCTTGAGAGCATTCCCTGTCTTCCATTTTCAGTCTTCCGTTTTCATTTAAAAAACCTTGTCTGCTTAGATGTAAGTAGAATAAGGCTCAGACACATTATACAGCTGACCAATGGATTCAAGTCACAGGATGTTACAGCATTGGCAGATCAAAAGTGTTTTCTTTAAACACATGCATCTAAACATGTAAGCAATAAAGACCAAGATAATTGCAATTGGGCAGAAAAAAACCTGTTCAAATGACACAAATCCTCAGAGAAGAGCGACAGCTCTAGAGATGGGGGAAGTTGCAATATCTAACAAGTGTCTAAAAACCTTTTTGTTTCACAAAAAACAAAGCATTTATTCCACAAAAATATATTGAAAAAACGTTCATACAAGTATTTACCAGTATGTAGAGTTCTATAAACGAATTTATGTCAATAAAACAAAATTACTCATAAATCAACTTGTTAAAAAAAAATCCAATCCATTTCGTGGAAAGGGATTTCAGTGCATAATAAAAAAAGAAATGTCCTTAAATAGGTGCATGAAAAAGTAGTTCAGTTCAAGACTGGCTTTCATAAAGACATAACAAAAAACAAATCCTTTTTTCAGTCTCTTTCATCACAATGTCATTACTATCTGTCTGCCAAAGCAACGTGTGTAAAACATCCAAACAAAAACAAAAGCAGTTGTTCATTACATAAGAACATAGAAGTAAGAGCACAGGAATGCTTACAAATGAGCATTTTTTGGCCTGGTATGAACATATGCCTTGCCATCCCTTCATATCACTGTTCCATATCCACTTTGCGTTTACCTTCCAGTGGATAATTTCTTTTTAACACTTCGGTGGTTTCGGAAATGAAACAGGCTGATAAAAGCAGGGGAAAAATGTAGCCTTTGCTGTGGTTAAGGTGAAATTTATAATTGCTTTAAATCTTCTTCAGGTTATGGTTACCCCTCTGCAGTACCATATTTGAACCTGCATAGATTTATTCTGCTTTAGCTTTATTTATTTATTTATATTTATTCTTTTTGGGTAGCAATATGATGTTTCAGATGATCAAACACATTTTTATGACAGATAACATGAATAATTTAAAATCTAGCTTTTGAATAATTATTTAACTTATTTAAACAAAAGCTATGCAAACTTACCCAGCAGTATTAAAGGAAAACATTTGGAAAACTATTTGCATTACCTAAACTGATATTAATAACATTATTTGGAAAATTTTGTGCATTTTACCACCCAATCATAAGCTGGATATAAGAACATTAAATAGAAGCTGCTTAAGAATACAAAGTAGGTGAAAGATCTAAAAAAGAAACTCGATTCCCCAAAATAGAGGAAATTTAGAAAACGTAAAAGCAAACAAAGTCATGCATGCCTGTCCATCTGGGAAAAAACAAAACAAATCTGCAAAACTTTGATAACTCAGAGATGCAACAACGACACCCTTTGTCCATCAACTAGAAAACATGAAACAACAGTTCATCTTGCCCGGATTGGCCTACCAAGATTATTCAAAGGATATCACAATATATTTAAAATGTTAACAACTCAAAACAATTAGAGGAAAAATAACAACAAATGCACAGTTCCAAAGCACATAAATCTTATTTAAAGCAAAAAGGACACCCCCCCACCCCCAAGGGCAATGACAAGTAAATATACCAAAAAATAATTAAGAGATTATAGACAATGACTTATCAAACAAAAAACAAAACAAAATGCAACAAATATAATGCAACCACATTTTACAATGGCATGGATTTTAATTTTAGTGCTCATCTTTGACTTGGCAGCATTGTGGAGGTATTAATAGCATCTATCGCATTGCAGTGCTACCAAGAGTTTGCATGTTCACACTGCATGCCGTGTCTCTCTCTGGGAATTACGGCTTCCTCCCATGGTCCAACAGTGACAGTGGGTTATTTTGGTCTGAAAATTATACTCAGGTACTAGTGTTTGGGGTGTTTGGGTTTGGCTAAGATTTGAAAAAGAGCCTGAGAAGATGTGGATAGAAATTTAGCCTTACTAACTTCTAATGTCTGTCGTTAAAAATGCTGCAAGAAAATTAGAGCAGTGTTGCATTTGTTCTGATGGTCTGTTTGTACCAAGATCTGAAAACAACACATTATCTAGTCCCTTGGTTTCAAAATCATCAGAAAAGGGATTTGGTAAAGCATTTCCTAAATGTGGTGAATTATGGAGGTGTGTACCCCACCACCTGCCTTTAGTCTATTGATCTAGAACTTTCCCAGCTGTTTAGAATTTAGTGTGTTACCAGGTGTTAATTAGTATAAAAAGAATCTTAAGATTTCAAACACTTAAAGGGAAGCGTGCTTTTCCATTTTAATTCAGATTAATGAAATTTATTATAACTGAATAAATTCAAGAGGACTATATGCTGAAATTGAACCAAAAGGTGCATCAATAATATTATTTAAATATCATTATAATTGCAGTTTTTTTTTTTCTTAAATTTCCTCTTCTAATAATCTTGTTAAGAAGGTGAATTGTACAGAAGGAATGGATCATAAAAGAAAATATTTCAAAAACTAAAGCTGTTCAATGTACAGAAATATATAGATTTTAAAAAATGGCATGAGAAGATGTATATAAAAATGTTGTCCTACTAACTGTTCATGTCTGTTAAAAATGCTGCAAGAAAATCAGAGCAGTGTCGCATTTGTGAGTATTGATGGTCTCTTTGTACCAAGATCTGAAATCAACATATTCTTTAGTCCCTAAACTCAGCTAACATTAATTGGCTTCAATCCAAAGCCCACCAAACTCTTCAGTTTTTCATGAAGTCAAACAAAAACTTTGTTTTTGTTTTTTCAAAAACCTTGCTCCTGGTGAGAGCTTGGAGGTGTACGCTAAGGTTATGAGCCAAATGGGGGTGAGGTGTTTTTCTAACTATAGAGCTGTTGCTTGTAAGCAGAAGTTCCTACACTTCCTCGTTGGCCTGGATTCCTCTGTCTCTAACAGGTTGCCTCTTATCTAGAGCAGGGGTCACCGAGGGGCCCTAAAGGACCAGATGGAGTGCCCTCACAGTCATCTGAAAATAGAACAGCTCGCCAGTGGGCTAAGTTTGTCATTTTATTGTATTCTGTTGCTCTTCTTTTTTTTTAATCATTTATAAAGCATCTCATCATATTAATCATATATGGCATTTAAACATTTATGGAGATTTCAAAATTTAAATGTTTTAAAGAAAATTAGAAATTAAAAGAAACACTAAAAATATGTTTCTATGTATGAAGTTTAGGTCAACGCTGACCCTTGCAGTTCATTACTAAGTATTGGTAGCCCTTCCTATGATTCGGTATCCGTAAAAAGGTTGGTTGACCAGTAGGAAGCCTTGACTGTTTCAGAGAGCTATGGGAACACTTGTGAGGCTCTCATGAGGGAGTGCACACGATTTTGCAGTTTCAGTTGCTGATGGCAAAATGGCTTTAGAGATGAATCTTAAGAGGAAGGAGATGAAACAACTGTAAATTCCATTCTCTATATAATATTATTCTATAAATATAAAATAATGAACAACACTAACAACCTTCAGAAATTGATGTGATATGTGTCTTTCCAGCTGCCAGCGCACTGTAGCTGTGATTTGCAGGGCACCGAGGGCCCTTTTCACAACAGCACCATTTTTAATAGGTCCTGTAGGGGGAGTGCCTCTCATAGTTCACTTTGGTCTGCTTGAATGTATTATGCTCTTCTGATCTTCATGATCCATCCTGATTGCCTCATCACTTGCCATTCATGAATGCAAGCAACCATCAGTTTGCATGAGCACATGGAGAAAGCAGAGTTCATGTTCCAGGATTGAGTATATTAATCTTCTTAGGGCATTACGGTATTCTCATTCTGGTTTCATGTATTCCATGGGTTGACGGACAGATGGAAAGACAGATTTTTTTCGAAATCAAATCACATGAAAATAAACTCCACAGATGTGTTCATGTTTACATATGCTTGTAGTTTCTCTTACTTTTCACCAACTTCTTAGAGAATATGAATGATGACAGAGAAACTTTTTATTGAATCACATGTATTGGTTGTGTGAAACTATTTCCAAAAAGCAACCTAAACCTAAAAACCTACCCAAATGGCCCTGATTAAAAGTTCCCATTTCAAAGTTCTAAATGCCATGTGTCTATCCCATTAACACCAATTTGGAAGACTTTAGTGATAGTTGTGGATAAAACACAAACCCTGAGGAAGAAAAATGTTTTGTGTTTAAAATTATATTGACTGAAAAATTGACAACAACAAAAAAAAAAATTAAAATTCAGTGTTAACATGAGCTCAACTCTATTTATAAAAATAGGATATGTCTGAGAGCTGTTGGTTGCACTGGCCTCTATTTAAAGATATCAGACCGAAAAGGATGTAAAAGAAATTCATGTTATATTTCAGATATTTATTTTAAAATTTCTGCTTCCCAATTATAATTATCGTTATTAAGAAACAATAAAATATATTGTTAATTGCCTTAATTTTATTATAATGTTAAAAAGGAGTGACCTGTAGATTTATGGCAACATATTGCCTAGAATTAAAAAATCACTGTTACTGGTGGACCAAGATTTTTCTTTTATCAAAAAAAAAAAACACACCACAAAAATTCTTATCAACATGGCGATACATTTTTTTCCCTTAAAAATATGGCATTCAATTTCATTATTTCTTTTTGGGATGAATGTTTTCTGTTGTGATGGTTTTGTAAAATGTTTTCTGGAGGATTAAGCATAGATGTTTTTTGTTAAAAACTGGTTCTATCTCACATAAAACCACGGGTAAAAATTGATCATCAGTTCTCGGCCATTTCAAGGTGGTTTCATATGAGAGTCTCTCTATTTCTCACAGGTCTATTTAAAATCCCTTTGTATCTCTGAAGACTGGCCGCACTACACAGGCAGAGCACACCTGGTTAGGAATTCATGCCCAGGAATCTGACTCTTGATCCCATTATATCAGATCTTCAGTCAACAGCGGTGCCAACTAACCTCAGGCCAGGCCAGTAAATATATTTTGTGTTTTCCACTAAAACCTAATAAACCAGCAAGTCCTGACATGCCGCAGCATGTCTCAGCAGGGTTCTGATAAAATTACGACCATTGTCAGGAGAGGCAATTCTCCTGAGAGGAAAAGACAACAATAAACTGGGATGACTCTCCTAAATAAAAAAGACATTAATGATGAATACACTTCACATCAGAAACAGCATTACCTTTTAATTACCAGAATGAATTTTAAACCTGACTGGGTTTGCACCAGATGTTCAAAGCTTGCACAAACAACAAATGCCAGACTCTCCAGGATAATGAGCCGAGTAAACATCATCTGCTGAAAAGCAGCACAGGCTAGTGGTCCTGCTATAAAGGAAAAAAGGCAACGATATTACTAAGACATTTGCAAAAAATAATTTTGATTGAAACAAATGGGAAAGATTTTTCCTGTTATTAGACTTCAACTCAACCATGTAAAAATAAATGTTTCACTCTTAAACACAAGCAATGGCACATTTTCTGGCTCCTGTTACCCGTTGTTTAGTTCTTATCCATTATATGCTGCAATAGCTTTATCATCCACTGCAAACAGTTGCCGTGCAGCAGTCCACACTTAATGACTGTACCTTTCCATACTTTGCCTCTCCTAGTAAAATTTACTAGGTTCATTTCCTGTGTATGACTAACTTGCTTGCTCATCTTTTTTTGTAGAAATTGATGAGTTTGGCTCTGTCATCCGCCGCTAAAGATTGATCTCACACTGAACATGTTGCGGCTGTGGTGCAAAGTAACCCAAATACATAAAATCTTTGTGTACAGTAGTAGCCATTCAAAATTTCCCCACTTTCTTTGATGGGTCCTTGGCTGGTCCCTAAAGATTGCTTTTTTAAACATCAATCTTTATACTAAAATAATATTTTTGTCATAATGTGTGGACATTAAGATCTAAAGAGAAGAGCCTTCCCCTCACTCATCTAACTTTGATTGGCTTCTCTCAAAATCCTTTTACTCTTCACAAAAGAAATAAAAAAATCTGCTCGAAAATTAAGAATGATATAGTTCCCAAAAACTCAAGTAAAAAAAAAAAAAACATGTTTAAATGGCAGACAGGGACTGGGTCTACTGGGTAATTCCTCCTTGATTAATGTGGATGTTTGTTGATCCACAGCTCTCCCTCCCTGTGCAAACATCACAATCTGTGGCAAATTCAGATGCAAATTAGAATCCTTGGCAGCTAGCTTTGACTCTGTTCTAGAGGTAGCTGTGCTCTGTGGAGCCAAATTCCATAACAGGGCCATATAATAACATTTCACTGAGCCATAGTTTAAATTATAAACAACATGTCAATAAAACAATATGTTCTTAAGTGTGCTCATGTCAGTCTAAAGTGTTTTTCTATCTGAAACATTTAATAACAAACATCTATAATATTATTGCTTTACAGACAGTTTGACAGTGGCTGTTGAGAATTAAAAACTAGTTAAGACAGTTCTGAAATCCAAGTGTCAAATGTAAATCACTTATCGATTCTTTACACTATAGGAAGGAGGAGCTGAAAAGACACATTGCATTGTGAATTGTAAAAATAAAATGCCAAAATGAGACAGATGTAGAACCCAAAGTTAATATTTCAGGCATGGTTTAATATTTCTTTTTTATATGATTCGACACAAAACAAGGATACAACTAAAGAAAGAAGGATAAAAATGCCAATTTTTTATTTGTGAAAAGCTCAAAACCAATTTTGCAAAATTACTTCAAAATGTTTAGGATTTTTGTATATTACGTAAAATTCTAATAAAACACGTTGAAGTTTGTGGATGTAATGTAACAAAATGTACTATATGAAGAAAAAAAAGATAGGTTAAAGAGAGCTGTGTGTGGAAAAGCTGTTTAACATTTAACTGATGAAAATGGTGTCCAGGAGCTTACTTTGTGAACCTGGAAAAAAGCCCAAAGAAGCTGAACCTTCATAAATCTAATTCACCTTTTATTTCCACTGAATCTCTGTCCTCCTCTTACCTGCATTCAATATCTTTGCTTTAAGGGCTTCAAATATCTGGACATAAACACCAGCAGTGAAAAAGCACTTTTCCTTATAGACATTCTGACCGAATGCCCTCTAAAAGAAAGCTAAGCCACATCCATCATAGAGATGGTTTGGAATATACCCCGACCAACAAGGTTGTCATAAATCATAACTGGAGTTAGTTTCAGGTCAGAAATTAACCTATCAAAACATGATTCTCAAAAGCTTAATTTCTTCATTATTTTTCTCACATCAGAATAAAGTATTATAGGTTATATAAAAAAGGTCATAAGCAATATCATTACTTCTTAAGTTTAAAGGACAAATTTAAGCTATAGGTGTTTTTTGTGTATTTTTTAGGACATCGTTAATGTTTTAAATGATTTTATAGTAGAAAACCATCACAGCAACCTGAGTTTGTTTCTTGGTCAAATGTTTGTAGAAACCTTTACAGATTACCTTTACAAACACAATCCCACGCAGTCTTATTTACTCACGATAGACAGTCAAGTTTATCAGCTGAATATTCATGCCTATTCAATACAAACTGTAACAAACATGATTCAAAGCCACACTAGAAATGTTCTTAAGAAATCTTAGTCAAAGGGAATAATCCTTGAGGAAAGGCCTTCACCCCATTAATATTACTGGGTTTTGTTCAAAAAAGCTGCGTATTGCGAAACCTACCAGATATTTTCTATGAGGTTCATGTAAGACAACTATGACAATCAATCTAATGTCTTATACGCTTCTACTAATTTGTTTTTTAATGGTATAATTTTCTGTTTACCCAACGGCGACATGACATTTCTCCCATGATTCCTTCCACCAGTCAGTAACTGCCATGCTTAGCTATAGATGTTTTCTTTTTTTCTTCCTCATCCAGATATATGACTGGTTCATTAAACCAAAAAGCTGTGGTTTTGATTCATTACGCCAAAAAACAGCACTCCATACCAAGTCTTCCTACTTGTCTTTCACAGTCAGGTAAAGGTTATTTTGCCAAGTGTTGGAGAGACTGTTAAAATGTGTTAAATTGCAATTACTTTTTTCACATGGTCAGTTTTGTTTGGGTAGTTGTTTGTTTTCTTATCAAATTAAATTATTTAAATTTGCCTTTTAGTTTTAGCTAAGCTTTGTGACACAAAAAACAGAAGAAATTTGTAAAGGGTTAATGCAATTTTTTTACACAGGACTCTATACAAGGCTAATGCTGTCTTTTTGCAGGTTAAAGATCTGTGGAAGAACTGCATCTTGTTAACGAAAAGGCCATTAAATTTTTAGTGACTTCAGTGGAAAATCCTTTCCAACAGCCCTGGCAGGAAATTGATCGTGGTGACGCCACTGATTGAGTAACTGATGAAACCAGTGAGAATAGGTTAAGGGAATAATAGATTTGGGGTTTAGGGGGTGATCAGTGACATGGTGTTTGACTAAGAGAGAAAGACAGGAACTGAAATCAATGGGAGGAGGGACCAATTTTTAACTCAGGCTTGTGAAGTCTAAGCTCTTTTCAGATGTGCCATGTCACCTTTTCCATTCTCTGATGTTCAATGGACGTGTCGACTCAATAGATACCCTGATGCTTTATCTTTTAGAGGTGACAGCTAGACCAAGGCACATTTACACATCATTCTTGCTCAACGTCACTCTAAATTGCTCATGTGACTTTAAAAAGCATCCTCTGTAAACCTTTCTGTATTTCAGGAAGAAAGTAATATTCAATGATGACCAGGATGAAACACTCTCTAAAATGAAAAACTATTTTTGCAGAGCAATGGTTGCACAGAACAACAAAAACTATGCAGAAATTTCATAACATTTTCATAACTGGCTAATTTTTACTAAAAACAAGGGTTTCTCTCTGCAAAATAGAGCAGATTGCATGATGTGATGCTCTACATTAGTAAACAATAGATACTGATGCTAAGTCAGACAAGAAAGAGACTTTAAATGCCACATTATGACAGAAGACAACACTATAATTATGAGCCTGTTGCACCAAGAGAGCAGAGAGAGACCAGGGGGAGAATTTATGTCAGAACTAGACAGACTGAGTTGTGGTTTGGGAGCCATCAGTGGAGAGTAGGGCGAGTGTGGTGAGAGACCAGTGTTAGCTTATGTGCTAACATCATAATATCATAACTAGTCTTTGGATTGTTGGTCAAAAAATAAATTATTAGCTGTTGTGAATTGTAATGTTTTTACTGAACTCATGGGTGTATTGGAGTAGTAACGTAACTTATAAAAGTCATATAGTTGTGACATAACTTGTCCTCAGAGGCAATATCACCACGATTCACAGTTTTCATTCTAAGAGATTTTGCGTAAACATACACAGCATAAAATCTTAGGTGGTAAGCAGTGAGAAACACCAGGTGATGGGAAAGGTTTGGACTCAATATCTTTACTGGCTGGAGTTAACAGCATTTGACCATGTTTATGATCACTAAACACAATTGGGAACAGGCTTTTAGTTAGCCAGCCGTATAGCCATAAGGACTTTACTAAAAAAAGGACACATTTCATGGCCTGTTTTTCCCCTCTTCACTCAAATGTTCAAAATTTGCCAATCCGTTGCCAGCTTGAATTCCCCTTATAGTCTTGTGTAATCTCGCTCCAAGCTCACATCTCATGAATTGCAAGAGTCGCTTCCTATTGGTCATATGTCGGCTTGACGCAGCACGGAGGAGCGCTGTTATTGGTGGAATATCTAATATCCCTAAGGACAATTTCATTGATGGGAACAAGCACAGTGTGCTGTTTGCAAACCGGTAAGCTTAAAACTTTGAAAAGTTTACTCAAACTCTTCGAATGCCTGATAACTTTAGGATTATTTTGGAGGATTTTTGTCCTTTGGGATGACACTGTCCATCAGTGATGGGTTCATGAGAAGTCATGAACTGTTTCGACACAAATGCAAACTATATTGTGTTGATACTGTGTCACTGAAAACTGACACCTGCTGGACATTTATAATTCCTACAGGCAGCCTCTTTGAAAGAGTAAATTGTATTGGGGAGTGGCGGCCTAGTGGTTACGGCATAGAGCTTGGAATCCTGAGGTTCTGAGTTCAATCCGCAATTCCTACAGACTGCCACTGCGGCTTTCTAAGCAAAGACCCTTAAGCCCGCACTGCTCCCTGGGCACCGCACACGGGCAGTCCACTGCTCCCCAAGGGGATGGATTATATGCAGAGAGTTTGTTTCGTTGCTCTGTACTTGTGACAAAGTAATGAAAATAAAAAGCCATTGTTTGCTATAATGTATTATTTCATATCTATAGTTTGAATTGAAAATATGTTTGATATTTTGTTTGATATTTTTAGATGCAATCCGTAGATGTGCACATATAACGGGAAAATTTTATTTAACATGTGAATAAGGATGTTGGTGAACTAGGATTTATTTATTGGGAATTTGGGGAAAATAAAGAGACAGTAAAAAAAATGGAGAACCTTAGAGAGAGAGCAATCTCCAGTTTCTTAAGACACGTGACTTGGATAAAATGATCAAATTAGAACTCTTATTTCCTTTCTTAGGGTAATTTCAATATTTACTACATACTTTTTTTTGTCTGTTTGAAATAATTTTATTCCAACTATGACAGTTAACAAGTCCAAGGAAATCAGGGATTAAAACCCATGAATTATTCTACCAAACTTCTACCAAACGCAAACACGTCCAATCTACCGTATACGGAAGTAATGTGTGAGTGTAGTAATGTGCTTCATTGTTTCACTCTTTTATCTGTCCAAATCCCTCTAACCAGTGCTGCACCATGTTTATCAAATTTAAATAGAGTTGTTTTGTCTTGTTAGATCAGACACAACTGGCCTGATCTAAGTGTGTTGACGTCCATACCTTACGCTTAATGGTTTCACATAAATCCCATCAGAGCTGTTGCTTCTGCCACTAAAAAGCGATTGTTCCCTGATTTAAACGTCTTTTTTTGCCCAGCAGGAAAAGGGTATATTTCAGAACTGATTAGAAGAAACAGTTTCCATCACCCTTTTTCTACAGAGCCGAACACGACAGAGGCCCTGAAGGGTCACCCACTCACAAAAGCCACAACACAACAACAGCCACAACAAAACAAAAAAACAGTGACAAGAGCAGAAACAAAACATAACCAATGCCACAACATATCACAACAACAGCACAACACAAAACACAACAACAGCTGAAACTCAACACACTCAATCAAAGCCACAACAAAAACAATCACAACACAACAATGCTGTGGTCCATATGTTGTGTTGCGGCTTTTGTTGTGTTATGGCTTTTTGTGTTGTGGCTGTTTTGTGTTGTGGCTGTTTTTGTGTCGCTTCTGTTTTTTGTGTTTTGTCGTGGCTGTTGTTGTGTTGTAGCTGTTGGTGCATTGTGGCTGTTATTGTGTTGTGGCTTTTGTTGTGTTGTGTTATGGCTGTTTTGTGTCATCGCTGTTTTTGTGTTGTGTTACGGTGGTTGTTGTTTTGTGTTGGGTTGTGGCTGTTTTTGTGTTGTGGCTTTAGTTGTGCTGTGTTCTGGCATTGGTTGTGTTGTGTTATGGCTGTTGCTGACTTTTGTATTGACTTTTGTATTAAGGTGACCATTCAGGGCCACTGTAAAAAAAAAAAAAAGACATCTGAAGCAAGTGTAAATATTGTTTTGCAAATTTTAGGAAGTTTATTCAAAGTTTGCTGTCCCCATGAAGCTTTTCTGATGCAATGCTTTAATATGCACATTAGAAAAACCTGGTGGAAACATCACAGTGACAGCTTCAACGGCTGACAAAACAGAATACAGAACTTTATTTTATTTTATTTTGCCAATGATAATCATTCCTAATCCATAACTTGAATAAAAGTACAAAAGGTGAAAGTCGTGCTGCAGATTGTGTTTTTTTCAGCACCACAGATGTGTGAACAGCGCTCATAAACTGAGGACATAGAGACAGAAGCTATTTATTTGTATAATATAGCAACTCCAGTTACCACTGATAAAAAGGGATAGTATTACTTCTCTGGGGAAAAATATTGCATAATAAATTGTTCTGCTTTCAAAAGTTAGACTTGGTTTCTGACTACTTTTCCTCTTGATCTGACAAATGCTTTATAAGTAAATACAGACAAGTGAGAGGCAACACAATGCACCTATAGCTCTCAATAAATTGGTGCCACATGGCAAAAACTGAGGTTTTTGTGGTGAGATCCAGAGATCCAGATACAAGAAAAGTTTTTTTTTTATTTCATAGGGCATATGCCATGGTTTCAATTTGTGACTGCCTCCAAGTCAGCCATTAATTGGGCTAAATATAGCATTGTCTGATAGATGCTAACTGCATTTCGTTGCTTGTACTTGTGACAGTGCAATGACAATAAAGTTGAATTCTATTCTATTCTAGATGATATGTCTCTTCGGTGATCTCTGAGGGTTATCCACAGCTACTGTGGGCCTCTTGGCTGTGTTCTCTAAAAATGCCCTTTTTCCCAAACCAACAGTTTAGGTGGAAAACCACTAAACTCAAACTACCCCAGTCTTGTTAGGGGTGGTTTGTTCACCTCACTAGTGTGTTCTAATAAACCACTGCAGGAGTAACAGGGACAGTATTTACCAGTAAGGTGTTTTCTTGAGGTTATTGGTTGGCATCAAACTTACGGCATTTAATATTTTTGAAGTTTTAAGTCTGAAAACAAATAATGCCATACTTTTTAGATTTTTTTTGAGTAAGCATGCAAATTAGTTATTTATTCTCTCCCCCTTCACAATTCTGCTATGCTCTTTGTCAATCTATAACACAAGTTACAATTAAAAGTTTGTAATGTGACATAAGTGAGACATTTCTAAGGGTACGTATGCTTTTGAAAGGTTGGTATAATATTATGTTTAAGAGAACTTTGTGCTTGAAAACTTTACATTTTAGATGGCTGACCCAGTAATTGGTTCTGAAAAAAGTTATTTGACTATTAAAATATTTGTAATTCATTTGATAAAATAAAAAAAAAAGAAAATCTGCTTGACTGGGTTATACAAAAGCTGTGCTGAGCATAGCTCTGGAGTTCATTTGAAGTTTTCTTTTGATCAGCATGCCGCTGGATATGACACTTATTGGACTAATTATCAGACTCTCACTCTGTCAGCTTTCATCCAAGTCTACCAATCATTGGGATGGTGGGGGGTGGGGGCTATCTTACATTGCTTTGAATCAACTGGACAATATGCAGAACAGGAAAGATCTAGAACAAGGGCTAACGAGCAAGACTACAGTTAGGCAACATTTGGCACCTGATGTTTAGTCTTAAATTGGTTTGTTTTCCATGTTCATGCAAGACATCTCTTACTGAACAAAAATAGTAAAAATGTACTTGTTTGTGTGAGAATAAGTCAACCAGAGTGGTTATAAAAAGATTAAACTGAACACAAAACTGGTTTTATTTTCTGTTTCTATAACTTTCCCACTAACCAATCCACTATTTTCCATCTTCTGCATGCTCTTTGTTCTTATGTCCTCCAAAAAAGCTTGGGGACCTTTTATCCTCAGGTAAAATTACATACGTCACTTTTATTCAAGGCAGAAAGGAAAACTGCTTTTGCAGTGCTATGTAGCAGCTGAACGTCAAAGAAAAAAACCCTTTTAAAATCCAAACTAAAACATATACACACAACCAGATGATTTTCCACAGTCAGAACTAGAGGCTGCCTCCGTGGCTTTCTTTTTTCTCTGCTTAAGGTCTTTACTCAGCTGGTGACATACAATATTATTGGTTAAACCAGGGATGACAGATATACGAGGTGCTGACATGTCAGCAAAAAGAAGGTGGTTGAATAGTCTGCTGATGTTATCTGCTGTTTTTATTCAGCCTAAAAAAAGGCTGTGCATGTAAATAAAGTCTGACACCTGCTGCCCCAGCGTACGTGACTGCGGGCTAGCATTTTGTGTTTATGCTTTGGAAACATGATATCTGATCATTTTAGCGGCATGGCATAAAAGTGACAAGGGATGTATCCATTTTCATGCATTTTCCAGTAATCATTGTGGGATGTATCTTTTAATTGTCAGGTGTAGCAACACTGCGATGGTGGCAACATAATTAAATTTAGTGCAGGAAATGGTACAGCTATTGCCTGATGTTTGTTCTTTTCTTTAATTTGTCACACTATTAGACTAGTTTGAACCTATCTGTATTTTTTTTTTCTCAGTTAAGTATTTAAAAGACAATATATAATTTTTTTTAGAGAAAGTGACAAGAAAGGCAGGCCTGTAAAATTAATGGTTAAATGTTAACATGTACAACATGTCACATTACAAAAAAAACCCAACAACATTAATTTCATCTCTTGAATTGAATCCATGGAACATCACAAAGTGGTGTTTATTTTTCATAAATGCCTTGAAATTTAGCAGTCCACTCCTGTCTAGCCTTATTTACTCTAAATACAAATTAGGCTTGTACTGTTGCTAACAGCAGCAACCAGATATGTAGCAAAGAAGATTATTGTGAATCTGGAGGAGCAGCTGAGTTTTTCAGCTCTGGTGTAATTAGCTGTTATAGGCCCAAAAGAGAGTTCTCAGCCATGTAAAGCCTAATTAGCTCTTTTTACCAGTTTGCCCAAGGCTGAACCAGTTGGCACTGTCTTAAATGTCTTCCCCATCTGCAAGAGTATAGATGTGTGGGCAGCATTATGCTGTGGAAATGCTTTTTCATCAGCACTGACAGAGAGGCATGTAAAAAATTATGAGAAATTTGATCAAATAAATCAAATCAATAATAAACAGCTCTCCTCCACTCCCTCCTCCTTTTTGGAGAATGAAATAGACAAACCCTTTGTTAAACAGAGAGGATATATGCAGGTCCAACCGTAGGTGATACAGAAATGGATGCATGCAGTGACACAAGGGTGAAAAACCTAAAAACAAAAAAAAGTTGTCGATATGATAAGTGCAAATTTGTAACAAAAAAGTAAAGTACTTTACTGTTATTTGTCATTGAAAAAGTATTTCAACCTGAGGAGACTCACACAGGGAAAAGCTCCATGAAAACATAAGAGTATTTGGCGCTGAGACCCTGCCAGAAGAAACTGATGCAAAATGCTGTTGAACTGTGTTAGGAGGTAGATCTAGGTTAGAGACAATTTTCCTACTTGGGTCTTAATTAGATATAAATAAGCTGTTGCTCCAACAAACTTCTCCACAAAAGATCATTTATGGCATCACAATGTCAAAAAGGTCTTCAGAACTGGCCCACTTAAGCCACACTCCAAAAGATCTCATTCTCCTAAGCAGCTAGACCCCACTAAGATCATTAGGGTTGTGAGTTTGACTCATTTAATTGTTCAGGTAAATACAGAGGTAGTTTGTTCCCTGGATGTACAGCAATTTCATTGTGGTTGGTCTGCATCTGTGGAAATCCACCAGTAGCTCTTTAGTTTTGAGCAAAAATTATATATATGGACTAAGCTGCTGCATATTTTTTTTTTTGCTGTAATTTTTGGGGTGTCTTTGAAATCAGCCCTCTGTAGGTTTTAGCATGATTTTTTCCCCCATTGAGAGCTGATGTGTTTTCAGTGTTCCTTTAATTTTTTGAGCAGTGTGTATATATATATATATATATATATATATATATATAAAGAGGTCTCCTGGGACTGACTAAGCAAGGCAAAGAAATAAATCCCCAACTCCTAATTATATCTAAATATTTCTGCAACCTTTAAAATTAAAATTGGGTTATTTGTGGATAACTGCTAAGACACCACTTAGCAGTGAGGTTACTTAAAATCTACCCCAGTCAAATGAAATGCATTAATCTGAAAATATGTGAACAGCGGGGTGACATTTAGCTGTTATCAAAGAGCCTTAAGAGAGATTTGTAATTTCATCTCCAGTGAGTTTTTGTAAGTAACTAAAGCTGTCAGGAGAAGTTTGGCTTCTGGGGTTGATTGCAGAACTGTCATGTCAACATCTCTGAAGTTTAGATGCGAAGAAAACAATCCAAAACAAATCCAAATCATTAGTTTTGCACATGAATGTTGCTACGTAGCTTATACAGTTCCACAGACAGCCATGGCAGATTTCCACCCACCAAATGAAAGTCTGACTTACCCATGGCAAACAGAAGCATTTGCATCAACTGATGAGTGTCTTTCTCCAACACTGTGAACATGAGAGGCTGCCACAATTAATGCATGTGTATTCTGCACGCAGCAAAGTATTCATGTGGGACTGCTGCTGTCTGGAGCATCAAGGCAGGATGACTCACATCTTGCAAAAACTTGCTATGCACCATGACCAAAAAAAAAAATGTTTTCTTCTGGCCGGACAAAAGTAACTTTAGCAGTGTCTGATGCAACATCCAAAAGAATTGTACAAATACTTGGCCAAATTACCTATGGAGAAAAATAAGATGGTGGCTTCTAGTATTTCCTCAAAGGCTTTGGCATTTGTATTTAACAAACCTTGGTCTTCAGACAACATTCTCCAATAAAATCCACCTCTAGGGAGAGTATTGGCCTAATGGTTAGAACAGTGCACCTGTGCTCTGAGAAGGTTGCAAGTATGCAGACCTCAGATAATTCCTTGACAGCATAATGGAGGAATAGTAAACGAGACTCTAGAGTATAGCTCAGTCCATATATATATATATATATATATATATATATATATATATATATATATATATATATATAAATATATTATACTACCTCAAAAAAAATTAAAGGAACACTTTGAAAAGACATCAGATCTCATTGGGGGAAAAAAATCATACTGTTCATTTATACTGATATGGAGTAGGTGTCACGTCTTGGTTATAGTTAAGAGAAACCAAAAAACAGAGGCAGAGAGGCTGAGGTGAATTCTTGTAGTTTTAATGAAAAAACACTAATAACAGAGGCAAAATCCAAAAATCCAACTAAAATGTAACTCAGACCAGAACCACGGAGACATCAAGGGAAACACGCACAAGGAGCCAGGGAGAGACGAGGTAAGAGGACAAGGTGACGACAGGACCAGCAACAACATGGAACCAACAAAGAGTGAGAGCAGAGGGAGAGCATATATAGCTGACAGAGACAAAGGGAGGGCTAACGAGCTGACAAGGAGCAGGTGTGAGAGGAGACAACGAGGGAGCCAAATTGGAAAGGAACACACACACAAGAGGGCTACAGAGGACAACAGAAAAACATGAGATCTAACAAATCTAGAAATTACAACAAAAAAGGAATTAAACCAATAAAACTAGGAAACATAGAGCAAAGTAAAGCACAATATAACCAAAACCATGACACTAGGTGATGAATATGAAACCTACAGAGGGCTGAATTCAAAGACACCCCAAAAATTACAGTGAAAAAATAATGTGGCAGGCTAGTCCATTTTGCTGAAATTTCATTGTATTCAGTAATTTGTATGGCCCCCACGTGCGTTTATGCATGCCTGAAAACGTCGGGGCATGCTCCCAATGAGACGACGGCGGCGTCGGATGGATGGAAACATAATGTCCCAGAGGTGTTCTATTGGATTTAGGTCAGGCGAGCATGGGGGCCAATCAATGGTATCAATTTCTTCATCCTCCAGGAACCGCCTGCATACTCTCGCCACATGACGCCGGGCATTGTCGTGCACCAGGAGGAACCCAGGACCCACTACACCAGCATAGGGTCTGATAATGGGTGCAAGGATTTCATCCCGATACCTAATGGCATTCAGGGTGCTGTTGTCTAGCCTGTATAGGTCTGTGCGTCCCTCCATGGAAATGCCTCCCCAGACCATCACTGACCCACCACCAAACCAATCTTGCAGAATGATGTTACAGGCAGCATAACGTTCTCCACAGCTTCTCCAGACCCTTTCATGTCTGTTACATGTGCTCAAGGTGAACCTGCTCTCATCTGTGAAAAGCACAGGGCGCCAGTGGCGGACTTGCCAATTGCAGTGTTCTGTGGCAAATGCCGATCGAGCTCCAAGGTGCCGGGCAGTGAGCACAGGGCCCACTAGAGGACGTCGGGCCCTCGGGCCACCCTCATGAATGAGGTCATTTTGTAGGACTCTTAATATTGCTCCTCCTTGCACAAAGGAGGAGATACCGATCCTGCTGATGGGTTGTAGACCTTCTGTGCTGGGAGACACAGCAAACCTTTTCGCAATGGCACGTACTGATGTGCCATCCTCGAGGAGTTGGACTGCCTGTGCAACCTCTGTAGGGTCCAGGTAGCGCCTCATGCTAGCAGTAGTGACAGTGACCCTAGCCAAATGCAAAACTGGTGAAAGAGTCAGAAAAGATGAGGAGGGGAAAAAATGTCAGTGGTCTCCACCTG
>NW_015150479.1:2593812-2596591 GCF_000732505.1 Cyprinodon variegatus
TATATATATATATATATATATATATATATATATATATACATGGAAATGAAACCAAGGAAGATACCACTCCAAAATGGATTGAGTGACTAAAGAAGAGGCAGTAAATAAAAAAACTTTACTCTTCCAACTTTTAAGGAAATGTTTACAGAAAGCTGATTGCACCTTTTTTTACATGTTATGTAAATATTGTAACATTTAACAACTTTCACTCTTTAAGTAAGAACATTGTAATTATTTTCTGCGTTGATGTTTGATTTCTGAAACATTACTGAAAACATATTGTAGTGAAAACAACACTATATTGAAACATTCTACCAAAATAAGAACTGTATGATTACACCGTTCTTGGTAGAATTTTTACATCATAAGCCTTGAAACCTGTACTTGGTTTGGATATTACAACGGTGCAGAGCCATTGATTCAATGACAGCATTCCAACAGACGTAAAAGGCTCTCTGATGGCTAAATGTTTTTGTAATTTGCTCATTATGCATGTGCAGGAACAAATACTTTATTCACATTGCTTAGCAGCTGTAACTTATAGAAGCATCATAACACTGACTGACAGATTCTGCCTTTATTCATCACTTTATTTACTTTCTCAGAGCTATAATGATTTTATTTTCATTGTGTGTTCACGCAAAAATCGTACATCATACATTTTTTTTTTCTGTCTAATTCTATTGCAAAGTACATTTTAGTTTTAGATTAAATTTTATTTTAGATTTTTAAAAAAGCCTTCTATAGCCAAAGCTGTCGATGTGCAAAAAAATAAATACCAAAACATCTTATTTTCTTTTAATGTAAACAAGCAAAATGATTACATCTACATAATTATTTTGCAACTCACTTGTCAAACAACAAACACCGAAATTGTGTTAGTAGTTTCCAAAGTTTTTAGGTGTGTAGACCTTTTAATTTTTAATAACACCTTATATACCTCCATACCTGAACCTCTAGTTGTATGAAAAGATGGTTTCAAAATTCCTTTACATTTTAAAACATAAAAAGTAAGTGCATAGTGACTTTGACTAGTAACTAGGTACTTTCATTGATCTGTCAGTTATTTTTGAAGAAGTGATTATTAACAATAACTAGTTACTTTCTTAAGTAATGTGAAAAACACTTCCTTTGTATGATATTAGAATGTTTTTATTAATTAGCAAAAGATCCAACTAACTAAAACAATGCAATCAACTAAGGTGTGATCCTAGAACCGACTTTAGAAGCAAAGGAAATGTATCACAGCAATGGTCGCTTAACTTGAAACACCCATTTCATGTCAGTCTTAAGCTTCCCAAATGCTTCAATTTCGAAATGTTTGCAAGGTTTGGTATGCTAACTCTTTTTTACTTACCAGCTTATCCAAACAAGCTACTATACTACTGTACTTCTTGTTGTGCCTGACAGCCAAGTGGAAAATATTAACCTAGGATGAAATTTGAATTATGAATGGCCTACAAGTTTGGACAATTAAAACCCTGTGATATCATCATGTAGGTTTACATCTGAAAAATATATCAGTGTAGTATAGCTCATTATCAGGCAATGTTGTTGCAATTTTTAAAGAAAAGTAGTATTAATTAGCTGCGAGGGGGTGCAGTGGCCTAGTGGTTAGGGCATAGAGCTTGGAATCCTGAGGTTCTGAGTTCAAGCCCCACTCACACAGACTGCCACTCTGGCTCTCTGAGCCAGACCCTTAACCCCACACTCCTCCCTGGGTGTCGCACAATGGCAGCCCACTGCTCCCCAAGGGGATGGGTTAAATACAGAGGTAAATTTATCCAATGTGAGATCAATAAAGTTTAATTATTATTATAGTTATCTTCTCTGGAACAAACTCTTTGAAGAACAGTGCTGATAAGTTAATTTACATTTCCTTAGAGTCGCCTTTGAATGTTCTTTTTAAATGTTTAACTACAACATACTTTAAGTTTCTGGTTCTAATTTTTTTATTGGCATTTCTCTTTGTGTTTCACTTTCTGGTGCTCTGTTCATCTACATGCATTTTGAATTTATAAATTGAAATAGTATATTCTAAATAAACCTGCCTTCCCTTCAAACGAATGAGTTAATTCTGCAAGTCAAAGATTTAATGTGATCCCCGAGGTTTCTTTAGAGAGAAACCGTTTCACCAATCTGTCTGTATAATTTGATGGAACCGACTGCAAACTGCCTAGATAGAATATGATAAGATGCAAGTTGGAGATCTGAAAAGATGCTTTAACATTAATATTTCCATGGACAGGAAACTGTTAAAAAATCTTTCAAACAGCTGGTCACCCTAATGACCTTTTAACAAACTTTGTTTAATCAGCGCTTGACTGCTAAATGCTGTGAATGTACATTGTTTTAGATTTAATTAAACGCTTAAGATTACCCCTGATTAACTGCAGCATTTGAGAACGACCGGTTTCTTTGAATCATTACCTGATTTTGAGATTACTGTTTACAGAGGTTTTATTTTCTTTTCACCACACGCATGCTGACATCACAGTACCAGGGTTTCCGTGGGTCATTCAAAATCATTAAAAGTCATTATTTTATTATTTTTAAGGCCTTAATTGGCAATAAAATTCATAAAATTTGATAATCGTGGCATTAAAATGCTTCGGAAAAGAAGCGTGAGGCGGAGAAACGGCTAGAGAATGGGAAAAATGCAAATTGAAACAAAAGTGGTGGGAAAATGACGAACTCAGGACATGGCTGCAACATGTCCACGGTGAAGATGACGAAGGATTTTGCTGTGTGTGTGTGTGTATATATATATATATATATA
>NW_015150479.1:2596691-2603883 GCF_000732505.1 Cyprinodon variegatus
TATATATATATATATATATATATATATATATATATATATATATATATATGGTCATGGGTACTTGTTGATGGCATTAAAGTTATTTCGAAGAGCATTACAATTAAAAGAGGATTAAAAAGTATAAGAGTTACTCATTCCTGTATAAACCCTGAGTACTTTGAGGGATATTACTAAACAAAAAGATTTTTCTTTTTTAAGAATATTCTACTCTGCTGCTGCACATTTATATTGCGTGGATCGAGGCTACCATGGCCTATAACTGATTGAAATAGCAAGATAACTATGCTAATTTTTGCTCCGACCGTCCCCTACCAACAATATTAAGAATGTCTTATTATGATTGTGGCTCTAATGATATGAGATAACCCTGCTGTATGGTGTGTGAGATGTAAGTTGTCTGCTCCAGCCTGAGTTAGAAGTATTCAACGTGTTGGATTGTCTAGGCCAGATACAGGTATCCTAGCGTATGGGGGTTGTACATGCACAAAAAAAGCATGCAGCCTGTTGAATATGACATATAGTCAATCAGAAAGTGTTTCCTAGGAGAAAAAACTAAACAAAAAACATAAGTCACCCATTTTGCCTCTTTTAATCAAGCCTTTTCTTTTTCTGATGTTTTAATCAGCAGTCTTCCCCACACTATTGTAAATCTTTCCTTTTGGTTCGCCAGGTTGATTTACTCTCTCCTCACTTTGGTCACAGGAGGTGTTCTAAGATTTCCCTCCTACATCTAAATGTCTCTGGATGAAATCTTTCTATGTACCTGCTGTGGGGCTGCTCATCAAACACTGTAGGATCAAACCTGTTATATCTGTGATTTTTTTTCTCTCCTCATGTGTGCGGTCTGAAACTTAACCAAGAGATTTCATATTCTTGCTGTAATAACCATGATCCGAGCTTAAAGTGTCTTTAATAGCACTCTGGCATTACAGCAGGGAGCCAAATAGTGCAGAGGGGAGAGAACAGAGAGCTGACTGTAAAGATAAAAGATGCAGAAGAATTCAGAGGAAAAACAGCACAGTCAAATCCTCACAGTAAGTACATGAGGGAAAGAATCCAAATATAAAGTGAACCTTTTGCAGTAAAAATTCTTAATGCAAATTTTATATGGCAAAAAAGAACTAATCATATTGCACATTGAAGGCATAGCTGAAGGGATTTGTTTGTTATGCTTCAGTGGATTTTACACAAGATTTTGTTAAAGCAAGGACTTTCTAGTCCAGGGAATTCAATACATGCTGCTGTCGCTTACTTCACCTTGGAAGTAATTCAATATATTCTATATTTCTGCTGATAAACAGAAATAAACTCATTGAGGTTGCAGACATACAAGAAATGTTGATATATGTATATTTTGAGACTGAACTACTAAGTTACAGCTCTGTTTCCTTATGCATTTGGTTTAACAGAGTATCACTTTACAGTATGCCTGTATATTCAGTATTTTAAACCACACTCTCCTGAAAAATGTCAGATCCACTGAGGTTTGGGCTCTACACGTATTTTTATCTCTGTGTCTCGGGAGACAGGTTTTTATGGATAAAAACAATTCACGATCCATAAGCACCAGAGCTAAAGAAAAGAAGCTTTGTCAGGCACTCAGGACATTGAGGAGAATAGAGAAAGCTTTATGTTAGTGTAAACAACCTTATGTCAACAAAATCCTATGAATAAGAAACTGTACAGATTTACATATTTAGGATAGGAGGACTAAATCTTAAAACCTTCACTTTAAAATACCTTAAAGTACAGAGAAATGCATAGAGTTTGGAGATACATAGAAATTATTTTTTTTTTTTTTTATTTGGCTTCAAACAGGGTTTATTTTTCTTAATTAATATGAGTGCAGTAAAAAAAGTCAGATAAAACCAGACATTAACATAGATCGTTTGAAAAGAAAAATAGTTAGGTTAAAATTTCAGCCGTTGTTGAGGTTTTAGGAACCAACTGAATTGGCGGACCAAAGTCTAACCTAAGAGAACAAACCGAAACTTGTTGGTCAGCTAATAAAGATGATAACTGACCTTCTTCATGGACATTGGGAGTAATGTTCCTTGTAATTTTTCATGTGTCTGGGCATAGATATAAGCCCCCTGAGTTCACGGTGAACCATTGTGAGCAACATCAGATGTGCACGCTGAGGCCACACACCCACCCAGGATCATAGCAAGTCACATTCTTTGTTTAAAGAAAAAGATACTACAGCTGCAATTTCCATTAGTTTACTTTGAATTTAGGTGATGTGGCTTAATGAAATGTGTACGCCATATTTAGCAGTAAAGCTTTGGCAAGGAGGATGGTTCTGCTCTGGAAGAAATGAGACCTTACAACTTTCAGACATAACTTTTTGCTCAAATTAAAACATTCCCATTATGCACAATGATATTTGTGTGCTGAAGCTTGTGATACAGGATAAATTCCTGAAATTCTTTGCCTGTAAATATTTTAATTCCTTAGTTTTTCCATTTCTGGCATAAATCATATAACAACATACAGTAAGCATATCATAATCAATATACATATATATATATATATTTTTAATAAATGTCACTAGAATATGAACAAATCTTCTAATTTCTACAAATCTTCTCATTTCCTATTTCGGTTGTTCAAATATGCCAATTCAAGACGCTTTCTGGATGCTGCTTTGATATTATTCATTAAACTAAATCCTCTTTCACAATCAGCAATGGATGCTCTAAATGCACAAATATCCAGCAGCTGTGAGATCTCTTGTAGCTCCTCACATTTAATTGTTGCAGCCACTATGTCTAAGCATGTGCTGATTGACCTTGTTGACATTTTTGCTTCATTATGTAGTTGAATTTAGGAAAAAGCAAAACAAAAAGTCACACAGAGCATCACACTGTGCACAGGTGGTATTAAGGATATTACAAACCAGTGAGAGTTTCATTGTTCTGGAAACAGACTGAATTAATTTGTCTGCCACAGATTGTTCTTGTTGGATTATTTACATATTTATGCGCCTGTGGCGCTCTTTGATGTGCTGAATTAGGAAATTTGCTGAACATTTTTGAAGGACATTAACACTTTATTAAACATATTCATCCAAATACAACTCTGAAATGTATCAATTGTTATCATAAAGCTGAAATTATATGGATATGTGAACCTGCCATTGAAGAGTACAGTAGCTAGATTGTGCACAACAACAGCTTATTTTCAGCAAAGTAGGCCGACACATCCAGCATGCAGCAGGCAATGGTTATTTATGATAGCAGTCATAAAGACGAGATGCAATATAACACTAAACATAAATAATAATAAGGTGAATGTAGTTCCTATTCTGTAATTATCATGGCTCTGAGGGATGGCCTAATTGCTAATTTCATTCAACCGCCTAGTCCTGGGGGAGTGGCAGCCAATGGTTAGGGCACAGAGTTTGGAATCCGGAGGTTGTGAGTTCAAAACCCACTCCTACAGACTGCCAATCTGGCTCTCTGAGCAAGTCCCTTAACCCCCTATTGCTCCCTGCCCCACGATGGCAGCCCACTACTCCCAAAGTGGATGGGTTAAATGCAGAGCTAAATCTCTCCAATGTGAGATCAACAAAGTTGAATTATTATTATTCAATTAATCATTATTAACTCTACCCAGTTTCTAGGTTTCATCTTATTCACCTGCTCCTGCTTCTATATATATGGCTCAGTCCCAGCTATCAGGCTAGATTATTCAGGTTGAGTTTATTGTTGTTGATGCTCTAGTTCATGTTTTCGTTCTCTGGGCCAGTGGAGAGAGTGAGTTTTTTAGTTTTTCATAGTGTTCCTGTTCAGTGTTGTATAAAGTACTGAAATCTCGGAGTCAAGTAAAAGTATAAGTACCTCTCCAAAATATGACTTTGGTAGAAGTCCAAGTCACCGACTGAAATGTTACTTGAGTAAAAGTCTTAAAGTATCTGAAATGGTTTGTACTTAAGTATAAGAATTACTGTAAAAATAGATGTACTCAAGTAATGCAGTGAAAAGTATAAGTAAAAAGTAAGTGCAGTTTTAATGACTTTTTTTTACATTTTGGTCAACTTTATAGGTTAAATTCACTTAACACATATACACAACCAAGTGTAGCATAAATTTAGATTTAGTTTTATTACTGCTACTGTTATTGACATCATTACAACAAAAGAAAAAAACGGAAGCTTATCTGGCATCTGAAGAGGGAGTCCAGTTTGAAGCCCCTATTGTAAACACAGCCAACATGAAGAAAAAAAAGCTGTAAATTACTGTACTTAAACAAAAGAAAAATAAATGGGAGGGAACTGCAGCTTATTTGGCATCTGAAGAGGAAGACATTTTTTGTAAAACCACCTTAAAACGTATAAAAAGGCAGTGGTGAAATTAAGTGTACATCACACCAGAGAAAAAAAAATGCACTTCAGGCCAATTAACTAAATCTTAAACACTTTGTAAACACAAGCCCCTCTTCCCCTCCACACTTTTGCCCTTGACTTTTTTCTTCCCCTCCAAATCTTAACCACCCCTTGTGGTCATCCTCACACATACTGTAACCCCATTATCACTTGAAACTGTAAAACCTTCTGTTCATCTTCAAAAGCCTGCTACAGTCAACATTTAGCTTAAGCTAAATACACCATGTGTGGAACTGAAAACAATGCCAAACAAAGTTCATTTATACAGATAATCTTATGCTCAAGATTTCACAATAGTGCCAAGTGACCAATCTAAATCCTATTGGTGTTGATGAACAAGCCCAGGCAATACCCGACTTTGTAGTCAGTAGGTGGGGTCAAAACACTTGCGTTTCTCTCGCTCGTTTTTTTTTTTTTTTTACTTAGTAACTAAACCAAACATTGAAAATGTGTCAGAGTAAAAGTATGCAATCAATTAAGTTCATAAATGTAGTGAAGTAAAAGTGAAAGTTCTCAAAAAAATGTATACTCTTGGAAAGTATAAAGTACTCCAAAATATACTTAAGTACAGTAGTGAAGTATTTTTACTTCGTTACTATACAACACTGTTCCTGTTATCCTGACCTGTTCTGCCTCTCAACCCCTGAGCTAGCCTGTTCCCATCTGAATGTTCTTCCTGAGCTTTCTGTGGACTCCTGGAACCCTGGACCAGCCTGTTCCTGTTCTGATCGGTATCCCTGATCAGGCTTCAGACTCCTGGACTTCTAAACATTCCGGTTCTGATCTGTTTCCCTGACCTGGCTCTGAGTCCTGCTTGCCCTCTGGGACTGCAGCATCAGGGACACTCTGGGCGGCGCTCGCCCCATCTAGTTGGCAGCCTTTGGCTGGATCCTACCGTGTTCCATGGACTGACCTGATAAACCAGATAAGTGACTCAGATAGATAATTGTTCTCCGTCACATTTACATGGTCTCTTACCTGTGTTTTTCTCCAACCAGAGTTTCTAGTGAAGGGTAGAGCCCAGCCACAGCCACGGCAGATCCGCAGATTCGCCCAATCTTATGTTATAAAATCACACCTTTAAATTATCCTACTGTCTGCCTCGCCTTGAACATTGGGTCCTTCTGTCGTGTTCAGTGAAGAATTTATTTGTTTTTAATATATTTCATTTAATATGGCAAGCAAAAATAAATGTACTCTATTTCCCTATATTATGTACAATTCAGGGGGAAAAAAACTATTGTTTCTCATATTTCTATTGATTGTTTTAACTTAGAAAACGAATCATACATGAAGTCAAAGTGATACAGAAGAACAAGCTATGCTGTAATTGACTGATACTTTATGTTGGATTTTATTTTAGGTGTTACATCGATTTTCTTCTGAGAATGTGCAAGCAATGTTTGATTCCCCCAGAAGGAAGCTTAAAGGAAACATCATTTGGGAGTCTATGAAAATGTGCCAAAAATATTTAGATCATTATTAAAAAAACAAAAACAAAAAAAACAGATAATCCTTCAAGTCTCTATCACTAATTACTGGATAGGAGGTGGTGAACACCCCGAACAGGTCCCCAAACCATCTCAGACAAGAAAAACAAAAAACCCACATGTCTACATGCTGTGATACCTAGGGAACATTTTCAGAGACCAATTAACCCAATATTCATTCAAGAACCTGTGTATACATTGTGACAACATACAAAAGCCGCAAAGAAGATGGTACAGCCAGGGTTAAAACTCTGGAACTTCTCGCTTCAAAGCAGCATGGCTAATAACTGCATGACTGTTGGCCCTAAAAATAAGGAAACGGCAGTTTATAAATTATTTAAGTGAAAAAAGATATTGAAACCCTAAAGAAATAGGTGATTTTACTCTAAAGATTATATCTTGACAAAATGCCAGTTAGTGCCGTTGAGCAGTTAAAATAACAGGCATTAATGCAAAATGGTTTGGGCGGATTTTTTCTTTTTTAATTCAACAAACTTACAAGGTTTTTAAGCATTTATATTTTAGAATATTATTTACATAAGATCACAGCATCAAATCAATAAATTCTTCAATACTGTTGTCTCAAGTGCTTGTATACAAACTACATGAGAAAGTAACATGCATTGACTTCAATGGCTCAGAAATACGGACACAATATTCAGGCAAGACAGACAGTGGATTAATTAAAAAGTGTTTATTCAAACAATGAAAGATCGATTGCAGTGGAAGCGCCTGCAGTGGCTAGGACGTCTGAGGCAGGAACATCTATCAGAGAGAAACACAGGTTAGTGACTGCGATAACCTGACAGAGGATGATTATAAACACCAGTCACTAACCTGGATTGACAGTTTAGTCCGTGCCCAAAGAATGAAGATGATTTCAGGCGCTGCCAGAGAGCTCCAAATGCGGAGGCTCAAAAGGATGCAGAGCTGACAGGAGATCAAATCCAAGCCGACAAAAGACAAGATAATCCATAGGGCAAAGTCAAAAGGCAGATCCAGATTCAGTCCACAGAAGAATCTTACAGGAGTCCAAAGACAGACAGGAAAACTAATGAGACAGGGGCAGGCAGCCTCAAAGGTCCAAATACAGAAACAGATCAGGATTAGACAATCAGAACAATATAATAATGCTAGAGAAATCTGAACACCAAAGGCTCACAAATAATCTGGTGCTGATGTCAGGGAAACAGGCAGCTTAAATAGGAATCTGGAACATGGCAGATCTGATGAATGATGAGTAACAGGGCAGAGCCAGACAGGTTAACGAAATGAGCACTCAAGCCAGCCATCAGTGCCAAAATCATGAAACTGA
>NW_015150479.1:2606507-2621593 GCF_000732505.1 Cyprinodon variegatus
AAATAATCTGGTGCTGATGTCAGGGAAACAGGCAGCTTAAATAGGAATCTGGAACATGGCAGATCTGATGAATGATGAGTAACAGGGCAGAGCCAGACAGGTTAACGAAATGAGCACTCAAGCCAGCCATCAGTGCCAAAATCATGAAACTGACCTCTGTTTCAGTGAATAAGGCTGCAAAGACAAGCTTTTTTAAACCAAAATGAAAGAAAGAAAATACAATGTTTACAAAGCATAAAGCAGGGTTATGCTCGCAAGAGGTTTGTGATTGGCTTTTAAAAGAGCTGGAGGTAATTTAGACCTAGAAAGATGGTTTTGTATCCTACCTCCAGCACAGACAGGGCCAGCTGCTGCTTCTCTTATCCTGCTCAACTACTCACTCTGCCCGCAGGCTCCTCTCATCCTCAGCAGCCCTCTGTCTATCTCCAACAATTAGCCTCCAGAGCCTAGCCTTGGCCTTCCGTCATCTCTTCCTGCTCTGTCACCCTGTAGGTCTCCTTCGATGTCACATCATCCTCATTCTCCTCTGTACTGAGCCTTTAGCTAGCCCGGGCCAGCTGTAGCCTCTTTTGGGTCATCAGCGCTGTTTCCCAACAGGCTTCTCCATGCTGCCACTGTGCTCCCAAGCTTTCCTCCAGAGCTAGCAGTGGCAAGCTGCCGCCTATGCGGCCACTGATTTAATCCTGCTTCTGCCGGAGCTCTGGAATGCTGTCTCCTCCTACCTTTCTTGTCCAGGTGATTCGTTCCCCTGTTTTGGGCACTCTGACCAAAACAAATATGGACCGAAGGCAAGAGAAAGATGCAAGTCCTCTTAGAAAAAAACCCCAAATTCATCCAAAAGCAAGAAACAGCGCTTGAAATCGCTGTTTCGAAATTCATAATAACCAGGTAGTTGCTGGTCAAGGCCATGTAAGTCTAGCTTACATAGATAATTTCATAAATGATTTTTTATAAGTATGTGCAGGATTGTCTATAAGCCTAACTTGCAGCATTTGTGATCTCTACAGTCACTTTGTCAGCTCTGCACTGTATAAGATGTCTGCCTCTACAAATGCAAACCCACTCCTAAGTAATTATAAATAGCAATTTCAAAGGCAAGGCAAACTTAAAGATTGAGACTTTCAGTTCATAGGTTATAATAAATAACATACATATAGATAATATATTACATTAATGTCAGTGTAATTATTACACACTGCACCTTTAAGCATTACTCCAAAACAAGTGGCCCTCACAAAGCAATTATCTGAGTTCCATTTATTGATTAACGTAAAAAGATGATTGTCATTGAGACAGTCAGTCTACAAATCTCATTTAATCAAACCAATGAGCTTAAACTCCAGAAGACTGGTTAGGAACCTGTGAAACGATCTTCAAAACATTTGACTGAAGTTTAGGAGTTTAAATGGCAATATACAATATCCTATAGACATGGATGCAAGGTTTTAAATATAGAGAAATGTTCGTAAAACTCTTCCTTGCATTATTCTGTTCCTTTTTCAGCCTTTATTTAACCAGGAAGTAAAAGAGCCCTGAACCTCTGAACAATATATAGCAAATATTTTAGGAAATCCACTTTGTCTTTACATGCTTATTTTCACTTAATAGAAAAAAACAGAAATGTTTGAAGCTCTTTACATGATTGTGTTAATGTATAACGCTTTAATTGTGTGTATATATTTATGAATGATCTATCTGATGTAAGCTGCAGGATGTCAGACTAAGAAAATGCTTTTTTTTCTTTTCGCGGTCCTGCACTTATTCACACATCATTTTAGACTATTAAATGGAACCCATTAAGGATAAGGCTTCATGCATGTAGAAATCCTACCCTTTTATTACTCTCAACTCGGAACAATTTATAACACTTGATCTGAACAAGCAATTACCTATTTAAAGAGAAAGATAACTCTGTAACCATGGTTACTTAGACCAAAAGATGTTGAAACACAATACCCAATTATTTTCTATCAGTACTAAGAATTTCATTCAGAAATACTATGGCAGCTTCTTGATTAAAAACATAAATGAAAGCTTTAACTGTGTAATCTCTTTTTCCAACTAGTATAATTTTTAGCAGAAACGAAATAAAAATAATGGAAATAACATTTTTAGAAAATTAAGGCATGGTAAAAACATGTAGGTATAATATGTGTCTACATGCCTTGGTGACTAACAGAAAATTATCCAGTGGTGCTTTCTTTCCCCTTTTAACCATAGTTAATGCTTAGACTACACAAGCAATTACTGACTTATTCCCCTGACTTGCTGTGGTATTAGCTGACCTAACTTTGTATAGCTGAGGGAGGGTCACAGAAAGCTCTTCTTTGATCAAGCAAGACATGTAATATTCATAAGACCTGCGTAATTGCTGGTAAAATTGTCCTCCATCGCCAAATGGGAATATTTTGGGATTAATAGAAGATCTTCGGAGGTTTTAGCCAACAGCTTTAACCAGACATAAATGGGCTCTTATGTCTCTGCTCTTTGAAGTTTTTGCTACTTTCCAGAAAAGTCAGATATTTGCAATTCAAGTTTTAGTGAGTTTCAATTGCACTTTTATCTCAGTCCTTCACAAAATAATAGAATTTTTACTTTTCTTGATTTGCTGTAGCTTACAGCTAATGAAGGTTGAGTGAGTTTGAATTGATTTACTGCAATAAAACTTTTTAATACTTTTTTTTAGACTTTACTGAGATGTTCTGTGAAACTAGTTCACACAGCAATATTATACCAGGGGCCTAAAGGGACCAATAACCTGGGATATGTGTGGTGTCTTCAGACTGTTTGGGTCTGCTTGGTAGAAAATCGCAACCGTTCCGATCAGAGATAAAGAAAATCCAACAGATTGGATTGTTTTGGACAGATATCTTATTGTTTGTGGGGTCCGCAAGGGAAAGCAAATCTGAATAAATGTCAGAGGCCCATTTCACAAAGTGGGTTTACTAAAAACATTTTTTTTTACCTGAAATCATCGAAATGAGAGTTTACTCAACCTCTGTTTCTGTTACCGCAGTAATATTCTCCCCAGAGCTAACCTGGTCGGTAGCAGGTTTTGTTCTATAAACTCTGTGTCCTTTTTCTCCTCCCTCCTTTAAGTCGCTGTTAAAGTCACGCTTTTTTATTTATTTCTTTATTTAGTCAGGAGAGTTTTGTGCAAACAATGGAGAGAAACTCAGTAAGTCTGTTAGAGACGTTAGGTTTTAAAACACACATATCATGTCCTTTTGACAAGGATCCAATGAAAGAATGATTGGCATTGATTCACTGAGAATTAAGGATTTATAGGGAGAGGGTTCACAGCCCAAGAATAGATGTCCTTTCATATTCAGAAAATATTTATGAGCACTTCTGTTTCACCTCACAGTATATCACATACATCTAAAACCTTTTCTGTCCTCATATTTGCAATATTACACAAAGTTTTTTAACAAGGATTTAACAGAACATTATAGAAAACAAATGCACGGTCAAACAGCCACTTAGTATTTACTGTGTAATGAAAGACAGAATAGACAAGAAGAAATACTCCATGAGGTGATGCACAGGTCCTACCTGTTTGACCAACGTTCTTCTTCATCATCAGCTGCTCAGAGCTGCACCAAAATAGAATACATTAATCTGCTACCATTTAAGCAATAGATTAGTTCCACCCGTAAGGTTATTGTGTTAACAACAGACTATAGCAGACATATGGATATTTATTAGTTTGAAATTCTGTTTCTGCTGGCAAAAATTTAATTTAGAAAATCTATTGTTACAGTTCCATCTCGTAATTTGAACAGGAAGAATTCTATTTTAGTGATCTACAAATGAAACGAAAGAGAGGAGAGTGCTTTAAATAAATGTAAAAATGGGCTGCCATAGAGCTTCACATAAACTTTCGCATTAAAGCTGAAGTCTGTAACTTTTTTAAAAATCACTTTTTTGTCATATTGGCTAAAACTGTCCCTATGCCCAGACAGCAGTACATGTGATATGTAACCTGTGAAAAAAACTGCTTCAACTGGTCCCGCCTACTGCCTGTATTGCAATCTGGAAAGAATAATTCGGGACGAGTCAAAACAACCAATCACAGCCAGAGGAGCGTCTGATGAGGTCCCCCCGCCAATGGTGTGAATTAGGCAATTCATGTTGCCAGTTGTCATGGTGGATTCTCTGATAAGGGTTTTTCATACCTGTTACACATGTGCTCAATTCTGAGAGGACCTAGTCAGAGTTGTTTAAACTAACTCACAACATCTGAGGTGAAAACGAAAACTGAAAGTTTCCAACTTTAGACAAGATCAATTCAGAATTGTTAAGCCTGCTTGAAGCAGACCTCTGACTTTGAATTTCTGAACTTTTGCAGTCCGACACTGCGTGTCAATAAATCAGAGAAGCTGATCCAGGAGCTGTGAGATGCTGTATCTTCCCTCACTCGTTTTAGATGAAAAGCCAGAACAAAATCTTTTTTTTTCCAAGTACAAAGAAAAGTGAGAGTGCCCTGATCACTCTAGTACAATATTTTGCTGCAGGATTGTGTGAAGAATCAATTTATATTTCAGACCTACAATAACTTAAAAAACTTCATTATATATTCTGGTTGTTGTGTGTTTTACCAACTATAAAACCCTTTGTATTCACTTCCAGCCCCTTCAAACGGCAGCAAGAATTCCCAAGGTGTTCTCTCGGTATTAGCAATGCGACTACCCACTGGTATGTGAGGGTCTGCTGCTCGCAACAACTTCAAAATATTTTATGGTGGAATCATAATCCAGGTGAACTTACTGCATGGATCATATTTTGAGGTGTACTTTTATTCCACTCATGCCACAAAAGACCATAGTCTCTTTGCTCAATGTGTGTGAAGACATCAAACCAGGTCATGTGTGACATGTGCTTGTGGTGTGGCTGTAGAGAACACAAGCACACCCAACACTATTCTATATTCCTGATTTTATTGAATTTCATGTGTGGGAACTCTTGAGATTTGGAAATCAATCCACAATTTTTAAATCTTGCCATGTGAACCAGCCAGTAATGGTAATGCTCTGACTTCTTCCCAAAGGGGACCAGGAAGCAATGAATTACAAGTTGTTCTCAGTCTAAACAATTTAAAATGAAAGAGCATAAAGCACTCAGTTACACAAGTTTTTAGAAATGGGAAGGGTTGTCTGTATCTTTTGCACTAGTTCTATATTCAGCTATGCAACAGCATATAGTAACCCCACCTACAGTACATTTTCCATTGGGAAAAAATATGCTTCACCAAACTCGAACAAAAGCTAAAAGTTCCTCCTGAAATCAAAGTTATGTGAAGCTTCAGCTGTAACTGTTGAGCACTCATCTAACTGAATGTCAAACTTTCTTCACCTTTGCATGTAAAATACCAACATCTTGTTAATTGATTTCAGAATGCTTTAACAGTTGATTTAATCTTGTAACATTACTTTGTTTGTTTATACTGTTTTATTTCCTGGTGTCTGAACTGATTCCAGCAGAGGGATCAAGGATTTAAACACCACTCACGACTGCCAAGTAGCTGCTGTATCGCCCACTCAGCCAAGGCACGCTAAAGGAAGAATTTCCCACAAAAGAATAGAAGCTGTGAATTTTCTACTGCAATGACACAAAATCATTAGTCTCAAAATATCTTGTCCATCTGGCCTTAGGAAAAGATATTATATATATATTTTTAGACACTTTCACCCAAAATATTTGATTAAATTACCTCAGATATGACAGAATTTAACATGTATATATTCCTGGATGTATTGTCTTATTTAAAATGCCAATTAATTTAAGTCAAAATAACAACTAACCCCCAAATTATCTTTTATTCGTGAATAAACTGTATACGTGGTTGTCTCAGAGTACTATTTAAAAGTCCTGAGCCTTAACGTAGTTTTATATTTGTTCAGACATATGTTCAAATCATCCTTTTGGGTTTAAATAAGTGGGTAGAGTATTGAAATTAAAAATAATTCATTTAAAGAATTTGCTGTTACAACAAACTACAAAAAGGAAATGAGATTTGAATTGTTTGTCCTTGTCTGTTTTACTTTTTTTCCTCAACACACAGACTCAAAATCAATCTAATACTGTAGTAAAGTTTTTGGACTGTGAGGAACTAAGACAACTGTGTTACAGACACACCCAGTCCAAATATCCATCCATTCATCCATTTTCTAACACGCCTACTCCCAAGTGGGGTCACGAGGAGTGCTGGTGCCTATCTCCAGCTGTCAATGGATGAGAGGCAGGGTACACCCTGGACAGGTCGCCAGTCCATCGCAGGGCAACACAGAGACAAACAGGACAAACAACCATTCACGCACACACTCACACCTAAGGAGAATTTAGAGAAGCCAATTAACCTAACAGTCTTGTTTTTAGACTGTGGGAGGAAGCCGGAGTACCCGGAGGGAACCCACACCTGCTCAGGGAGAACATGCAAATTCCATGCAGAAAGGCCCCGGGCCGTGAATCAAACCAAAAAACCTTCTTGCTGTAAGGCAGCAGTGCTCCAGTCCAAATACTATCTGATTAAATAACATATTTGTCCCACACTACCCACATTATAGCATAAATCTAATTTTTGTAATCTTTACAATAAGATAAAAAGCCACAGTGGTAGCTGGAAAAACAATTGAACATTTTGCACATAATCAACTGCAGATGTAGTTGAAAGCTAAGCAGGGCTAACCTGCTTTTAACAGCAGTAAAACAATATTTATAGTTTGTGTCTCACACATTGTCACTGAAAGGCAATTTTGGTGGAAAGGTTGCATTGAATACTAAATCAAGTCAAACTAATTTCTATAAAGTCTAGTTATAAGTCTTTGGATTCTCTTATCATTTCAGCTTACTTCCACAGTTTACCATCCATTTGTCTTCCCTCCCACATGTCCATGAGTGTGAAGTAAGCGAAAGGAGTGGGTCAGTATAGAAAATAACTAATTACAGCCTGGTGCTCATGAATATGATAATAACAGTGTGAACGAAAATGGTCCACGTCCATCATGCATGCGTCTTTTCTTCACTTTGGTAAGTCAAGCTGAAGGCATGCATGTATCAAGAGAACATAAAAAGTACACTTTTTAATTGGAGTCTAAATATCTGCAATTGCATTGCCCAGTAGCTCTACAAGACTGTGCTATAAATGAAAATATTAATTTGCTCTGAGATGAGACGACTAGGGAAAGAGAGCGGGTGTGGTCTCATGCACCAAATAAATGTCTTAATGATTTGCTTGTGTTCTGAGACAGCAAAGCCTAATTAGAATAGATTCCGACTTTTCATTTTGGAGCTAAATGAAAAGTATAAGCTTTATTCTCTGCAAAGAGCAAGTGTTGGTCCATAAAGAAATAAAGTGCTTAAAAGTTTTAGCTACATTTTCCAGTGTGGAGAAAAAGTTAAGTCTAAATGCATACCAAACAGGCATAAATAATATTATAACAACTTAGTATTTGTCATAAATGTAGCAAATACATTATATTTCCCGAGACACTGCATAACGCTGAGTTACAAATGTAAAGCAATGTAGTCGGACAGTGACATTGCTAACTTCGCCCCTTTGGTGTCTTAAAGGCACACTGCAGACTTTGTGACCTACTGTACACATATGAGTTATTTTAAATGATTCCTCAGGCCAATATACAGCGCTTGACACAATCAGGGTTACAAGCAGGGCTTCCCTCTTAAAATACCACCTATGTAAGTTGGAAATGGTCGCATCGTTGTTGGTCAGGTCATGTGACCTGGAAGAACATATCGCTTTATGGCTACAGGCTCTTATATAGTCAAGGAGTTAAGGCTTTTGCTCTTCTTGTCATGTTTGGCTTCAGGTGCCTAACCCACATCCAGAACACTCCGAGACAGGATAAAAGTTCAAAGGTTTATTTAGAAGTTGGAATACAATAAATAAACAGATCCCAAGGGGAACTTGTCTGGTCACGAGTGGATTCTGAAATGCACACAGAGTTAACAGGTCCAGGACTGGTCACAAGTGGGTTCACTGCAGAAGGGGACAGAGGAGTTAGTGGAGATCCAGGTAATTTGCAGGATGAGAGTGTGCAGGGCTGTACCTGTTCTGGAGTAGAGCAGAGCGGCTGAGAGGGGGAACCTTGAGGGTCCAGAGGCTGTCGGCAGGCTGAGGGCTAGGCGGAGGCAGAGCTTGGTTTGAGTGTTGGCAGATTACCGTTTAGAGTTTCCCTTCCGGTTTCTTCAGAGAGCGGGCAGGCAGGTCTTTGACAGGAATAGTTTTCCAGGGTTCTTCAGAGAACAGACAGGCAGATTACCGGCAGAGTTACTCTTCTGGGTTTCAGGTTTCAGACAGGTTCAATCTAGGAAGCAGAGAGGAGAAAACAGATCAGGTTCAGGTTCTGGTCTTCAGGGAGTCAGAGATTCAGACAGGCAGGTTGGCTCAGGCTTGCTAACCATAACTGGCACATATTGGCACTGGAGAGAAGTCCTCTGCCTCCTTAAATACAGATCTCCTGATGAGCAGATGAGCGACATTTGGTTGCAATCAGCTCCCGCACCAGGAGATCTAGTACGCCCTCTGGTGGAGAAAGTGGACAGACCTCCAGATCCCAACACTACTATTTTTCTACCTGCTTGACTAAAGGTCATGGCTGAGGCAAGGAAAGAGACTAGAAGACTAAAAAGAGAAAACGGAAAAGGGATTTTGTTCGAGGAAAGAACAAGTGTCGACCATGTACAAGAGTTTGTTTGTTGGTGCACGATGAAAGAAGCCGGATGTAAAACCGATTCTCTTTTCTCAACTTTATTGTTAGACTGGTAAGTTAACACTTTGCTACTAGTATACAGTCTTGTTTATTATTATTTTCGATGTAGAAGCAAAACACAGGCAGAGAAAGCTAGCATTCTACAAACAAAAGCCCCCACAGCCTAAACATGTAATCACAAGCATTCCATGCAAACTACAGATTCACAAAACAAAACCAGTAGAACATAATAGTGGTATTCTTGTATGCCCATGATACTGCTTTGGTGATTTTTTCTTTTTTTTTCCATGTAATTGGCAGGGCAGCCATATTCACCTGTACAGAAGTGAAACCTCAGACGTGAAAGTTACAGGTGTAGCGCCCCTAGAGGCCAAAAGTTACACATGTGCCTTTAAGCAGTTTTGTATCTTTAAAAGGTTTTTTGGTTCTTGTTGGTTTTTTTTGTTTTTAATTTTTTGAATTGAACTTAAAATTGTTCACCAAAATAAATTTTTTTTAAGGTCATGATTATTTGCACCTTACTTGCATCTTTTTGTTTTTAATAAATAGTAACACAATTCAACTTTTGCCATGACATACTTGAACACTTCCATGGTTAAAGCTTATAAAAGCTTTGAATAAAAACAAGAAATGTGTTTATTTTTTAGATAAGAGTTGTTGGCGCTCACAAAGCAGGTAATTGTTAAAACAAAGGTATGTCCTACAGATCAACAACTTATTGAGATGTACAGGCTCGGACTGGGAACGATGTTCGGCCCTGGCATCTTTCCATCTACACCGGCCCACTTATGGACCGTCACAAGGATGTGCATGACCAGGAAGGGCTATATATATACTGCATGCATCATTTAGGTAGTTAACATTGTATTACTTCTTGAGCTCCTTGAGTTATTTACTGTCAGATGTAGGAGCTTCAGCCAGGGAGTATGTGTTGGGGCCGGTATGATTTAAGGAGGGCCGGTCCTCGCACGCTGAAATTAGGACTGGCCCAGCGGTGTCACAGATTACCAGTCCGAGCCTGGAGATGTATCATTTAGGGTCCAACAGCAAAGAAAATGCCTATTATTGGGTCTCTGCATTGGGATGGAGATATAAAGGAAATTGCCTGAAGCATAAGATGAACTATAGTGTATAGTATCATGCTGAAAACACTGACAGCCCAATGTTTTTACTGTGCAATAAAAGATGAGTCCAGTGTTTTGTCTTATCTTTTATTGATAAGACAATAAATGCTTAGTTTTCTTCTAAATTTTGTATGTGTTTTAAAAGGAGCTGAAATTCAAATGTATTTGTTTTATGACAGAAAAAAAAAACTGACAAAATATCTTTATGGTTATGAAAATAATTTTCACCATCAGATTTTAACTCTCACACCTGCATTTAATTCTAGTAATCTTAGTATTTGCGTTTAGCCAGGTGTGACAATAATTGATTTTAAAGTCCTAAATCTCAAGAACCTCCAAAGAATTACAAAATAATTGGATTTCTGATTCAAACAGGAACAACTAGACTTATTTTTAGAGATTCACCCCAAAGAAGAAAAATGCATGTTGATTCCCTGCGAGCGGTGTTTGACATTTTCCACTTGCCAGCTTTAATCCTTTTCTCTTCATCCTGTCCATTTCTCAGATTATCCAAAACCTTTGCTGAATAGGAAATGAGCCCTGGAGAATGTTTCAATCAATAGAAGTGAATTAGATAAGTTCTTATTTAAAAGCAGAGAACTAACTTATAAACAGGAAACTGAGACACAAAATGATTTTCAAAAATGCTGCACTCAATATTATCTGAGTGCCAGATAATTGCTGGATACTGTGCCCAAAAAGAGTCAATATATTTTTTCAATTGTGTTGTCTGATTCAAAAGTATTCATACAATTTCGACCTTTTCATATTTGACACATTAAAGCCAAATAACTTTTTTTTTTTAGGGGTCTGATGTGGCATACAAAAACAAAGTTGTGCAGCAGGTTAATTAAACAAAATCATATGTTAATATCTGCCTTTTATTTTTATAAAGAATTGATACCAGTTTCAAAGTTTGAGTTTGAGATTGCTTATTCCATCCTCTCAAGACTGACAAAACATTTTTAAATACAGGGAAACCCCATAGGGCAAGCCAGTTTTCCCTTTTTTGCTACTCTGATCAAAAACGGCAACACAACATGGCATTTCCAGTTGAGTGCATCATCCCCTGTGTTTATAAAGTTTTCATTCTAAGCTATGGAAACGCTTTTATTTATGATGAGATCTTATCAGTTTTCACAGAATATTTATTTATAAAAGCACTATGTAATTTTTGCTCCTTTTTCTTTTAATTAAATTTAACCAACAATCCAAAATTATTATTTGTAAAAACAAATTTTGAAACCATGTGCCATTATCCTTTCACTGCTCAACAATACAATTTGTGTTGATCCATTACATAAATTCCTAATGAAATATGCTTGAAGTGTGTAAGAAGTATTGACATACAAGTGGTATCAATACTTGGATCAGGAAGGAATGGGATGCACATTCCGGTCTAATATGTGTAAATATTGTTGCAAAGCATTGGTTTATCAAGGCTCTGAAAAAAAAAGGGGAAAAAAGAGACACCTTCTTTTTCCTAATTGACAACTTTTCAAACATTACAGCTTGTTTCATTAATAGAGCATTATGACAGTCTAGGTTTGGTGCATAGATATGTAAACATGAACACTTACGGGGCTGCTGCAGTGCTTCAGATAAATTACACCCCTGGCTCGGTGATTAATTTAATGTTAGGGTCAGGCAAGAAGATGGAAGAACACATGATTCCCTGTTGATCTGGATAATTGCTCTGAATTATAACACTGCTGTGCTTTGGCAATCTCTATGAAACAGGATATTATTAATCAATGTCTATTTATAAATATGAAGCACTGTGAAAGTGAAATGTAATGGAAAAGGTGGCCCTTGTAAAAAAAATAATACAATACTATAAAACTTTATTTATGCAGTACTTTAATAATCATCACCATTGGCAACTGCTATTTGCTGGCCCCAAACAATAGTCCTGCAGACTTTTATACATTGAAATGGTGAAAACTTAGCAACCTCCGTGCTTTAATTTTTGTTATTCATTTCACAAGGCGACCACAAAATCGGTTTTTTACTCATTTTTTCTGAAAATGTGTCAACACCTTCCAGTAGTCTTTGTCAAATTCTTTGACAAATAAAGTAACATGTAAAATATCACAAAGTACATTATAATAAAGTATCACAAAATTAAAAACAAAAAGATATTAAAACCATGAACTAAAAAAATATTTTAAAAGAGCTGCTAGCAAATCACATGATAATTCATCAAGTAAATTATATATTTTGGAAGTTTAAGTTCATTTAGAAACCTGATAATAACACTGCATAGTGTGTAGAGCTGGTACAGTACACTATTCCATGAACGGTATGCAAACCAAACTGCTCCTTCTGAAGCCAATGTTCAAAAATCAGCCAGACGACCCTCTCCAACATTTAGACATAGGATCTCCAGGAGAAACCTGTGCCACATGAACCAGTGACACAATGTGCCAGTGCAGGGCCAATGTCCCCAAACTCCACAAGATGTTGAAGACGCATGTCGGCCACAAAAGACCCACAACATGCAGAGATCTAAGGTACTCAAGTTGCATCTCATCCATCCCCAAAGCCTTGCCACCATTAAGTTTTTTTTACCACCTCTGTGACTTTGGTCTGCGTGGTGAACAAACCCCATACAAAGCGCTCAGTCTCTTCTTCTGCCATGAAAGAGGTGTCAGCAGAATTGAGGAGATCCTCAAAAATATTCCTCCCACCATCTGACGATGTCCTCTATCAGGGTCCACATCTCCCCACTCCAACCAAGAACAGTGTTAGTAAAGCACTGCTTCCCCCCCTGGAGGCACAAGACGGTTTGCCAGGATCACTTTGAAGCCAACCAAATCTTTCTCCATTGCCTCTCCAAAGTCCTCTCAAGCCTGAGTTTTTGTCTCCATGACCACCCAAGAAGCAGCATGTTTGCTTTCACAATACCTGCTTGCTCCCCCAGGAGTCCCACAAGCCAACCAGACTCGGTAGGAATCCTTCTCAGCTTGAGAAGCTGCTCTGGAAACAGATGAAATACCCAATCCAGTTCTTGAAATTAAACTACAGAAGTCCTGCCAGCAGATGAAAGCAGTCAGATCTTGAAACTGAGTGAAGGAGTACAGTACTTGTAATGTCTAAGTTGGAGTTTCATAACACCTCAAAGGCAAAACCCCTGAACACCTCAAACTTTAAAAACACAACATAGCAATATTGCAAACAACATCTAAACCCAAAGCTTTGTGAAATGTAAATATTTCATTAATAATGCACTAAGAAGGCTACTGTGTTTGAATCAGAAGCTGTAGATCAAAGAAATAGGCACGAAGTTTAAGGTCCTCAAAAACACATCATGAACAGTTCTTGTCATGATTTTATCTAAGGCTCGGACCCACATGCAGTGAAACCAAACAGAGAGACACAGATGAAAAGTTTAACAGGTTTTATTGAAGAGATAAGCTCGGTGCAGAGTTTCTCTGAACACTGCTCAGCCGGAACTGGAAGGTGAGGGGAAGACAGACTATTAGTTCAGGCTCAGTGGGAAATTTGATCCGTTGATTTGAAGAGAGGATCTGGTTGTTGACTCACGTTTCCAGAGAAGTGAAAGATCCTTGACTCCAATCTGTGTGTTGGTTTTCCAGAGTTTGTCTGATTCGGTGGAGAGCGGAACAGGGTTTACCCAGAACTTGGACGGTGAAGGTGAATGGAGAGACACCGATTGCCACTCAGATTTCCTGCTGTAGTTGAACGGGTCGTAGTGAAGATGATATCCTTGCTCAGAGGGTAATTTCAAAATCCTCTAAGGAGACTGGATCCAAACCTCCTGTTTGAATCCCTGGATCAGTTTAAGACTCAGTTGATCCCTCCTGGGAGTAGAGGTCCGAAAAGGTCCAGTTTGCCGGACGACTTCCTGTCGAGAGGCAAAGACAAAAAACAAAGTTAAAACTCAGGAAGACAAGAACTCAGTCTTACTCAGCAAAAAACTGAGCTTGGCTAGAGTACCAAAAACTGGCAAACACTCTAGTGTTGAGGTAGTGGCAATCAGCAGCTTAAGAGCACTTCGTTAACGAGGTAACCAACAGCAGGTATGTGAGGAGGCGGACCGGAACCAGGTGCCTCCTGTTGGTGGAAGGGAGACATACACAAAAAAACAAACACACAGACAGGAGTCCTGACAGTTCTAAGCTGATGAACCAATCAACAAAAGGCTTTAAAGAGAATATTTTCCTTTAGAAAATATGTGGTTCTGATAAGAGATCTAGTTATATCCTTAAAAGCATTGAGAGTGAATAGTAATAATAAATAACTTTCAATTTAGGTCATCGGACAAAGCTACAGGGTTTTGCCTGAAAGAATACAACTTTTCCCATGAGGACCAGCGTGCCCGGTCGCTTGCAGTTGGCTTGAACTACTGTACATTTCTTTTTCCAGTCCCTGTACCAAAAATAAATAGCAATGAGGTAATGAATTTAAAGTTATAGTCGAGGATTTTAATGAATTTTTAAAAAGACCCACCCTCTCCACTTAAAAAAAAGCCAAATGCACAACCCTGTACCTGCTCCGGAGAGGAAACACCTATTAAATGCGAGAGCATGCATGAGCCCATTTCTCCTCGTTCTTCTAGCGGTGATGTGAAATGGATTTCTCCAAATAGCATGTCAAGCTTTACCTGTCAAATCAAAACTTTGCAACCGAAGCGGGATCGCGTGAAAGAATATCCCAAAAACATTCTTGTTTTGTCTCTTTTTCTGAGGCCTTTCTGTTCTTCTGATACACATCGTAGACACTTTCTCTCTTATGACCCCCAGCCATTTTCAAAGAACCGTGATGAGAAAGGTGAGCTTCAATGACTGGCTGAAACTGTAGCTCACCAAACATATGTGCATGCATAGAAAAAGATAGCTAACTGGGGACGAGCATGTAGGACAGCCTTACATAAACATGAATGATTGACATTTAGGAGGACCACTTATTTTGGTGATCCACCCAGAAAAAGAACATCCTCCACTACACCTTTAACTTTGGTGAAACAATGTCAAATGATGATGCAAATAAGATATTGAAAATAAGAAATGTTTAACTGGTTTTGTACCGTATTCCTGCACCTCCCCCCACCTCACCAAACTTGTCAGCAACTGATGTGCTTGAAACCTGTAAATATGTTAAATGCTGGATTCAGACGTGAACCTCCAAAAGCAATCAAAGACAATTACAAGGTCGGCTTTCTATCACCTGAAGAACATTTCCGGCATTAAAGGACTAATGTCTCAGC
>NW_015150479.1:2622163-2633118 GCF_000732505.1 Cyprinodon variegatus
CATCATTAGTTCAACTTTTTTATTTTCTTTAGTCCAATTATTTTTAATATTCTTTTTTGTTTCTGCATTTTTAATTTTATTTTTTTTTCCTAGTTGTTTTGATTCTGTTTTATTGTCCTATATTTTAATCATGTAAAGCACTTTGCATTGTCTTTGTACTGAATTGTGCTATACAAATAAATTTGCCTTGCCCTGCCTTATGTTCGATAATATCACAGTAAACGCAAGTAAATACATATCCCAGCCGCAAGGTGCTGCATTGGCTGAATATCAACCCTGCACAATTAGCATTAATATACAGTCTCTCTGGGAAACTTAGTCGCATTGACTTCAGTCTTAATATCGAATGGGGAAAGGCGGAAGTGATGTATGGCGTAAAGCAGTCTGCACATTTATAGTTTTTTTTTTTGTGGTAGGGTTACTGCCACCGTCCTCAAAGTTAATTACTGCTGGTGAAAGCAATACAGACCCCCTCAGGCCATGATAACTAGTTGTAAGTTGACATATAACAACAAAAATAAATATTTTAAAAAGGTTGAAAAGTTCCTTACTGTGGGTTTAAATCTAGGAAAAATGATTACTTGCCTCAATAATCAGAGCAGAGAAGTCTAAGATTTGCTTAGCCAATTAAGTAGAGGATACCTCCTAAGTACATCTGCTTAGAAGGGAGATGAATTTGGAGCTACAAACAAAGGGAAAGTACAGTTTCCTGAGGAAACAAAGAGACTCTGGGGAATGCAAGAGTGACAGAGATAAAAGTAGATTCTACTTGTAAAGCACTTTGTATACTTGTTGGATTGTGGAAGTGCTATCCCCTTGATATCTCCTTTTCATTTTGAAATTAATCATCATCGCTCCTGACTGCATTTACCTTCAAATTTAGTGGTACAGCTGCATGTGTGTGAGAGTAAACAGTAACAACAATAACAAAACAAGCAACAACAGATACAAAACAGAGGGGGGGAAAATCACAGGAAAAATAAGTTGTATGGAAAGGCAAAGGTTACTTTAAGATCCTCGTTTGAGGCTCTGGGTTGTTTGTTTTTTTACTAAGTTTGCATGTTTTTATATGCATGCCTTAACTTTTTTTTTCAACATTTCCAGTGTTTTTTTATTGTCATTGTCAGAAGTCTCATCCATTATTTTGAATAAATAACTCTTATTCTTATAAATAGAGCAATAATTGCCTTATTGGTGGTGGATGAGACTCTTGAGGCAACATCTGCAGATTGTACTTTGACCACAATTAACAAAAGGTGAAAGATTTTTAATGAGGCAGGTGAAATATGGGACTTCCAGCAGATGGGGAAGACAGAAGATGGTTAGTTTATCTGCAGAGATTAGATTCACAGGTTGTTGGAGAATGACATTGTCTTGCTCATTATTTATACAAGTTGTTGTATTTGGTGCAGTGCTGCGCGCTTTAGGATGGCTCAGAGAGCAGATGCTTCACGTAGACAAAGTCTATGTTGTTTTTTGTCCAGATAGATACGTAATTAGATGCAACCCGACAGTTATGGGCAGCTTTTGTTTTTTATTGATAACCTTTTGCCTGAATTAAACTATATACAATCTTCTTGCCCAAATATTACATAGCATCTAAATCTTTAGCAGCTTTAAAGTGTGTTTAGGCTTCTCTTTCTCATTTTGAAAACAGCACAGGGGCTAATTAACTGTTTTATTAGCTAGGCATTTCTAGCTACATCATCAAAAATGCAGAGATGTTTTTGAATATGAATAAACTCAGAAAACAATTACTCTAATTTTTAATGATCAGCCTATTATTGTTACTGAGTGGTCTTTTCAAAGTTTAAACTTCACATGTCCTTACAAAAGTACAAAGCAGTTGCCCTAAAAATGTCAAAGGGAATCTGCACATGATCCTTTTTTGTTCTTTATACTTTCAACTGAACTTCTGAACTCTACATCTACAGTGTGCTAAAGAATCCTTCCTTTTTATCAACGTCCTCCTGTTCTGTGCTGGTCGGTGAGCTGATGAGTCACAGAGCCTGACATATGCGATGATGCATGCTGTCAAGCTTTCCAAAGAGCACGTCATCTGCAGCTTGATGAATAACAGAAACTATAGATCTAGGTATAAAGAGGTTTACTCTACCTGAGCTGTGATACCAAAGTGCAGATACTGTATCCTGCTATGAAAATATTTCTGCAAACCCTGGCAGCTCACTTGAAAGCTTTTTTTTCTTCTGAATCACTTGCTGTGCTTCCTATTTACCTCAGCTGGCTGGTATTTAAAGTTAAACTCACAATTCTCCATAACCCTGGCAGATTTAGATGGAATCCCATCTGCTTTAAATACCAATGAGGCATAGAACAGTGTCTGACTCCTTGAAGTGTGAGAAACCACCAGTACATTTATATTCTGACCTGATTTAAGGTAATGCGAGCTTATAAAAATACTGTAGTTCCCCCATCTTAAGAAAATCTGATTGTAAGCTGTCTTTTTCAAGTAGAAATCCAAGTAAGGGTACAGTTCTTTACATAGATGTTCAGTATTCATAAAAATAATACTGTAAGTACAGAAAAGAAGCTACTAACAGAATACAGTCCCCCTTTTCATTGCATAACTTTTGCTTATGGTACCTCTCAAAATGTGCAGGGCTGTTGTGCAGTCTGAAAAGTTAGGAATTTGTTTTTGTTTTTTCCCAGTTATTAAAGAAATGTCTTAAAAACCCTAGGTCTGGAAACATGCTTTGCATTTCAAATGTATTCTTCTTTTATGTCTTCTTTGATATTACCCTTTCTAAGTTTCTATTTTACAACTTTTTGTTTTTTCACTTTCTTACGCCCCATTTTCTTTTCTTAATTCTTTCCTATTGCCCCTTATTTATTTTTCATACTCTCTTTCATTTATGTCAATCATTTATTTCTCCCTAGGACTTTTCTTCATTTCTCCTTGTGTCTTGTGTTCTTCTGCTTCCATGTAAATATCATTCCCTTCTTGTCCATGACCATTTTTCTAGTCTCCACTCTTATGTCCTTTCTCATGTCCATCCTTTTGCCTTCTCTGATATCTTTCCCATCCAATATCCTTCCTTCTTTCCAAGTGTCCTACCTCAATTCCCTCGCTATGTCATTCCCTTCATAATTTTATTTGTTCCTTCCTTTCCTTTGTTGTGGTTTTCATTTATTTTTTCTTTCCTTTCTTCTGTCCTGTCCCTAAGTTATTTATTGTATCTGATAGTTGCAGGCTCCATGTTTAAACCCTGTATGGCATTTGAAACCGCATTAATTCTGGGCAACCATCTTGTGTAAACTTAATATGTGACCCCGGGTTAAAAATAAACGATAGGCAAATCAAAAAAGAAAAGGTATTATGATAACTACATTTTATTTAAATAAGCATTCATCCAACCCTTTAGAAAAATGAAACTTTTATTCAAGTGCATTCAATAACAAAATGCACATTAGTCTCACATTTAATAACATTTCAACAAAATTAACATTGCAACAGTTATCCGCAGCTCAAATAAATCCCATAAATTTGATAAGGCGAACTGAACTAAATCAAATATAAGGTGAAATTCCAATCTATTTCTCTCAGTCTTTCCTGTGCAGATGTGAACTCTTCTCCTAAAGTCGTGACGTATTCAATGCAAATACTTTATTGATATTGAAAAATAATATCTCATAAATACCTGATCCACCCATTTTGTTTTCATAGCAGTAACTAAAAGTCTTAAAACAGCTGTCTAACTATAAAGAAGGTTTGATATGTTTAGAAAAAATCTGTTTATTAGACAGTCCCCAGGAAAGGACACCGAGTATCCATGACAACAACTAGATGCTGTGTGTCTTCAAGTGAAAAGATAAAGATACCCTATGTCAGCCCTATAACTTTGAAGAACCTAGAATATAAGACATATTTCCAGTTGTTTCACACTTTTCTGTGAAGTATATAATTCCACATGTGTTAATTCACCATAAATCTACAATTTCCATACTCATGAAAACCAAGAAAACTCTTTGAATGAGGAAGTGTGTCCAAACATTTGGTCGGTACTGTCTATGGACATTATGATGTGTCATATGTTTTTTTATTTTTTGTTTTAGCAAAACTGAATATTTTTAATGAATATAAAAAGAGAAACAAATAAAAACTTTTTCTTGTGTTATCTGATTTTTTTCTTAAAAACTGCACTTTTTGGGAAGGTGTAAATTAGGACACCCCTAACCCTAACAGCTGGATCACATTATTTGCAGATGATGAGTACCAGTAGATTGTTTTTAGAAGAAACAGCTCTAAACAGACAGAGCTCTAAACAAAGCTCTAAACAAACACCTGCTGACAAATCCACTAGATATTGGTTGAGAAGTAAGACATAGAACATTTTGAGTAAAGTCAAAATCTAGATCTGAATCTCACTAAGGTGTTATACAGTAGAGCAACTTAAGGCAAGCTGAACATAAAAGAAACTCTTAGAACCTATCAGAGCATTAAGTGAGGGATTGAATTAATCAGAACAAGTTTAGAGATTAGAGGATAGATATAAGAATCAATCAATAATCAGAATAGTTTTTATCATGAAGCCATAATGCAATTTGTCATGGATTCCCAATGTAGAAGCATAAGAGGTGAATTAAATGAAAAAACTCTTGTAAAAAATGACTCTTTGTAGAGGTATTACAGCTAAAAAAGGTAAGACTAGCTATAAGAAAGGAAGGTTTAAAAAAAATATAAAAAGTGTTTATATTATTTATATTGTTAAAACACTTTACAGTACAGTATTTAATTTGATAATTTTTCAACTCTTCAATTACTTTGACACAATCATTTTATGTTCTACCCTGTTAACATGAAACAATTGTGTTAAAGTTACTGAATATGATTAAGTTAATGCCAAAAACTGTTGCATTCTTTTTTCAGTGTACACTTCTCCTACGTTCCACATTTTTGTACCAATTTTCTATTATCTTTTTGCTGCTGTAACACCAGGATTTTCCCATTGTGGGACAATAAAGGGATTTTCTATTCTATTATAGTCTATTCCATTCTATTCTATTCTACTCTATTCTATTCTTCTTTCCTAACTGTTTCTTTTTATTATGAGGGTTTTGCACCTAAGAAATGTGAAACATGCTTTATCAACAAACAGTATTATTGATTTATATGTTCAGATATCACCCTGATCAAACCATCCTTTTGAGGATGTAAGAGTTTGTTTTATTTCAAATGACCAAGAGGAGCATGGACGCTAAATGAACTTTTCATAACTGTTTTCTTGTCCCAGCCATAAATGTGTTTTGCAGATAGAAAATGGGGTTACAGGACTCTCTGCTATTTGTATCAAAAACTGTGATAAGGACTCTGCATACCCTCCTTGTTGGCAGTCACACCAGAGCTATGATTTGTTATCTAATGGGGCTGATTAAACGAGAGGTGGCTTGACGTCAAGCTGCCATTACAGACTGTGCCTTTAAATAATTGTCTCTGTAAGGAAAGGGAATAACAAAGCCAGGGTCCAAACAAATCATCAGCGCCAGCTGAGCTCCCAGAGCTCCACTGATTAGTGTTACACTTTTTTCAAAAAAGATCAAATACCAGTGAGTCATACACTGCAGCTTGATGAAGTGTTGATGAAGAATCCAGCATAAATATGGATCTGGAGGATGCAGAGGCTAAAAAGTATTAGTCTGTCATTAATATAAACAAATATTTAAGTGCACAAATATTAAAAACACAGAACAAGAGAAGTAAACTAATTTATATAAACATGTCATTTTTGACAAGGCTCAGGTGAGCTTGTGCAACGGAGAACAAAATGAAACGAGGAAAACTGGTTGCTATATATAGCAGTAGGCATAATGCCAAAGGCAATGCCAGTATGTCGGGAAGTCAGAAAGCCAGTCTGAGGAATCTATCAGAGTTGAAGAAAATAGGAAATCTAAAAGTAAAAACAAGATCAACTTTAGGTAAGGAACAAAAAATGCACCGAAGAAAACACTCCAACAATCACATCAAATCGAAACATTTTGATAAGTGACCTAAAAACATCTCCTAGTGGTGCTGCAGTTATCTGTGATTTCATGCTGAAGCTGCTTTAGGGACATTTAATGTGAGCTGTGATACTGAACTGCACTGTATTCTGATGAGAATATCTGAATGCACGCTAGTTGCTGACTTTAAAGGTTTCTCTGGGGGACTAAGAATTTTTGTAGAGCTCAACACAGAATTTCTGTTCTCCTTACTTCACAAGTTATTCCCAGAATTATTCATCTTTTGGCAGATTAAGAGGAAATAAGTTCTTCTAATGACACAGACAAAAAATGATTCTTAATCCATAACCAGCATGAAAAGATTTTTGTTTTGAGAAACTGATCGGGATTTGTTCAGCATGTTTACTAATGATGGTTAAAAACAGATGTGTAATAAGCTGTTAATATACCAGAAAATGGCATTCTAGTGTATACTGAATGCAGTGCTTTACTTCAACTTTTTCTGAGGGAGGCTCTGCAGTTTGTTTTCCCTCACATCGCAACCCAATTTACCACTGACTTTATAGACCAGACACCTCAAATAGAAGCATCAAATATGCACAATGATCTGAATAAATTCTTTATCAGGTTCCATAGTTTCAAAGTTAGAAACATTGCATTTAGATATCTATAGGGCATAGACTCACCTTGATTATCTATGCTATTCCAATGCATGATAGATTTTCGAGTCAAAGAATTTGATATAATGTGTTTTCAGGCTGTGACTGTTTGTTCAAAGCTACCTCTCTACCTGTTTGATAATAAGTGATCTAATATGCAGTCCTCCTGAGAGATAGGAAGAGTTATTGGCGGATTATTTATTCTTATATTATTTGTTTAGATGCCTGCACCTAATTCTGACTCAGATTTACATAGTGAAGGTGATGTCTTGTTGTAATTTTGGGAGGTGGTTGCATGAAAACAGTAGCAGATCTACAGTGGCAACTGACCCTCTGCGATAGAGCCTTTCCCTACAGGTTCCCCCCTACTTTTATATCATTAAAAATACTTGAAAATACTCATTTATTATTGGTCCAAAAGACACTTGTTGCTTTAAATCATACATTAATTTACCCAAATGAATTATTTAATACTATAATTCAACTCATTCCTAACACACACAAAAAGTGAAAAGTATAGAGATTATCTGGCAGGTCTTTGGGGCGAGGACAGCAGCAGAAGGAATGGAAGCTGTGAATGGCGATGAACATGGATGATCATTAGAAATAGATATGGTGGTGGAGTGGAGGACAGAGGAGGAGGAATCCAGAAAGAACTTGGAAGCATGATGGAGGAGATAGGGTGGAGGCGGTTCGAATCTCATCTGAAGACCAGGACAGTCTGAGAATGGAGAGGTTTAAACAGAAAGTCACAGGATGGCAGGCAGAGATGAGTCTTCAAGTTTGAGTTTGCATCTAAACTTCTTGAAATATTCTTGTTTCTTTGAGTTATTGGACAGCATAGGATTCATTTCCACTGTTATGCTGATGATACTCAGTTATATCTGTCTATAAATGCAGATGAAGCTAACCCATTACATAGATTACAGGCATGTCTTTAAGACATAAAAACCTGGATGTCTCTTAAGTCTTTGGACCAGAGTCTTTGAAAAAGAAGCTAATTAGTCAATCACTTCATTTGTATTGGATTAAACTGATTTCAGATAATAAAGTAAAAAATCTTGGTGTTGTTTTTGATCAGGAGCTGTCATTTAAATCCCATATCAAAGATGTTTCTAGAATTTCCTTCTTTTTTAATTAAAAAGAGAGATCATATTTCTCCTATCCTGGCTTCTCTTCATTGGCTTCCTGTTAAATCCATGATAAAGTTTAAAATCCTCCTTCTCACATATAAAGCCTTAAATGGCCAAGCTCCATCTTATATCAGAGATCTGATTGTTCCTTATGTCCCTAAAAGAGCACTTCACTCTCAATCTTCAGGTTTACTAGTGGTTCCTAGAATTTCTAAAAATAGAATGGGAGGCAGATCTTTTAGTGATCAGGCTCCTCTCCTGTTAAACCAACTACCAGTTTTAGTCCATGAGGCAGACACCCTGTCTACTTTAAGGCTAGGCTTAAAACGTTCCAGTTTGATAAAGCTTATAGTTAGAGTGGCTCAGGTTATCCTGAGCATCTCTTTAGTTATGCTGCTATAGGCTTAGACTTCTGGAGGACATAAGGACCCCTATTTCTTCATTCTGCTTCATTCTATCTCTATTCTCTCACTCTGCAGCATCTGGTAGTTCAATCTCTGACGTTATGCTCTCTCTGCTTTTTCTCATAGTAGCTTTGCCTTTTCTGTTCCTGTTTGGCTGTGACTCCATCCTGGAGAGAAATATCAGCTGTGCTGCTACCATCAACACCTTTGTTTATAGATGTTGGCCTGTTTTCCAGTGTAGTCCTGTTTCTCTGACTGTGACTAACTGGATGTGCTCTCTTCATCTTCTGACATGGGAGTTGGCTCGGAGCTCGTCTGCCTGGCTGTGTGTTTCCTGGATGGGGCCTCCTTTTACAGCTGCTCTTTGTATCTCTATTTCTGTCTCCTTTAACCCCAGCAGGCCTTGGCAGATGGCCGCTCAAACTAAGCCTGGTTCTGCTGGAGATTCCTTCCTGTTAAAAGGGAGTTTTTCCTTTTCACTGTCGCTACAAGCATGCTTAGTGTAAGGAACTGCTTTTGAGTCAATGAGTCGATGCAACCAATTGGTTTTCCTTAGATAGAGAAATTTGAATCAATCTGATTGTATGTTCTGGTGAACTGTAAAGTACCTTGAGATTAAATGTGTTGTGAATTGGTGCTATATAAATAAACTGAATTGAATTGAAATACTGCACTTTATATGATATTACTGTATATTATATAAAAAGTATGCAAGATATCTGAATAGATCAGCTTGACCTGTGTGATTGTGATAAATAATATCTTATGATGATAGTTTGCCCTAATAAATGAGATAATCATAACTAAATATTAAAGCTTGCACAGTTCCCAGTGAAAAGGAAATGTACAAGCAGAGACATTTCTAGTTTTTCTGCTAAAAGAAAATGAGTGATAGGAAAGAAGAAAATAGTGCAAAATTTCAAGAAAGAATTGTCGAGACCAGGAGAGTCACAGGTGGAAGTGGAACAGCTGAAGAGACTGAAGAGGACGGAAATTATGTTAGAATAAGTGGTGAAGATGAGAACATTTCAGTCAGAGTGCGAGACAAAGAAAATGAATAGGAAACCGATCAAGTAGGAAACAAATGTTCAGTATCAAGAAATTTATCCCATCCTACTGGACCAGCTGGTTTGAATTTATTCTTTGTTTAAATTCCAATGCAGAGATTTTAGATTTAAATCTCTTTGTAATAAGTCTTACTACCCAGCACAGTACAATGTGATGCCTTTAATTGATTTATTGGAACATTGTTTTTCAGCTAGCCTATATATAAATGTTCTCTTTCTTTCTTAGAAGAGACAATGATACAACAAAATTGTGTCATTTGTTTTTTGGAAATGAGAAATTTGCATTGATAGTTCAATGAAGAGGCTCAGCAGTGCCCCCTGCAAAGACGTTGTATGCCTCCTGTTCCTCACCCCATGTAACATGTTCTAAATCTGCTACTGCATTTGAAACCTTTTTTTTTTTATAAAAGCTTTAAAGCTTTTTTTTTTTATTTCCTCTTTGACTTTCCATCCCAGTCATCTGAACTGAAACATTTAACCTTTCCTTTACTAAAATTGTTTTTCAAAAAGTTGGATGGGTTTATTATGCTGTTTCTATGGAACCACTTACACAGAATAAAAAAGCTGCACTTTTGTAAATAGCTCACATGGAGGTTTGACACTATCTAATTATAGCCACAAAATGAAGATTTCTCTTCTGCTGGATGATACTACAATGCTCCCTAAAGGTTTGCAGATGTAGAGAGAGGACTGTCCTCCTTACTCTCACCCACTCCTCTGACAGGTGGTAAAAATCTCAAACTTAAAACATTATCATTCTGTGAACCTATTTTTATTGAACCCGTGCACGCTTCTTTTAGGCCATCCTGTATGGATGGGACTTGCAATCTGTGGTCAGAAATTGAGATTTATAGACTGAAAAACTTAAAGTGGAAATGAAACGTTCAACAAAACTAATTTAATTAATGAGAATGTGTCTTTATATTATCAATAATTATATTACAATACAATATATTACAATTATATTACAACAAAAGGACATAGGAGATAAACAGAGTATTGTTTTATAATTTTTTGGCAAGGGCACCCCCATGTTGTAGTACTAAAAACGGTGGAATCACAGGGTTGGTTGGTACTTCATCTAGCATTTGAATATAGTGATAAAACCAGCACCACAACCGTAACACCTAAGAATTTCCCTATGATGGAGGACAAAGCTGAAAGGATGCTCAAGCATTAAATAATTTTGCTTATGGTTTGGAGCTTATTTGCAGTGTGACCCGAGCTGTAGTATGGAAAGAAGAGGCAGTTTCAAACCAGGGTTCTGACTATCTCTGCTAACAAACAGAACAACAGTTATGGGGATTATGTAAAGCAGCAGACTTTTAAAGCTGGTTAAAGCCTTTACTTAGCTGCTCCAAGTATTTTTAATGTCGCCACCTATAAGCTGGGGTCTACTGACCGGCCAACACACTCTGAAAGCAGGTGATGGGCAACAGTCCCCCGTAAAGGCAGGGTACGAAAACACGCCAAGCAGACAGAACAGAGACCTGTTAAGTTATGTTGGCAAAGTCATCAACTATGCCCCTAACTCCAAAAAAAAAATCCATCAAAAGAAAGTTCTCTGAATTTATCTCTATTTGAGCCCGCGGGTACCCGTAAAAAATTTACATATATTCAAATACTAGCTGAAGCATTGACCCTGTGATGTCACAGCTTGGAGTACTACAACATGGGGGTAGGAAAAAAAATATTATTTCACGGCTTCCGGGAACAGGTTTATATAAACAAAAT
>NW_015150479.1:2634530-2636080 GCF_000732505.1 Cyprinodon variegatus
TATAAACAGCTGTGTGTACACTTTGTGATCACTGGTTGGGTCACACTTTATTATTTAAGGGTTTTAAATGTGATAGTTAATTGGACAGCTCTTGGTTCTAAACTCTAAGGGTGCTGGCCGAGACAGTTTTGAAAAATCAGACCAGTGCAGGACTGTAGTACATGGTCCAGGTCAGTCCCGTGACAGAAGATAGATTCCCTGAATGCAGGTGAACCACAGCCACACCAGGTAGCGGTGCCAGCCCACTCTACCCGTAACCATACCAATGTTAGAAATCCCACCGTAGCACGTACATATGGTGTCCTATCAGTCTGCACGTCTTATCTTGTGGCAAAGCACATGCATATGTGGGGAGACAGAGGCCACGCTGCTTGCCAGCGGCAGGGTGACACCCAGATGTTTTTGCAAGTGGGAAGGGAGCCCAAAGTCGACCTATGTTTGAAAAACCCAGATTAATGCAATAATTTCAGTGGAAAAGATTCTTAAGAAACTTATTCTGCCGTTTTGTAAAGGGAAAGGTGTTCCTATGTTTAAGATGTGGATTACAGAACTGGCAAACACACTAAAGCTGGAGAAAACAAGATACGGCAGTGCTGGTATTATGAATGCCTTTGATCAGATTTAGAAACTCCTACTATCTTGGTGATATTTCCCCAGCACTCAGAGGGTGGGCTATCAGGAAGACTAACTCACAGCCAATTAGTACCTATGAATCAATTTGAGGGGAAGTTGTTCTTTTCTAATTCAACTCATCACCACAATTATTATGCACATTTAATGCTCCTTAGGCATAATTTTTTCTCAGAGAAATATATTTTTTCTCTGTATACAATCAATTTGACCAGCTTTACCAAACAATGTTTGAAAGGTAAATGTTTATCTCCCTCTTTAAAAAAATCCTGCTTTATTTGAAGTATCAGCTAGTATGCATTTTGCTGCATCCAAGTGTCTCAGACACAGCCATCCTATAATGGGGTGCTCTTCAGGTTGCCACATGACAGTAAAAGATAATCAAGCCCGACTGGTGTGTTGAATGCCTTTCCCCTTTGAAGTGTGTTACCATCCCCCTTTGAAGCGGGGACCCACTTGTAAGCATTGTGAATGAGAATAGTTGAGATGATGCTTTTTTTCCATGTCTTTCTCTAGTTCTCCCAGAACTTTTCTCCTGTAGACAGAAAGTTGCCACTGTTACTTAGTTCAACTCAAGGTTAAAGTAGTATTAAAAAATACAAATAAATAAAATCTTATATAGCACTTTTCTAGTCATGCTGACTGCACAAAGGGCTTTACATCTTAAAGGTATAGGGGAGGATGGACCGGGTGCATCATCAAAATAAGAGGTCCTCCTAATTGTCAAACATTCTGATGATATGTTTATGTAAGGCCGTCCTATGTGCTCGTCCCCAAGTAGCTTTCTTTTTTTCCAGTGTATACGTGTGGTGAGCTACAGTTTCACCCAGTCAAAGAAAGCTTGCTTTTGTTGGGATCTGGAGGTTTGTCCACTTTCTCCACCAGAGGGCGCACGAGATCTCCTGGAGCATGAGCCGACC
>NW_015150479.1:2639215-2663020 GCF_000732505.1 Cyprinodon variegatus
CAGGATTTGATTTCCCAGGTTATAAACGTTCAAAGGGACACTTAGCAAGCAACCATATTGAAATGGATTTGATTTCTCCATATCCCAATATTGGTTATTTTAATCCAATTCAGTTTATTTCTATAGCACCAATTCACAACACGTCATCTCAAGGCACTTTACAGTTCTCCAGATCATCCAGTCAGATTGATTCAAAGTTTTCTATCTAAGGAAAACCAGCTGATTGCATTGACTCATTGACTCAAATGCAATCCCTCACACTAAGCATGCTTGTAGTGACAGTGGAGAGGAAAATCTCCCTTTTAACAGGAAGAAACCTCCAGCAGAACCAGGCTCTGTGTGAGCGGCCATCTGCTGAGGTCGACTTGGGTTCAAGGAGACAGAAGCAGAAATACAAAAAGCGTCTGTAAAAGGCTCCATCCAGGAAACACACAGCCAGGCAGACGAGCACTGAGCCAGCTCCCATGTCAGAGGATGAAGAGAGCACATCCAGCCAGTCACAGTCAGAGAAACAAGACTACACTGGAAAAAAAGGCCGGTCTCCAACATCTGTAAACAAAGGTGTTGATGGCAGCAACACAGCTGATATTTCTCTCAACGATGGAGTCACAGCCAAACAGGAACAGACGAGGCAAAGCTAATATGAGAAAAAGCAGAGAGAGCATAACGTTAGAGACAGATTCTGCAGAGTGGGAGAATAGAGATAGAATGAAGCAGAATGATGAAATAGGGGTCCCCATGTCCTCTAGAAGTCTAAGCCTATAGGTTTAGCTCAGATTGTCCTAAGCCACTCTAACTATTAGCTTTATAAAAAAGGAAAGTTTTAAGCCTACCCTTAAAGATAGACAGGGTGTCTGCCTCATGGACTAAAACTGGTAGTTGGTTCCAGAGGAGAGGAGCCTGATCACTAAAAGATCTGCCTCCCATTCCTGTCAAGGTTTGGTTGAGGTTTTGAGGACCCAAATGCAGAGGCAGGGAGGCAGATAGTGATGTGATGAGATGAGCCGAGGCTTCGAGGCGTGTGTCGAGTAATGGAGGGGGCGTTTCCCCGAAGCGCGTGTCGAGGCGTGATTCATTAAGAGCGGGGCCAAAATTGATGACGTCCGAGGCCTCGCTACCGTGATACCACGTGACCGCTTCGGTAAGCGGTTCGGGAAGCGCAAGAATTTTGACAGGCATCTAAACAGCCTCAGTGTTTAGTCAAGATGTGGGAGATTGGAGGAGAGCTGCTGTCAGCTGGATAAAGTTTGGATAGATTCTAAGAATAAATTGGTTGTTTTTCCAACCAATCTAATAGGGCTCGGGATCCACGTTGCATTGTGGGACGTCGTGGTCATATTGACGGCTACGCGAACGTAAACATAGCTCTGACACAACGTTGTTGTTGAAAGAAGAGACGTAGAAGTAGAGAGAAAAAAGATGTTAAAATCCCGNTCCCTCATGGCTCAGAACTGCTGAAAAATTGCAATCTTCATTTGGTAAGCAAGCATGTATGAGCGATGAGAGACAGCAACTTTTAAACAGAGCATGCATACTGAGAAATTGACTTGTGCATGCTCTCACACACTTTTATTAGACGTTCCCTCTCGGGAGCAAGTACAGGGTTGCGTATGATTTTTTTTTATGTAGAGAGGGCGGTTTTTTTCAAAAATTTGGGAAAATCCTCCCCTATATCTTTAACCATCTAGCTATCCATTTTCGCTTATCCCTGCTGGGGTTGCGAGGGTTGCTGGTCCCTATCTCCAGCTGTCAATGGGCAAGGCAGGGTACACCCTGGACAGGTAACCAGAACATCGCAGAGCAACACAGAGACAAACAGAACAAACAACAATTAACATGAAACGACATGCTCAGGGAGAACATGCAAACTCCATGCAAGAAGGTGTGTTTAAAGTATATCCAATGTTTTCTGAAACTACACAAAATTTTTGCATGGAATTAAAAATTTTCAGTTCGGGCCCTATTTGATTTGTTTCTGTACCTTTCATCAAAATGTTTTCCTTACATGACTAAAGGTAACATTTAAGCTGGATTTTCTTTGGCTTTGTTCATCACCATTATTAATGTATTTATTTATTCAATTCATTAATGCTTTATTAATCCTAAAGGTAAATGAAATAACAAAAGAAGTATACTTTATGAAGCACTTTTAAAATAAAAGGCAAGCCAAGTGATTTTTAAGTAAATGAAAATTTGAATGAATAAATAAATAATAAATATTTGGTAATATTGGCAACATGATGGGGGTGGTTAGGATTTTTATCTTTTCATACAGTAATGTTCACTAAGCTTCTAACTTTGAAGTAGCTTGGCCAATTTTTTTTCATGAAATAAAAAAAACAATCCCAAACAAAGCAGCTAAATTGGGTGAAACTATTGTAAATCAAGAGTATTTATAATTTGAAGAAAAACAGCGACTGATTTAAACCTTACAGTATATACGCACACCTATCATATCACTGTTGTGACCTAGGCTGTGGGTTACCCAAAGGTTATCCGTTTGGCCAAGTAGTAAGGATGCATGATCAGTCTGAGGCATATTGGCAGGACGCCATGCTGTCACATTACTCTTGCCGTGTTCAGTTTGTTTATCTGTGTTTAGTTTCATACTTCTTTCTGTTGTGTGCATATTTAAATTTCTTCCATTGTGTTAGTGTTACACTTTTTCCTCACCTTCTTTTGTAGATCTTCTGTGTCTTAGCTGGCTTTCTGTGAGTATATGTGCTTATTATTCATCCTCCCATTGCTCCCTGCTCTGCACTCTGCTTCAGCTGATTATGATTCCTCAGATCTTACTGTCTTGGTTTAAGTGTCACCTTCCATTTCTCACTACAAAGCTCTATGTTTTATTGTTATTTGGGGAACCCTTCCCCAATGTTTCCATTTCCTCTTCTTGGTTGTGTGTCTTCTGGTTTTTTTTTTTTTTTTTTTTACTTTTTCTTTAAGCTGTTTTGGTTGGCCTATACAGTGCTTTGGGAAAGTGTTCTGTCCCCTTGAACGTTTCCACATTTCAGGCCTCATACATAAATATCTCATATTCAGTGAAATAGAATTTAATGGATATTTAAAATGTTTTTAACAAATAAAAAACTTTAGAGTGGGGCATGCAAAATGAATAGGCCCCTTTACTTTCAGTGCAGCAAACCCTCTCCATAGCTTCAGTGTGGATCTCTGAACAATCCAATGTTGACCTAAATGACTGATGATAACTATTAACCACCTGTGTGTGATCAAGTCAACGTAAAATGCACCTGCTCTGTGATAATAAGAGAGGTTTGTTGAAAGCTCAGAGAGCATCATGCAGAAACAAGCAACACATCAGGCAGATCTGAGATACTGTTGTTGAGAAGTTTAAACCAGGATTTGATTTCCCAGGTTATAAACGTTCAAAGGGACACTTAGCAAGCAACCATATTGAAATGGATTTGATTTCTCCATATCCCAATATTGGTCATTTTAATCCAATTTAGTTTATTTCTATAGCACCAATTCACAACACATCATCTCAAGGCACTTTACAGTTCTCCAGATCATCCAGTCAGATTTATTCAAAGTTCTCTAAGGAAAATCTGTTGATTGCATCGACTCATTGACTCGAATGCAATCCCTCACACCAAGCATGCTTGTAGCGACAGTGGAGAGGAAAAACTCCCCTTTAACAGGAAGGAACGTCCAGCAGAACCAGGCTCTGTGTGAGCGGCCATCTGCCGAGGCTGACTGGGGTTGAAGGAGACAGAAGCAGAGATACAAAAAGCGTCTGTAAAAGGCCCCATCCAGGAAACGCACAGCCAGGCAGATGAGCACTGAGCCAGCTCCCATGTCAGAGGATGAAGAGAACACATCCAGCCAGTCACAGTCAGAGAAACAAGACTACACTGGAAAAACAGGCCGATCTCCAACATCTATAAACAAAGGTGTTGATGGCAGCAACACAGCTGATATTTCTCTCAACGATGGAGTCACAGCCAAACAGGAACAGACGAGGCAAAGCTACTATGTGAAAAAGCAGAGAGAGCAGAACGTTAGAGATTGAACTAACAGAGATTGAACTAACAGATTCTGCAGAGTGGGAGAATAGAGATAGAATGAAGCAGAGTGATGAAATAGGGGTCCCCATGTCCTCTAGAAGTCACTGATCACTAAAAGATCTGCCTCCCATTCCTGTCAAGGTTTGGTTGAGGTTTTGAGGACCCAAATGCAGAGGCAGGGAGGCAGACATGAGTTTCTTGAAGATTTAATTGAATGATTATAAACAACTGAGGCAAGGGTTGGGGAAGGATGGGGAAAGATGAGGAACCAGCACTGAGGATCTGCACAGGGAGAGTATTTATGGCTGACCGAACAAAGTCAGGACTAATGAGCTGATTAGGAGCAGGTGTGAGCAGGACCAACTGGGAGGAAGCCAAGGGAAAGGGTAAAACAAGCACAAGGGGACAGCAGAAGATAATTAAGAACTCAACACTGGTGAAAATAAACAAAGACACAGAACACAAATAAACTTAAAGATAAACCCAAGCAGAGGGCAGAATCCCAACAGTTCTACTTTCAGAAGTTCTAGGAACCACTAGTTAACCTGCAGATTGAGAAAGAAGTGCTCTGTTAGGAAAATAAGGAACAATCATATCTCTGATATAAGATGGAGCTTGGCCATTTAAGGCTTTATATGAGAAAGAAGATTTTAACTTCTATTCTGGATTTAACAGGAAGCCAATGAAGAGAAGCCAGGATAGGAGAGATATGATCTCTCTTTTTCATTTCAATCAGAACTCTGGCTGCAGCATTTTGGATCAACTGAAGACTTTCAACTGCTGTTTGTGGACTTCCTGATAGTAAAGAAATATATCAACTAATAGAAAATCTTGATATTTGACAGAATTTATTTTCTCTTACTCCCCAAATCAGCACCATAGGAAAAACTTCAACCAACAATAAACACCTGTACCTTGTTTTAGATTTGCCAGTAGTTGCTTTCCCACCCTCACATCTGAGAGCTCATGGCTTTTTTAGGACCCATGTTTCTTCTTGCCTTTTTTTTTTACTTGCTGCAAAGCACAGAATTTGCAGCATCGTCATCATAAGACATTACTATTCATTGCCAGACTTTTAAAAATATGTTTTAAAAAGTAATAATAAATGATAATTTAACTTGATACCTAACTTTATCAGAAAAAAGCCCTATGTACAGAACCATATATCTTCTACCGCCTGTCTATTAGGGTTACAGGACGCTGGTGTCTATCTCCAGAAGTCAACAGATGAAAGGCTGATTACACCATGGACACATCAGCAGTTTATTACAGGGCAACATCCTTGATGTTGATACAATGGTGTGACTAAGCTTATCACACATATCCACAGCCTTAAAGGGGCAATTTACAGTCATCAATTAACCTACCAGTATTATTTTTGAACTGAAGAAAGTCCACCGTATTAACAGTCTACACACGACATTTCCCCCTCATTCATAAAATGGTAAAATCAGGGACAAGGAAGCCTGAGTAAACAGAGATAATCCATGCATGCATGGGGAGAACATGCTCCACGCAGAAGGACCCTAGCTGGGAATTGAAACAAGGAACAAATCCCATTTCTGATTAAACGGGTAGCATACAGAATGGTGTGACTGAGCTATGGTTAAATATTCCATTCCTGATAACAATAATTGAACTTTATTGGTCTCACATTGGAGAAATTTACCTCTGCATTTAACCCATCCCCTTGGGGAGCAGTGGGCTCCCATCGTGGGGCCCTCGGGGAGCAGTGTGGGGTTAAGAGTCTTAATCAGGGACCCAGAGTGGCAGTCTGTAGGAGTGGGGCTGAAACTCAAAACCTCAGGATTCCAAACTCTATGGCTTAACCACTAAGCAACCTTTTCCCTTTAGTAAATGCAACATGTTAGTCTCTCTTTGGTTTATCTTATTCATCTAAACTCCTTCCTCAGGTTTTATGAGCCGCTAAGAAGCAATGTTTACAGCATTGTTTACATGAGTGTGGGGGCATCTCCATGGTATACAGACTTATCATCTCAGATCATAAAATCAAAAGACTTGAACTATTATACTCATACTGTTATCACTATTTTACAGGCATTGATCTAACGACCTTGATAAAGTGAGTCAAAGATTTGTTCACTCAAAGGTTTTTGATGTTTCTGGGTTGTTTAGTTCCATCTCTGAATCCATAACACCTCAAACTTTAGCAAATGGGCTGTAGCAGTAAAAGGCCTGTTATCCTATTCCTATCAGCAATGAATCCAAACTTACAATTCACATTTAGGAAAAATGATCAGTATTGGTGATGGTTGGAGCATGCAGGTAGGATCATAATTTTGTATAAACTAAAATAATAAACAGATCCACCATGTCAGTGGTTCAGGCTTGGGACTTTATCTTGTTACACTTTGGGCCCTTTATTATAAACTTTAGTTTAGCTACCGACCATGTCCATCTCCTCATGTGGAAAGTTTTCTCATCTTCTGGCATCCTACAGCAGCAATAAACAAGACACCAGTTTGTGGAACATAGCAATTAGCTCAATGGATTCTAATAGAGAGATTTTAGTCATAGTTTTGCAAGATGCTATAATTTCAGTATAAATATTAACTCTGATTAAATTTCTGGCACCTTTTTGTTTATATTCCACAAACAAATGAGGAGTTATAAGGTCTAAATAAGATGTACAAAACAAAGTGGCCATGAGTGTATATTTTGTATGTTAAAGGCTTTAGCCTATATATAATTTACAAAGCAGGATGAATTCCTGCATCAACTTTTGTCTGAAACTTCTTTTGATAACTGACATATTTTCACAGCCTCACATTGTCCCATCAACTCATTCCAGCACACCACCGTGCTGGAAGACAAATTGCTTCCTGTTTCTGATTGACCTTGGGGGGGAGGGAGGGGTTAGGAGGTTGCCTTTCTCTTTCAGGCATTATGACATATGTGCTGAAACTCTCAGCGAATCCAGCTTCCACTTTTCCAAATTAATCAGGTATTCTATAACGTGTTCCATTTCATCCCTTATCTGACTCTGCTTCTTCTCTCACAGTTTCTAATATTAGTTCTCGGGGAAAATGATATTCCTATGTTCTATAAAAAGCTTGCTCTGATATTAAGCAGCTTGCAGGCTTTAAGTTATTGTTCTCGAAGTTGGTTAAATTCAGTTGAATTTTCCTTCTATATACACTGATTTTTAACCAAAGTGTGCTATAAGTTTTTACTTTTTACACTCAATTATAGGCTATTAATCAGAGGCTCTTCAGGTTGCTCCTCTGAACCTTTCCTCAGTTTTATGATTATGATTAGATGGATTCAGGGAAATTCATCAACATACCCCTCAGAGCATTCTTTAAAAAAGGGGTTATCATCCTTTTAATGGCCAATGTACTCTGCTGCACCCATTTGTACCTTAAAAGCTGCCTTCTATTGTGTATTTCCAGCAAAAAGCCAGAAACATTTCTCAGTTCTGGTCCATGCACACTGTTGCTGTAGATTTGTCCATTCCACATATATAATATGCCCTTCTTTCCTATGACATCCTATTGTTATATTTTTAGACTGAGAACTGATGGCTCTGAAGATCACTTACTGTCCTAATCAAGAAGCTTTTCTGGCACAGTGTGACTGGGCATACATTACAGGGCAGTGAGGACTCTGTGAGTTCAGATTATCAGCACATTTAGTTTCACTGTTAACCAGGAGAAAGGTTGCTGCTGTCAAAGAGAAGAAAAAGTTTTATTTCATACTTATAGGGTAGAAAACAAGGCAACAATAGGCACTTCTGTTATATTATAACCATGGGCCTGAGGTAGATGTGTGATTCATGCATTCAGGATTTCAAATGGCTTTTTTCTTTTGTACAAAAGGAAGAAAGACATAAAATCCTTTTGTTGTTTAGTCCTGGCATAGAAAATACGTCCCCTGTGCTCCTGCGGTGCCGTTGTTTTATTTTACTTTTCTTATGTTAAAGGCATTGCAAGTAACTGTTTTGATTTAATCTAGATTTTCCTTTACAAGGTTCAAGCAGAATACAAAAAAAACTATTGAGTGAACATGTTTGTCTATGTAGAGTCAAAACAACACATGCATGTTTTTTTGCATGTTTACTCACACTAAATTATTTCAATAAGATGCCATGAGCAAGCAAAGAACAGGATTTTGAAATGGCACCTTGAAAAAAAAGCACTTTTTCTAAATAGAAATTTAGGAAAGAATGCAATGAAAAACGTCTTAATAGAAAAAAGGTTTTAATTTCCTTTTCCACTGGCTGAAAAACTCGTTTAAACCCCGGAACAATCGGCTTTAAGTGGCAGCGGGAATAGCTCACTGAAGCCTGTTTACGCAGGTCGAACATTTCCGTAAGTGACGCGTGTTAAAATTGCCTCGGCTCTGTGGGAACACCAGTACCGGGGTTGACCCGCTAATTTACACAACACCATTGAACATGTGAACAACACACCGTGTCAGTCGCTTCTGATCTAACAAGCCAAAACAACTCTGTTTGTATTCCTTAAACATGCTGAGGCATTGATAAGAGATTCAGAAAGAGAATACAGCGAAACAATGAAGCACACTTACTACGAATTGCCGTCCTTACATGTTGCTCTCCATTGTTTACTTTAGTGGTTTCTATGGCCCACTGTTGACATCATTAATGCTAATCCAGTGTGATGGTGTCACCAGATACGCATCAGTGGGATGACAGAGGCCAAGCAGCTCGCCAGCGAGGGGTTAGGCTCGTCTTTTTTTGCCAATGGGAAGGGAGCCAAATGCCGATTGTTAGCGAGTCAACCCATGTTGGAAAAACACTTGTTAACCCAGTATTTTCATTGGGAAAGAGGCTTAAGAGTAACTTTGCTTTTTCCTCAGGTTTTATTTTATCAAGTTTTATTTTTTTCAAGCTTTTTCAGTGCTATTTTTTTCTCATAGTTTTTACATTTTATTTCAAAGAATTCAGATTAAATTTTTTAAAATTGTGTTTTTTATATTTAATTTTTTTTATTTATCTTTCTATAAATTGCATTTTTTTTTTATTCATTAGCAAAGTGTGTTCTTTGATTGCTACAATAATGGAGCAAAATTCACCAGCTAGACAGTTACTAATTCTAAAGATGTGACTCATACCTGATTTGTCAGGTTAACCTGCTTTTTTATAGCATAAGATTATATAGTACTGATGATATTGTGTGATAAAAATACAGAATAATGAATCAGGGAAATGTAAGTTTGAGTATGAGTCACTAATCCAACCTTTATAAAAATAAGATGTTGCTTTATTAAAATGCATCCTTATTTTGAGTTATTTTCATTGGTCTTTCCTGTTCCTGCAGATGGCGGCAGATATAGTGTAGGCGTCTGATATTTTGGTAATCATCAAATTGTTCTCATCTGTTTTGTTTACACAATCTCTTCTTGCAATAAAAAACATAATCAAAGACAAAGGGAGCCTATTTATCTTTTTATTGTGTGGACATATAATTGACAGTGTGATTTTAAAGTTGTGTCGGAAGCTCAATAGAAAATGTCCTATGGCCCCAAATTGTCTATTGCTGATTCTGCTATAGAGTGTCTGCTTTTACTATGAACATACAAGATCTCTGTAGATAAGTTGTAATTGTTGATCTTCCAGACAGCAAAAGCAGGCATCCCAGGAATGTAGCTTTATTCTATCCTGCAAAATGCCAGTTATATCCATTTGTAGGCTCATCACAAGGTGCCCTATATTCCCACTTGAGCACATACCCCTCAAAATGTCTGGCACACCCTTAGATTTGGCCCAGGAAGTCAAAATGACTCAAACGCAACGGCTCTCAGACTTGGCAAATTGGGTATTTAAAAACTGTTCTGCCATAGTTCATAAGAAATGTTTTAGTGCAGTAATAATGAATTGGCCTATACACACACATATATTATATATATATATATATATATATATATATATATATATATATACACACACATACAGTATATATACAAATAAACAAGCACACATATTATTTATAATTTAGACAGAATGAGCAAGCATGTCCATAGTCAAAACTTGAGGGCCGCTGTCATACAGATCTCAGAGGTTTCCCTTACTCAGCCAAAGTGATTTCCATCGGTAGCTGATTAGACTTTTTCTGAGCTGCGATCATTAGAATCGGCTGTGCTAAAACTGAGGAACCAGGAAACAGCAGCCCCCGTGGACTTACGTTGGACAGGCCTTTGCTAGAGTATTACAATTGTGCACAAATTGACATGAAACTCAGTTCTGGATAATATCCCTACTTCAAATCCTTTAACAAGGACATTTTTGAGGTCAATAGTGTTTTTAAGTCAGTCCTGAAGTTTTTGTTTTGGAGACTGGATCTAAGGGATCATAAGGAATGGATAAACTCAATTGCTGCATTGTAACCTTTTAAAAACTGAAATAGGAGTCCACCCCCTCTGTTTAAGGTCGGTTCTTCTTTCTTAAAATAGATGGCTTCCTTCACGCCCCTCTCAAACCACCTATTTTCTTTTTCCACATTAAGGACCAAAATGTTCACATTAGACAGGTATAGGGCATTGCAGGCTAACAAAAGAAGCCAAACAACCCCCATTCCAAAAGGGTGGACCCCTTCGTCCATTTAATTTTGCATGTTTTCAAAAAAAAAAACAAGGATTTGTTGGGCTGCTGTATAAAGCCTCGAGCTCAACTCTATCAATGTCAATTTTTAATTAAAAAAGCTTCCTGGATGGGAAGCAAAACATCCTCAAACTTGGAAACTTAGTCCAGTGGATTGTTTTTCATTTTCTTATTTTGGAGTAAGATAGAATCCCAGCTACATATTATTTCATGAGGTTTCTGCAAAAATACAAAATTTGTGTGGGTTTAATTGGCTTTCATTTAACTCACTTCTGTTGAAATGCTGTTTGAGAGATGAAAAAGCAGTTTGATAATTTTGAGTATGAAATCCCCAAGTACTTACAATGTCTCCTTCTGTATCAAAGATAGTTTCATCAAATCTTAATAGGAATCGAACAAAGTTATGTAGGAAATATCTGAGTGGAATCATTAGGGAAAGAGTTTGCTCAGGAATCAGCCAGGGAGGGTAACCAAAAATCACACGTAATTTAAGACAACTCAAACCAAGATTGTCTCCTCACTAAAAAGAAGTTTCCTCCCAGACAAGCAAAACTCTATACATCATGTTAAAAGAAGTCAAAGGAAAAACCTCTTTCCGTGCCTTTATTGATATACGATAAGTGTCGCCATGGTGATAATGCAGGCAGTCTTGGCTGAGGTACAATGATTAATTTTTCTTACATTCCTTCCTCCACAGGAAACTCAGTGTGAATAAAACAATAAAGTTAGTAAAGACATTGTTCTTAAAAGTTGAAGAGTTGTTCAGAATATTGTCAGAGATTTGGTTTGTATGGAATTTGAAAATAGATGTTAAATCTGTTGCATTGATAACCACAATGTATGATAGCATTGATTTTAAGCAGGACATTTTGCTTTTCTTTAGTAAAATGACTGTTTTACACTTACTTAACTTACTTGAACTAAAATAGTTCAGGTGAAAATGTATACTTACTTAAAGACTTTATTTAGCCTCTCATCAAGTCACCATCTGATGCCCTCCTGCTGCAAGCCAATCTGCTCCATACAATGCCTTGGCAATACCGAATCATGATTCAGAAATCTGCTTTTAAAACACTCTTTATTCATGGTTCTCCCTTTCTTCCAACCAAGCTGCAACCCGACTCCACCCCATCTCTACCCTCATCCTCCTTGTCATCTACTCCAACCTCCATTTCAAATGCTGGTCACGATGCTCTGGTTGTTAATCTGCTCTGTTTAGAAGCAACAAGCTAGACATCGGCTTGGATTTATTTACTTGATGAGCTTGACAAATTGTTTTAAGATGTTTTAAAGCGAGAAAGTCAGCCTCAAAATATCATCTGTTAGTTCACCAGGATTATGAACCTACTAAAATATGCAGTTATAATTCAGGAGCGCCAGACCAACAGCACACCAGCGCTGGATATCCCCAATAAAAGTGCTCTGAAGCGGCCAGCCTGTGGGAGATTTCCTGCTGCTGTTTGTAGTAGCTGGAAATGAATAAGTCTTTTTAAGGTTTGTGGTGAAAACTGCAATTACTACGACAAACAAACGAATATTTTCCATGGTTAGATTTTAGCATTTTTTGTTAATTTGGGTATTTATAAACTGTTGCTCCCTACTTCATAAAAAATGTTTTAGTGCAGTAATAATGATCAGAATAATAACAATCCATTCTTCTGGCTTTTTTTAAGCATTTGGAGTTTAACCTCTTGATTATTTATTTATTTATCATATGCAGACAGCACTGCAGAAACGATAACAGTTTGCAGGTAGTGTCTATGTCCCCAAAAAAAACTGCTAGATCAGCTTTTCTGATTGGTTGAGGCTCCGGAGTCCAGTGGCTAAAGATCAAAATTCGGAACTCTCAGATCTCGAAGCTCCCCCCCCCAATCAACTTTGCATGTAAATCGGATCTTTTGACGCCCAAAAATGCGTTCGGTGTGAACACACCATCAGACTGCATAAGGAAGTGCCTATCTCAATTCAATTTCTCAAGTGTATCATCTATAAAACTCTTTTTCTACATCTTTTACTGGGTCTGTTTTTTTTTTTTTTTCATGTCCATAAAACTTAGTAATTGTATCCTGTCTTCTGTGTGAGTCTTTGTAGCCTCACTCACTCATTCCTGTTAGAGTTGCATTTTATATTGAATTCCAAGGATCATAATTTTGATGTTTTCAATGTAACAGTCGCAATGGACTTAAACCAAAGTAAATGCTTTGGTTTAAGCAGCAACAACCATTCATCAGTTCTTCTACCTAAAGCAGCAAGAACAAAAACAAAATTATTATGGCCATGATATTTTATAGGGTATTGATTCCCAAAGTTGCTTCATGAGCACTTGGGGCACTTTATCAACCAGTATGTGGTCTTGAGAATCACAACAGAAATTAGAAACTAAACATAAATGATTTTTAAGAATCCAGCAGCAACCAACTTGGAAAGCCTTGAATATATAGTGCTACTGCAAGGTTCATCAAATCTTGGTAAGTGGAGCTGTGCTGAGTGTAAACGCTCAAATTTAATTGCCAGTTCAGCAAAAGTTCAGTGACTGACATTATGGGACTGCACACTGCAGCTTCACAGGCAGGAACAGAGAAGAATCATTGAAGATCATTTTTTCCTGTTGTGTTGGGGAGGCACATAAATGATTTCTATGTTGCCTCAGAAACTTTGTCTAAGTGTGTTTACAATACTGCCAAATGCAGTGTAGCAGGTCTGACTCAAAAAATGGTTCAGAAGCTAACTTATGACCCAAACTATTGGTTAAATATAAAAACTATTCTATAAAATCTACTAAACACAGGGATAATAATATTACAAACAGCATCTACAACCAAAGTACTTGGTTTTGTCAATTTTTAAGGGATTGTTTTAATTATATAAGCACCTTAAAAGAAGTATTTGTGTGAGCAGACCATCAAGGAATCTATGTTTGACCTCAATCTGTCTCCTTCCTGTTTTCTCCTGCCTGCCTTGCCCCTGTTGGCTTCTGTTCTTTGGACACCGACCTACTGCCTGCCTCTCCTTTCCATCAACTCTGTTTGCGTCTGCCTGAATTGTTCTGTCAGTCATTTATGACCCAAGCCTGGACCTCAGATCTGCCTCCGGAAACCTCTGCCCAGTTAGTGTGCCTCCTGTTACCGATTCTCTTGTCTAGATTCCAGATTTCCCTGTAAATCTCCACCACAGTGCGGTGATTCAAGTCAGTTCCTGCTTCTGCTGGAAATGGGATAAGAGAGAGGAGAAAAAAATGCGGCAAAGGCCGGGACTCCAACCTGTGACGGCTATAGGAAGGACAAGAGCCTCTACACATGGGTCACGAGCATCCTGACACAAATGATTTCTTAAATAAATTCTTTGCTGACAGACTTACTTCCTGTTTTGGCTGAACTATCGGCTCTCAAGTTTCTGTCCAGGCATTACATATTGAAAACAACAAACTGACCCAGAGCCATTTATTTTATTTTGTGCCCAAGGCCGACTATACGCTGGGGCAAGAGGGGGGCAGTGCTGCCTCAAACAAAAGCCTTGCCCTATCAAATCAAACCTGCCAAAAGTAACTGATCATCATTTACTTCTGCTGCAATCAGCTACTGTTAGTAAATGATAAATCAACAATCAGAATGTAAATGAAACTAAAAGTAGCCTGACTAGATACCAGGGTCAGATTTCTCTCTCACGGCGAGAAAAGCCGAATCAGTAAACTTTGAGGAAAAGCTCCATGAAATCTATTCTATTGATTCATTAGTTAACAGACAGCTATAAAAACAGGTGTAAAAACAGCATCTATTTTGTTAAATCAACCTGAAAACACTTTGCTGTTCGTTTCTAAATGAGAGGCTGTTGGTGGAAGCCTTTCTCAATCACATCAGCACAGAGAGGTGAGTCAGTGTGGATAACACAGAGAAAAACTGACGTGTAAAAGACCCAACCCCTTTTCTGGGTTTTATACTGTTTTAAAACAAGACTTTTTTTACTAAGCTTTCAACTCTCAGGATTTAGCCATTTCTCCATGTGTCTCTGCATTATTTTCCTCCTCAGTAATAAAACTACTTTATTGATCTCACATTGGAGAAATGTAACTCTGTATTTAACCCATCCCCTCGGGGAGCAGTGGACTGCCATCGTGGGGAGTGGGGCTCGAACGCAGAACCTCAGGATTCCAAGACTTATGCCCGAACCACTAGGCCGCCACTCCCCTTATCACCATACATATCACCAATATGTATCTAATTTTTAACCAAAATACTCAAACAAAAAAAGCTTTCTGTTTATCTATACTGTTTTTTAATCCCGTTTAAAAATGTTCATAAAATATTATAATTTTACTTTGCGTTGCCATTATTATTTGGATCAAATTAGTTTACGAATCATAATGACCGTCAAATGAAATAAACGCTATGTTGTTTTTTTTAACCTTAGATAATGAGTATCTTTTCCTTCTTAATATTTATCATTTTCATTCTGGTTTCCCTAAAAACAATCAGAAACAAGTGTAACATAAACAATCTAATCTAATTAGGGTGTTTTCACGCGTTCAGCGAGAACCATGTGTCAAAATGATACATCGTTTCATTTTTCAGTTAGCTTCTTTCTAACCAGCTTTTTATCATTCGGGACCAATCACCGCAATACTTTGGTCTTTAAAGCCATATATAAAAATGTATTCCCTAAATAATTTCTTTAATTGTGCCAAATCCAACAGAAAAAAAAGTTTTCTTTAATGTCAGACTATAAGTAAAAAGGTTGGAGAAACTACTTTCATCAGTAGGCTTAGTTTCCCAAATAAAAACTTTTTCTCTTTTTCTGTTATAAGTTTTAGTAGAGCTGTAGAAAACATAATTTTTTGTTTGTTTTATTGTTCTGGAAAAGCAGGTGGTACATCAAGGAATTAAATAATCTCCAGCAGCTCCAGTAATCACAGACCAATCAATGCCTTTGTTGTTTGGACTAGCTCAAACAGCAGGAGCAGCAGTGAGCAGCCAAGAAGATGACATTTGAGAAAGTGGACAAAGATTAAAGGGAAACTAAAACCATTTAACACTTGAAAGGCTAAGCAGCAAAACACATACACTGTATGCTTATATTGATTTTTAGCTTAGAGTGACTACTAGGGGAGAACAACCAAAATGCAAGAAAAAGGTGGGAGCTTGTTCATCTGTTAATAGCTCCTTATTGATATAAATAGTTTTTTTTTAATGATGTGACAACTAGTTTTAAGCTAGCTGCAGAATAAAAACTTGTTCATATTCAGTGTGAGGAGAAATTCCAGGCCATTGTCTGAAGTTTGTGTTTTTGTTTCGTCTTTGACTTTCCAATTGACTGATTTGATTCATGTGGGGATAAGGTTTTGTATCAGTGATTGATCATTCTTCAAAAAAATTTAAGAATTTCAACCATTAAAGTAGGTATACATTCAGTTTGTTTCTTTAATAATAAATTTGATTTTGTCCAGTCCTTATCCTTTTTAACCCATGGAGTGTGGAATGAATAAGCACTTTTGATTCTAAAAATCGTTCTGCTTCTGTAATTTAAAGTTTTTGACACAGCCGATCAGATATTAGGCTCTCTTCAAAAGATGTCCAAGTATATGGACATATGTAAAACATTTATATTTGAAATATTTGAAACGTAGCATGTTCTATTGGATAGTGTGCCCTTTAATTCCTTATTAGTATTCATGGTGTCCCTCAGGGCACCACATAGGCTTCTATGTTATTTCCTATTCGTATGAATAACTTAAGGGTTATTTAAACTTTAATTTGAAGCACATAGGGTTTTACTTCTAAGCATATTCCACTAAAAAAATCCATAATCTATATTTTAAACTATTCACAGAAACATGACCCTTTAGATTATTTTAAATTCAATCTTAATTATTATTAGTAAACCAATAAGAGGCATATTTTAAAATGAAATAAGATTATCTCTTTACAATTTCAAATAAGATTTTAAAAAAAAAACAGGTCCAAGTTAAATCTGTGGGACATTTTTTTTTACAAGAACACTCTTAATTATCATCTTGAGTGTCTTACAATACCCAGGGTGATACTGAAGTTTCACTTTAAAAATAGAATAGAAAAGCTGTTCTTAAGTGCAAGAAAATAAGTTATGCATGCAAGATTTTTATAAATAATTAATACTTTAAAATATGCATGCAAATGTATCTAAAAATATTATGCAGCATTAAACATGTGTGACTAATTGTAGTTTCTGTAATCTCTGCTGCTGGGTATACAGTATATTATAAAATTAAGTACACACTGACATTTTTATAAGTACCTTACCATTACTCATGCATGCAGTTGTGTTGCCATTGGTTAAGGAATTATTGACTCTGTGCCGAGTTACTTTGAGGGGACAGCAAAATTACACTGCTATTTGAGCTGTAAACTGACTACATTGTATCAGAGTGTTTATCTTTAGTGACATCCTATGAAATTGTATAATAGATATTTGCAAAAATTTGAAAGATTTTGTAAGATACTGTCTGACTAAAAGGTTGAAACGGTGAAATTAAGTTTTTAGACCTTTGCAATGGTGTTAGTTACCTTGTTCAATCAATTTCTAAATAAAAAAAGTATTAAGTACTTTTTTGAATGTATTGCTAATGGTCCTGAAGGCAGCAGGCTGCTTCCTGTACATTGCTGTTTTAACCAATCTCTTCTTTGTTGCCTTCTGTGCTTTGATGTGGTGCTGTGATGCTGTTGGCATGCCCAGAGCTCCCTCACAAGAAATTCTCTATCGCCTTTTATTTATTCTTGCAAAAATAAATAATATACCCGTTTTGCAAATTGGTCCTGTCCAAACTTAAAAGGTAACAAAACTGTGAAAGTCATGCTTGTTGAACCAATTTAAACAAATGTATGGCTATCCCTGAACAACCAAATCAAGGTATTAAAGGCCCTGTACCTAATTTTATTTTAATCTATCTAAAAAAAAAAAAGGCTTTTTACATATTGTGTTTTACATGTATATTACATATTGTGTGGCATAAGAGATCATTTTATTCAAATAAATTACCAATAGAAAGGGCATATACATGGGCTTCTAACTTTAAAATGACAGTTTTCTCTGCCAATGGGGCTCATACTTTAGAGCTACTGGTTTCCAATAGGCCACTACGAGGGTCTCCCAACAAGGGGTGTGTTCTCCAAGTTGCTGCACGGCACGCCTTGTAAACAGAGAAGATTGGCAGCCCACAGGGAAAGTTGTGATTTGTCCGCTGGTTTTCACTGCGTATACAGGAAAACAGGTTAAAAGGGTCAAAACGCAGGAAGAAAAGAGAGAGTTGAATTGCAAGAATGACTAAAGGAGGAACAAAGCTTGTGGACCAGCCGTCTGGAGGTGGAGAGCTTTGCGGGATCGCCTCATACTAAAATGCAATATAAAACATAAAAAAGGTAGTTATCCCATGACAGGAGTTCAGGATGACAGAAAGTGGATAAACAAATGATCCTCTTCCAGCCTCACAAAAACAATGAGGGACAGACGCACAGCATATCAAGAAAAAATCAGGACAGAAAATGGATATAGTAAAGAATTGATGCTCTTTGAGCCCCACAAAAAAAAATTAACGTGGCAGTGACAGTGCAGGTAAATTAAGCTCTTTATGAAAAAAGGAAAAAAGAATCTTTGATCTTTTATCATATCTTTTAAGATATCCTGTGCAGACTCCTAAAGTGAGGCTTTATACATAGCTGTGCCGGTTGCTTTTTTTTTAATTTAATTTTAATAATTCTTCATAATCTGTCAAAGTCAAATGTGGGAAATTGTTTTAATTTGTTTGTGAGACAGAGGCAGAAGTGAAAAAAAAAACTGCACAGATCTTCCAACCCTTTCCAGTTGGAGCCTCTTCATATGCAGTTAGTGTGACATGGAAAGAAAATTGGGTTGGAGATTTAAAAAAATGGTATGCAACCAAGTGACCCCACCTTAATACATTAGATGAGGGTGGTACCTTGAGTGCCACCCACTCATCCTTCCATCCACTTATCAACCTACCCACTCATCCTTCCAACCAATTATCCACCCACCCAATGATCCCTCCATCCAGTTACCCGCCCACACACTCATCCTTCCATCTAATTATTAGCCCGTCCACATATTTTTTTTTCCATACACTTATAAACCACATACTCATCCACTTAACCAACCACCCTTATCAGTTCAATTAGCAACCATCCAACCACTAAACCTTACATCTAATTATCCACCCACCCACTCATACTTCAATTCAGCAATCCATCCACCCACTCATCCTTCCATCCATGTATCTGCCCACTCACTCATCCTTCCATCCACTTATCCACCCACCCTTATCTGTTCACTATCCAACCATCCCTCCACCTATCTAGTCACCCACTCACTCTTCCAGTCAGTCATCCACCGCCCGCCACTCATCCTGTTTCCAATCAGCCTCCACCTCCTTCACCTGTTTACCTGACTATATAACCAACTGTCAGACCAGGCACTATTGACAGCTTATTAAGAGCCATTGAGGAGTTTTATCCAGCATTCCTGTAAACCTGTGTGTCTGCCTGCCTTCTTCTGGCCCCATTCTGCCTCCTGATTCTCTGAGCCTGTCTGAACCCTATTGGACCTGTCTGTTTTTGCATCTATGACCAGTCTCTCTGTCCATACCTCTCTCTCGGTTTCCCTTCTGGATTGCCTATGGATCTCAGAACACCTGGATGCAACTCTGAACCTGCTCTCAGATGCTGAAATCTGCTTTGTCCCCTTGACCCTTCTGCCTGTTTCTGCTCTCGCTGTTATGACCCTGTGCCCGATTAGCTGTCATAGCTCCAAGTCTGCCTTGACGGGTTCCGGAATCCTCAAAGGTTCACATGCCAAACAGCATCTTCAGAAACTCTCAAAATGTGTCCTCAAACACGAAAACAAGTGTCGGTTGCTGAATCTGGTGAATCCCAGATTAATTCTGAGTCTTTTAAATAGACACATTTTATTGTCATTATCTTTTTTTTTTGTGAATCTAATACACAGGCTTCAAGACATATGACTGTTGTAAAGTGTTCATACACTGAATGTTGCATAGTAAGGGACTATTTATAAATTTGCTGGGGACAAACTGTTTTTATATATTTTATTTTCATCACAAAACCAGTCATTACAGCACATATGGCCTGATATTTAAAGATTCTAAATAAGGAGTGGTAAATTCCTTGTACAATTTTATTTACCGGTAGTACTACAATAAATTGATGTGTTGCAGGCGATCTACAAAGATTGCTAAGCAAATGTTAGGTCGTAAAAACCAGTTTGATTCTATTTTTATACATTGCGCTGACTGTATGTTTAACAAGCAGTTTGAGAGTGTTTGAAAGAAAGGTCCCCCAAATAATTACCATTACACATCATTTCCTGGTGTGTTCTGCTTCTATTCTTGTCCATAGCCTTGTCATCTTGCCCATTGATTACTGCAACTCTCTTCTTTTTGGTCTTCCTCAGGAATCCCTCAATAAGCTTCAGTTGGTCCCGCATTCAGCTGCTTGTTTAATGACCAAAGCCACTATATTTCATCACATCAGAGGAGCTTCACTGACTCCATGTCAACATCAGAATTCAGTTCAAATTCCTCTGTTCACCTTCAAGGTCATTCAAAATCTCTCTCCTCCACATATTTCAGACCTCTTTTGGATTGCTGCCGACTCCCCAAAATCCTTGGATCTTCCTCTTTCATCCAATTGAGCCTCCTACTCACCTTATCATGTGGAGCAGGGCTTTCTCCCACTCTGCTATATACTGTTTAAACTGAACTAATACTTTACCTCAGTTTAATTCTTGGTTTAAAACTCATTTGTTTAAGATTGTATACCTCAACAGATTGCCTTTACCCATTTTTAATATTGTGTATTGTTGATTGTAATCTGTATGTTTTAAATTTCTAATCAGGCTTGTTGGATCCTATCTTGCTGATTTGCTCACTAGTCAAAACTATTCTCTCAATCGCAGATCTTTAAATTAGTTTTTACTTTCAAGTCTTGCAGCGTTAGAATAGCAACAGACAAAGACCTTTGATGGTCCCATTTTGTTGTATCCTCTTCCTCTAAATTTTAGACAGGCTGTTTATCTTTTTTTTTTTCTAATTGATGGTTAAAACATACTTTTATAATAGGGCTTTAAACATGTGAATGTCTCTTTAATTATAATTTTTATTTATTTATCTTATATTGTATTGGTCTGTATATTCTAAATGATTTTGGATATTACTAGAAGTAGAAGTGGTAGCATTAGTGTTATTTGTGTTTTTATCATTACCTTTAAGAACCATGAAATTAGCATTTCTAAAACAAATATATGCAGCCATGTATTTTTTTTATGTAATAATTCTACAATTAGTTTTGTGCTTTATAGATCTTAATGAGCCATTGTTACTGCTGGTTATATTAAAGCAAATATTTAAGCAAGAAGATTGCCTGTTTAAAGCTCTTTGTGTGAGTGAACTGTGAAAAGTGACTGATGGAGATTGGATTAAATTGAAAGAAAAGGCAAACCTAAATCAGTATTAACACCAAAACAGAAGAGGAGAAAGTGCCAAGGGGCTTTAAAAAGCAGCCAAGGACTGTGGATGATTGGATAAAAGTAGAAGCCAGGATAAATCTGATTCTGCATTGGCCAAGAAGATTATGCTGGAACCTCTGCAGTTAAATCCAAATTTAAGATTTCAAGTTTTCTGCTTGAATAAAGTCCATATTATTCTACAGTTATCAGTACAAGGCAGCGTGTTAGAAAATGGGCAAGATGGTCATTAGTAAAAAAAAAAAAAGCCAATTTTTGACATGTTCCAATTTCCACCGACTTAAAGCAGGTTGCAGATGTTAGTTGTCATTCAGGATGAGGCTAACATTCTCTACTGATATTTTAACCATTTCATGCATCCCAGTCTGCTGGTTGACATTTTTAAGTACCAAAAAGTTGATATTTAGTCCTGTATAACTTTAATACCGGTACCTCAGTCTTAACTAATCATTAGAGGTGCATCTTGGTTGCCAATATTACTACAAGATATGGACAGTTGGATATTATAACTAAATAACTAATAAACACAAAATAACCATAAATACATTTTTATTATTGAAGTTAAGCCATTGGGCAATTATTACTTAATTCTGTTTGTAGTGTTAGAGAAATTATCAACAAGCCTATCTTTAACAGTAGTTGCCAAGCAGTTTCAGCAACTGCACCCCACACTTGAAAGGGATGGACCCATGACTTTAAGAGTATACGGTAGCTAGATTTACTCAGACAAAGCAGTTGAGACTTTTTCCATTCTTTTTATTTCCCCATTTTTTTGGCCAGTCTTAACAACAGTCAGGTAAAAACCTTAGGACAGAAAGACAGTTATGCTTGTTAGTGAACATATAATATTCAGGACACACAAACTATAAATGAAATCAAAATATTTGAATCAATCTAACCTTCAAATACATGTGACAGTTTTACAAATTGTACCACAATATTGCACCTTGCTCAGAGATTTAACCTTAAATACCATACAACACAACCTGATAAAGCACAACATGGATTCACATTTCCCAAATTATTTACACCACGGCAACCATTTGGAACATAAATCAAATGAGCAGGACTCCTCACAAATTACACATAGTTAAAGAGCAGTAGCAGTAAGATCCTATAAAATTCAGATTTCTTACCGGCTGCCTCTTCAGTTTTTTGACATGGGCCCTCAATTCTCTGCAGCTACTTTTCAGCACAAGTCTCTTACATAACTTGCAAGAAATTACCAGCTGCTTTCCTAGGTGTCATTTATGCCTTCACCAATGTGAGGCAAAGCACTTCAGGTGTGCACACTTATAGCCCCACCCTGGGCTGCCACCAATTAGCAGGTCAGTGCGACAGTAGTTTATCAGCAAACTACAAAATTAAAAAAAAGTCCCATTATTTCTTTTCAATTTTTTTTCTAGATTGGTTCAATTAACTCTTACAAAATATGATTAGTTGATGTTTTAAACCAAATAACTCAAAGTAAAGGTATGCTCTACTTTTCCCTTTTTTTTTTAAATTGTTTTGGTTGGTTTATTTAGCAAAAAAATGACTGATTACCTTCATAGAGTTCCATATTGGTAAAAGAAAACTCTTCCAATAGACACAGAAATAGAATAATTCGTTCTCCTCCAGTTTATAAGATATATTTTAAGCTTAGGTTTTCTTTTGTTCTATTGGTGCGTCACTCGAATACAGCTGGTTTTAAAAGAAATAATCAAGGTTTTCTAATGGCCCTGGCAGAGAGCTGATTGAAATGCTTTACCGGGCACTTAAGAGCTCCTGAAACATGTTCCTGCAAACCTGAGATGAAGCAATTTTGTCAGTAACTGGGGCTCAGAATTCCTGTAATGATACAAGAGATTAAAGTATTCTTTGTGCTTGTTTTTTCAAACACTGTGATTTTTCATTGATTTTTCGATTACCATTGCTTCACTGAAGTTTCTCATGTGTTGCTGCTTAGCTGGTTTCACAGCATTACAGAAATACTACATGACATTTCTTTCTATTTTATTATAGAAAAACTTGGTCATGGTCATTTAGTTTCTATATAACCATCCTGCTAATGAACAGCAAGATTGTGTTAAAAATGTATCCAAAAAAAAAAAAAAACTCTTTAGTTCAGAAAACCTTCACAGGGTGCTTTATTTTTCAAATAGAGTTTTGAATGTTATTTTAGTAGAAGTATATAGTTTAAACTGAAAATAATGAGGTTTGAAAGTGAAGGTTGTAGAAGGGGATTTTTTAGTTCAGTTAGCTGCTGTGTTATTACTTACACCTAAATGTTGGTTTTATGTTGATGAGACAGAAGCTGGGTAGTTTAAACCACTCACTGTGTCAGACTTTGTGACCCTATTTGCTTAACCTTATCATTCTTCACTAATATAAACTTCATCATCATCTATCGTCAGTCACATTTTTTTTTTTTTTTGGACCGATTCGTTGGGGAATCAGCAGAAATGAGATTCTCTGACATCTCTCTCCCAAGACACCCCCTCCAGCTCCTCTGGGGAGAGCCAACATAGAGCTATAGCCTCTTTTATGTGTTCTGGGCTGTCCCCTGGGTCTCCTTCTGTAAGGACATAAATATAATATCTAGGCATAAATATAACATCTAGGCATCCAAGGGGTCTATTTGTTCATGAGTCAGGGTACGTGCACAGGGGGGAGGGAGAAGCAGACAAC